>NW_027533260.1:705251-716002 GCF_008692635.1 Crocuta crocuta | reverse complement strand
GGGAGTCCGCAACCCAGCCCCCTCCCCCAGAATTCCAGAATCCGAACCCTTAGCCCTCTTTACCCCAGGACCCGAGAGAGACTGGGCCTCGGGCCTCTTTTTCCCTCAGACCTGGGAGTCCACAGCCCAGCCCCCACCCTGCACAAAACGGCAGAGTCCGGGCCCCTTGCCCCTTCCTCCCCCGAACCCAGGCGTCCCCACCTCCTCTCTAAGCCCCAGCTGGATCCCAGCCCTCTGGGGGTTAAGGGGGCGGGGCCAGCTGGTTGCCATGGTGCCAGACTGTTTGGGTCTGCTCTCTGACCCTTGGGGGCTCCCCAGGGTCTGCAGAGAGGGGGAGGGGGACCCAGACCTGAGGGAAGTCCAGCGCCAACCCCTTCCCCAAATCGGGCCTATGGGCCCAGGGAGTTCGTGTCTCCATCGGCGCCGGGTCCGGTGACCTTGAACAAGTCCTGACGGTTCTCTCTGGGTCTCAGTTTCCACAACGAGAAATTTTGGGGGGGGAGTGGGGAGATGCTAGGGTCCTGCAAATCTTTAAGATTCTCAGCTCCCCTCTCACCCCCTCCTCAGGCCCCAGGCANCTCCTTTCCTCCTCCGCCCCCTTCCCGCCTCTCCTCCCCCTCCTCAGCAGCTCCCTACCCCAGCCCTGGGCCCCTTCTCAAACCACCCCCACCCCACCCCCAGCTCCAGACCTGGCTCCGAGCTCTGCGAGGGGGAGGGAGAGAGGGAAGGAGAAAGACAGAGAGAGAGAGAGAGAGAGAGAGGCGCAGAGAGAGGCAGAGGGGGCGAAGGAGAAGGGAGGGAGAAAGAAGGGGGGGTGGGAGGGAACGGAGGAAAGAGGCAGAGGGAGACAGAGATGAGAGATGGAGAGAGAGGGAGAGGAGAAGGGAGAGGGCCAGAGACAGAGACATTAAGGAAGAAAGAGACTAAGAGCATGAGAGACAAAGAGAGAGGGAGGGAGGAGGACAAGGGAGGAAGAAAGACAGAAGGGAAGGAAAAAGAATAAGGAAGGAGAAGAGAGGGAGAGGCCATCTGTGAGGGAGAGCGCCGGAACCGAGGAGGGAGAGACAGAAGGAGAGAGGCCGAGAGAGAGGAGGCCGCGAGCGGGGAGTGAGCAATGCGGAGCCGGAGGCCCAGACGCAGGCGGAGGTGGAGCCCAGGTAAGCCGGGAGCGGACTCGGGCGCCGGGCGCAGCAGGAAGAGGCGCGGGAGGAGAGGGCCAGAAAGCTGGAAACAGAGCGTGGGACAGACAGCACCGGACGGAGGGACCGACCTGCCGCCCGCAGGTGCACGGACTGCTACCCCGGGGTGGGGAGGCTGGGGGCCCGCGCAGCCTACCAGGCCCGGCCCCTCCCACTTGCTCCGGCCAAGCGGCCAAGCCTCTCCCCTCGGCCGTCTCACCTGCCCAGTGCGGGGGGAGCTGCCAGCACCTTGCTAGCCCCGGGCAGTGTTAGTGCTGGGGGGCATAGCTGTCACCGTTACAAATGACAATGACGGGAGGCCAGAAGAAGACCTGAGAGAGGGGAGGAAATATCCAGAGCGGGTGGCAGGTTTCATACCCCCGCCTCCGCCCTAGCCCTGGATTCCAGAATCTGACAGGTAGGTAGGGAGCTGCTTGCCCAAAGGGCCCCACTGCAACACAGGTGAGGCTCCCTCTGACTCCGCATCCGGGAACCAGGCTGTGCCCTCCCCCCGGGGGCAGGCCTGGCTGGACTCCCGGGTCTGAGGGAGGAGGGGGCCGGGGGCCCGGATTCCTGGGGCCTGGCACCCACCCGTAGAACCGACCTTGCGGGGCCTTCGCCGCACACAAGCTCGAGTCTGTGGGTCCGTGTCGGGGGCTCACCATCGCGGCTGGGGTCTTCCCGGCCCTCCCCGCCCTCCCTGGTCCTCCTGGCCCCCATCTGTCCGTCCATCCGTCTGTCTGTCCACCTGCCGCGCCCCCCGGGCTGAGGTAGGAGGTTGTATAGTTGAGGAGGACACCCACGGAGATCACTATACGGCCTCCTAGCTTTCCCCAGGCTGCGCCCTGCACGGGACGCCCGGCGGGGACCCCAGCCCCTGAGCGCTGCCCCAGGCCGGGGGGACCCTGGGAGGAGGAGCCCGGCTGTCTCTTCCGTTTCCTCCTCCCCTTTCCCTCAAGGAGTTGCTTTCCCGCCAAGAAACCTCTATTTCACTTTCTCTGTCTGTCCGTCTCCACTGTGTCTCTGGACTTCTGTGTGTCTACACAGCAGCCCCTCAGACTCTCTCCATCTCTCTCTCTCTCTTATTGTGTTGTCTGGTATCCCTCCGTGTCTCAGCTTCTGTCTCTCAGGGTCTCCTGGTATCTCTGTGCCATCTCCACTCTGACCCCCCACCCCCACCCCACCCCAGGCCCTGTTGGGCCACCACACACCACACTGCCGGCCTCTGGGTCCCTGAGACCCTTTAACCTGTGAGGACATCCAGGGTCACAGGTGAGGTTCTTGGGAGCCTGGCGTCCGGACCGACCACGAGTCTGGGGATTGCCCGCCTGACCCCTGACCGCTCACACCCTTTCTCCGTGAAAACCCAGAGCTTGACATTTGACCAGCCACAGAAATCCGACCTCTGACCCTATACCACGTGCCCCTCCCCCACCCCGTGGTGACCTCACAAAGGTCACCAGCTTCTCCCTGGGCCTAGACGCTCCGCTATGGCCCTGCTGGCCCGAGACAGCGCTGTCCCATCTGCCCTGGTGGCCCTCACGGTCTTCAGGGCCCCTGCCTGGGCCTGTCTCATCTGCTTCACGTCCTATAAGGAGCGCACCCGCATCTGCCAGATCTTTGTGGGTACGCAGGGCCCCCAGCTGGAGGCGTGTCAGGAGGCATTCAGCAGCGCCTTTGCAGACCTCGCGGACACCGAAATCAGTGAGGAGACCTGCCACTGTCCGCCAGGGTCCTGGGGGGTGGGGTGCAGAGAGGGACCCAGCGCCTTGAGAACTGCTGAGATTCACACACAGAAGGGACGGTGGGGGAGACTTAGGGGGGAGTGAGGGACGGACTTGGGGGCGGATAGACATTTGAGGGGACGGACTCAGGAGGTGGGATAGAGATGGGGGACAGACCGGGAGGGGGAACAGAGATGGGGAATAGACTCAGAGAGGGGAGAATAGAGATGGGGGGGACAGACTCTGGGTGGGGACAGACTCAGAGATGGCGGACAGCAGTGGGGTGTGGACAGAGACTTGGAGGCAGAAGGTGTCTTAGAGGGACAGAGAATGTCCACACCGTGGACGTGGTGTCGAGGGCACTGCTTTCCCAGCCTCTGCCCTCCACCCTCACTCCCAGACTACGATGAGAGAAGCCACCTGCGTGACGCCTTCACCCAGATGACCCACTCTCTCCAGGAGATAGCTGTTGCCCAGGGTGAGTGGGCTGGGGATGGTTTGGCGGACGTGGGTTGGAAGCCCCCAGGAGGTGGATGTGTGTGGGGGAAGGGGACCCAGAATGTGGCAGATCCTGAGGCGGTGCTAGTAAGCTGAGTGAGCTTGGTCACGTGTCGGGAAGAAGGGATGGGCGGATGCGGGCAGGGAGGTGAAAGAATAGTGCAGAAATGACCTAGAGTCTGAAGCCCAGTTGGGAACAGGCAGACATGAGTTCTGACCTGGTGGTGTGGCTCCCCTTCTTCCTGGCTATGAGGTTCTGGATGGGCTGCTGCCTCCCTCAGGGCCTCAACATACCCACCTGTAAGATGGGACAATTCCTTTGCTTCCCTGATGGCTGTGCAGGGTGGTGAGCGAGAGAAGCCTCCTGACCAGACAGACCTCAAGAGTGGGAGAGAGGAGGGAGGCCGGAGTGCCGTTTGCAGCCTAGCCTGGCCCGTTGGAGGTCCAGGGCTCGGGGTTTATTTCTACATCTGCAGTTAGGCCTTTGTTTTCTGCTCTTGCCCACCAAGCTTTCTGACAATGATCCTGAAAGATGGGAGGTTCCTGTCCACCCAGGGGGTGTCTGGGGAGGGAGTCAGCACGGAGAAGACTTCAGGTACAGATCCCCCAAATCTGGGCCCCAAAGAGAGGCCTCAGTGACTCAGAGCTGGGGTGGGACTCGGGACTCCAGAAAACACCTTTTCTGCCCCACGTAGACCACCGCGTCACAGGAGTTTTTGAAAAGAGCAGGACGAAGTCCGGTTCTGCATGTAGGAGACCTCCCCCTAGAGCTGTGTGTGGACGGACGGGAGCGAGGAGACAGTGGAGGCTGGGAGGCGTGGGTGGAGGCTGGGGTGAGGGAGGCCTGAGCCGGACAGGGCTGTGAAGGTGCAGAAGACGACATGGATGAAGATGAGAGTCCAGAGCAAGAGGGACAGGAGGCGGGTCTGATGGGGCTGTTTGGGGAGTTGGAGGGTAACGGGCAGCACCCTGGGCCCCCACGCGAGGGTGGGCGCTAGGTCCTCCCTGGAGACGGGGAGTCCGGGAGAAAGAACAGGAGTGGGAGTGGCTGGTGAGCTGGGCTAGGCTGGAGTGACGGTGAGGGATCCCGGGGAGGCAGCCAGACTCATGGGCCCAGGGCTTAGCCGCAAGGTCAGGGAGACTTGACACTGTCCTGAAGGAGCAGGGCTATGAGTGGGGGAAGGGCAGGCTCAGCTCTGGGAGTAGAAAGAGCTTCTGGAGGACGGACTGGAGGCCGGGAGAAGCTGGTGCAGTACGATCCACAGGTATCTACTGAGTTTTCCAGAAACAAGGCTGGGGACTTAGCTGTGACCAAAACTCCAAACCACTAGCCCTCAGGTTGGTTGCTTGTACTGGGGGCAGTGGGAGGGACAGACAATGAACAGAATCAATGAAATACTATAGTGTGTCAGTTGGTAATCCGGGATGTGGAGGAAAACAGTACAGAAAGGGAACAGGGTGCCCCATGGGATGATTATTTTAAAATTTTAAAAACGTTTTTATTGATTTTTGAGAGAGAGACAGAGCATGAGCAGGGGAGGGGCAGAGAGAGAGGGAGACACAGGACCCGAAACAGGCTCCAGGCTCTGAGCTGTCAGCACAGAGCCTGACGCGGGGCTCGCGGGTGAACTGTGAGATAGATCATGACTGTGTCCCGACGTCGGACACGAAACCCAACTGAGCCACCCAGGCGCCCCGGGCCTCCTGGGGTGATTATTTTAAATTGGTTGGTCAGGGTTGTTGCAGATGAGAAGATCCAACTGAGCAAAGACGGGAGCCATGCAGCCAGCCATGATCTGGGGGAGGAGCTAGCAGAAGGCGCTCAAGTCGGGGGGAAAAGCAAGAGGGGATGAAATCAGAGGCTTCAAAGAACCACAGCCCGTAGGACCTCCAGGCTAGTGGTTCTCAAGCTCCCATGGATGTCAGAATCACCTGGAAGCTGGTTAAAATGCAGCCGCCTGGGCCCCACCCTCCATTTCCGACCAGTAGGTCTGAGGTAGGGCCAGGAAGCAGATATTTCTAATAGGTTCCCAGGTGATGCTCCGGGAACACACTTTGGGAACCGTTCTTGTGGGCCCTTGAACTGACTGCAGCTTTTGCTCTTGAGGCGGGAGCCACTCTGCAGGACTTTAGGGAGAAAGAAGAGACCGTATCTGACTGAGGCCATGCAGACCAAGGGCAAAAGCAGGGAAACCAGGGAGGAGAAGGTCAGTGGTCGTTTGGACCAGCCGCAGTGGGCCAGGTGGGCCAGATGATGGCTGAGCTGCGGGGCAAGCGTGAGCATGGAAGAGTAGGAAGGTCAAGGATGTGACTATGTGCCAGACCTGCCCCGAACATGGGAGAGGCTGTGTCTGCAGTTACATGTTAATTATCCTCCTAAAAGATAGACCAGTCCTGAGAGGTGGGGTTTTGTAGCCCCGTTTTCCAGATGGGGAAGCTGGGGCCCAGCTGGACAGAAAAGAAGGACCCAGGAGATGTCTGGATTGGGCGTGTGTGGGATGACGGGGGTGGGGGGAGGGGAGGATGGGAAGGGCATCTCCCAGGTCTTGCAGATGGAGGGCCCAAGAGGTGGACACTGACTCCGAGAGGCTCTCGGTGGTGGCAGGCGGTACTGTTTGTGTATAAAAACCAGGGAGTGGACGGTATGGTATAGAGAAGGGAGGTTTGCCACAGGTCATGGAGCTCAACCACCTGGGTTGAAGTCTAGCTGTGTGACCCTGGGCCACCTTCCTAAGTTCTCTGTGCCTCAGTTTCCCCATCGCAAACTTGGAGATGGTAAATACTAGCAGCTGACCCATCTGTAACACTCACTATGTACCATCCAAAGCGCTTACAGACATTCTCTCGTGCAGCCATTAAATAGCACATAGTTTGGCATGGGGCTGCATTTATATCGTATGGCATTAAATCTTGCCCCTCCCCCTCCAACCCAGCCCTAAGAGGCAGACGCTGATATTGTCCCCATCTTGCAAACTGAGGATCAGGAAAGTTAAATATTTCGCCAAGGTCGCGTAAGGAAGAGGACTGGAAATGGAGATCTCAGATACGAGACAGACGGGTGAGCCAGGACTCCAACCCGGATGGTCTGAAACAGTTCCTAATGATAGGCACTTTATACACACACACGCACACGCACACTTCTTTTGGGGAGACTTTACAACACCCACTCACGCCCCCTTGTGGTTCACTTGATACAGCCTCCACCCCTCTGCCTCCGGACATTTCACTCTCTCCCTCTTTTATTCCCATGATTTACTTGACACAGCACACACATACCCCGGGCGTGGCTCACTTGGTATATCCCACACTCATCCTCCCTGTGAGTCACTTGGTTTGGCCCAAAGATACTCCTTGGATGACTCCGCCAACATCCTGGCCTCTCATTCTCATTTGAGCACCCCACTCTGACCACATCCTGATCATCCTGCCATCTCCAGACCACATGTCTGCCCTGTGGCCAAGGAGAGACACCTAAGTTCTTGACCCCTCATTCTGAACCCACCTCCGGGCTTCAGTGCCCGCGCTCTCCAGTTTACACCCAAGGGTCATCACATCAGCCACTCTTGCCAATATCCTCCATTCCTTCCCTTTCTGATCGGTTTTAAATCACAGAGGCACAGGGCGCTTGGGTGGCTCAGTTGGTTAAGGGTCCAATTCTTGACTTCAGCTCAGGTCTTGAGCTCAGGATTGTGAGTTCAAGCCCTGTGTTGGGCTCTGTGCTGGGCATGAAGCCTACTTTATTTAAAAAAAAAAAAAAAAAAGCCACAGAGGAATGTGTAGCAGCTTAAACAAGCTAGAAGTTTATTTCTCCCATGTAAGAGAAGTCTGGAGGTAGGTGCTTCAGTGTGGCAGCACCATTTCATCTCCTTGGGGACCCAAACCCCTTCCAGCTGCCTGCTTTACCATCCTAGGATGTAGCCCTTATCTTCATAGTTCTACAAGACTGTAGAGCTCTGGCCATCCAATCCAAGCTTCAGGCAGCAAGATGGAGGAAGAGGAGGGATCAATAAGAAGGTGCCATGTCTCTTTTAAGACTGTTTCCTATGAACTTGGTTATACGACCACAACGGGGTCACATGGCCACAACAACAGGCTACAAGGGAATATTGAGAAATCTAGTCTTTTAGCTGGGTGCTTGGCAGGAGCCAGGGGTGCTTTCCCAGCTGAAATGCAGTGTGACATTACTAAAGAGATATTTGGAGGCAACTAGCAATCCCTGTGTATTAGCTTGCTAGGGTTGCTATAACAAAGTGCCATAAACTGGGTAGCTTAAATAACAGAAAGGTATTTGTTCACAATTCTGGAGGCTGAAAGTCCAAGATCAAGGCATCAGGGTGAGCAGGGTTGGGTCCTTCTGAGGCCTCTCTTTGGCTTGTAGATGACCATCGCCTCTTCCACTGTGTCTTCACATGGTCTTCCCTCTGTGTGTCTGGATCCAGGTTTCCTCCTCTTATAAGGCAATCAGTCGTGGGTCAAGGTCCACCCTAATGACCTAATTTTAACTTAATGACCTCTTTAAGGCTGTATCTCCAAGTGCAATCACATTCTGGGGTGCTCGGGGTTAGGGCTTCCACATATGAATTTGGGAAGGATACGATTCAGTTCATAACACCTGCCACATTCCTAATTTCCAAAGCCACATCCACCAATCCAGCCATTCACTTTGAGAAAAGCCACCAATCCTTACAGTTTGGAGGCCTCTGGAAGGGTCAAAACTCCCAACACCCATAGGGACAGAGATAAAAAGTAAAAGAGGGGCAGAAATGAACAGAGTCTGGAAACCACGGAGAAGTGTCAGGTGCATGCCCTGTGGAGAGGGGGTGGCAGCCCCTAAGCTCTAGCTAAATCGCTGCCTCACGAAAATACAGTCTCTGTGTTGCAGCCCTTCCAAAATTTTTAAAAGAAATGCCAAACATTTCATGTGACTTTCCCAAATTTTATACGATGGCAACTGGTTAATTTTTAAAAATAATTTCCAGTCCAAAGATAACACATGCAAGAGATGGACTGGAGCCACAGGCCACCAGCTGTGGTCTCCATTCCAGCTCAATCCTGGAATTCATTCTACACATACTTATTGAGCACTTTCTAAGACTCAGGGCCCTCCCCTGCGTTCTGAGGATACAGCACTGAAGAGTGAAGAACAGTATGTTTATGCACTTAAGAAACAGACTTACACAATTGCTGTATATATAAATTATATAAGGGGGTGCCTGGATGGCTCAGTCGGTTAAGTGTCTGACTTCAGCTCAGGTCACGGTCTTGCAGTTTGTGATTCGGAGCTCCATGTTAGGCTCTGTGCTGACAGCCCAGAGCCTGGAGCCTGCTCCACATTCTGTGTCTCCCGCCCCTTCCCTGCTTATGCTCTCTCAAAAATAAACATTAAATAAATTATATAAATACATATCATTGTAAACTGAGAACTCTGAATGGAATGAATGGAACACTTCGAGAGACAAAAGTAGGGAACTGGATTAGATTAGATCTGTGGTCAGGGAAGACCTCAAAGGAGGTGATGTGGGGTCGGAGATGAAGGATGGATAGGAGTAAGGGGAAAGATATGCTAGAAACAGAAGCCAGCCAACGTGCAAAGGCCCTGAGGTGCTAGAGAACATGGTCGTTCTCATACTAGGGGAAATGATAGGTGGGCAAGATGGAATAGAGAGCCAGAGGGAACTACGCCAGACCATGTAGGGCCGGTAGGACTTGGGGAGGAATTTGATCTTTATCTTCCCCTTTCTCCTCAAGAAGATGAACACAGAAGACACAGAGGAGGGGTTCCACTGGAGAGATAGTCCAGGGGCAGATGGAAGGAGATT
Organism: Crocuta crocuta; assembly: GCF_008692635.1. Taxonomy (NCBI): domain Eukaryota; kingdom Metazoa; phylum Chordata; class Mammalia; order Carnivora; family Hyaenidae; genus Crocuta; species Crocuta crocuta. Next base: position 706,783 of record NW_027533260.1, on the reverse strand, counting down.
TGGGATTTGTCAGGCTTCCAGGTAGACCAGGTGGGAGGAGGTGAGAGAGGGGGTGTGCTAGACATGTGGGGGTGGGGAGGGGCTGAGGAAGGGAAGGGTCTTTACTACAAGGCCTCCTTCCACTCTCCAGGCTCCTTTAAAGTTGCTTTCCTTGAAGCTGCCAAGAAAATGCAGAAGGTCATTATGGAGCTTAAAGGAGGTAAAAGAGGCTCCAGTTCCTTCCTTCACGGCCCAGCACACACAAGACTAGAAAACTCCTGAGCCAGCCATCCTCTCCCTTTGGCCCAGACCCTCTGAGCCGCTGCCTTCGGTGGTCACTCCGGTCACAGCCTCTCCCCCTGCCAGGACCACTCGGGATGTGGTGCCCGCTTCACTGGAAGGTTTCCTCTCCAGCAAGGACCCTTCTTGGGATGGTTCGGTCCCAGATTGGCCTGGGCCTCCCCCTGCATCTGCCTGCGCACTCTGTGATGTTTCCTTTCCAAGCGGACCCCTCAGCGGGCGAATTCCAGCCTAGCCAACACCTCTGCTCTGAGCTCCCCAGTTAGACCCTGTCCCCTGAAGCAATGGCCCTGGGTCTGGCCCTGCTCCTCAGTGGAACACACCCGGGTTGGCCCCACCTCCTTGGTGCGAGGCAGGCCTGGGCCTGACCCCCGTGGAATGCGGCAGGCCTGGCCCCCCCCCCTCGGCGGGCGGTGGCAGACTGGCTCCGCCCCCTCGGTGGGCAGCGCTGCAGGCCCCGCCCCTAGGAGGAAAGCAGCTGGCCCAGTAACATCCCCTAGGGCAGCTCCAGATGGGCACTTCCAGGCCCCCCAGGCTAGTCACGTTTCCTCTTTCTCCACAGCCCAGGCCTGCGTCCCTCCCTGCGGTAAGCACTGCATTCAAAGCTCAGAATTGAGGGGGAAGGGAGGTGGTCAGGAGCGAAAGCTGGGGTGGGCTTCGGGTCCGAGGGAGGCCAATAAGAGCCCTGGAGAGAAGTAGTAGTTAAACCAGGTGTTGCTCACAAACCTCAGAGAAGGCGGGTCTCAAAGCCAGAACAAGCCAATAAGAGTCCTGGGGGCTGGGAGGCAGCCAGGGAGCGCAGGGAAGGCGGCGCCCAGGGCCTGCCAGGCCGGTAGCGCCCCGGAGGCTTAACAGACCTTAGGTGGGCCAAAGGGACCCCGGCTGGGGAACGCAGACGGAGCCCGGGTGCAGCGCTTCCGTCCCGCAGGGTTCCAGGATGTCGCGCGGCGCTTCGTCTGCTTCGGGTGCTACTCCAAGGCCTGCAACCTCCCGCTGGACTGCCCAGGTGAGGGCGGGGCCTGGCAGGGAGGGGAAAGGGACGAACTGGGGTAACTGGAGCCGAGACGGGAAGGGGGGGCGGGCCCGGGTGGTGACGCGGCCCTATTCTTCAGTTCAGGACTTGACGGTGACCCGGGGTCAGCAGGCTAAGTTCTCCTGCACTGTCAACTTCCAGCTGCCTAAGGAGGAAATCACCTATTCCTGGAGGTTCGCAGGAGGAGGTGTGAGTCGGAGCGGGGCCAGCGAGAGGTTTA
>NW_027533260.1:698544-705157 GCF_008692635.1 Crocuta crocuta | reverse complement strand
AGCGCAGCGGGTGGGACTCGAGGGAGCTCGGTCTAGATTCACGCTTCGTGCAACGGGACAGTCCCAGGATGCAGAAGTGGAGTCAAGGTTCGGGAAGGTGGCTTAAGTGTAAGGAAGGATTTAAGGCCGGAGAACGACTACAGCGCCCAGCGGGCGGGGTGAGGCCTGAAGCGGAGGGGGAGTCGGCTAATAATAGACGAGGGGTGGGACCAAGGCTCGAGAAGGCGTGGNCCTGAGCCGGGTTTGGGCAGGGCTCCCCTCCTGCCGCCGCTTCAGCCCGGGCGTCCCGCAGGTCCGAACGCAGGACCAGTCCTACTTCCGAGACATCCCGCGGGCCCAAGGATACCTGGCGCGGATCCGGCCGGTGCAGCCCACGCACAGCGGGACGTTCTCTTGCTCGATCCTGCACGACCAGCGCCCAGTGGCGCGGCTCTACTTCTTTCTTAACGGTGCGAGCGGGGCTGCCCGAGGGGGCGGGGCTGCGCGGGGGCGCGCGCCCGACTGACGTGCGCGCCCCCGCAGTGACCAGTGCGCCCCCGCGTGGGGAGATCGAGCTCCAGGTCTCCCTTCAGAAAGTGCTGCGCTGGAAGCCGCGGGAGACGGAGTTGGAGCCATGGAGGCCAAGCCTGAGCGAGCTGCTGGCCAGGCCCGAAGCTCTGACGCCGGGCAACCAGTTCCTGCTCGCGGCCCTCGCGGCCATCGCATCAGCCAGTGCGACCCTTCTGGCGTGGTGAGTCCCCGACACCCCGGAGTGCCAGCATCCGCTCTCCTTTCTCAGACCTGAGTGTCCAGCCCCCTCGTACGTACCCAGGAGTCCAGGCCCCCCGCCCCCTCCTGCCTCAGATCCAAGAGTGCAGACTTATCCACCTTTGGGACCCAGGCTTCCGGGACCCCGATATCTCGTCCCCAACACAAACACCTCCTTGTTTCCCCAGGATATTCTTTCGATGGTACTTCAGGAGCAACTAACAAAGGTATCATTTGCTTACCTCCTTACCCTGTTTTCATCCCTAAAATAAAGAATATATTTCAGCTCTCTTTGAAGGTGATCAGTACTAATGCAGGTAGCAGGAGAGGCAGCATATCCCAAATACGCCCGGGTGAACATGCCCCTAATGACAGTAATATGCAGAGCTGTCACAGTGCAAGGGCCTGTGCTAAGGGCTTTAGGTGCAAGCCCAGACCCCTCCGCGGATTTCTGGCAGTCTCTCTGACATTGCAGCCTGCAGAAGACACCCTCACATAGACTCCTTGATGTCTTCTTGAAAGCCTGTGCCTCCCCAAGGCTTTCTGCTAAAGGCACCACCATCTGTTCAACCAGAAACCTAAGTGTTTAGTTCCCCCTCCTCTTCTGTTTCCATGCCTTAGCCTTTTTAACTTAAACATCTTGTGAAGCTGCCCCCTCTCTGTGGCCCCAGCCACCCGCATCTCTTGCCTGGATCACTGCAGCAGCGTCCCCACCCGCCCGTCTGCCTCGACTTGGCCTTGTCCTGCTGCGGTCTGTCGTCCTAGCAGCCAGAGTAATATTTTAATGTGTGTCAGGTCAGGGGCGCCAGGGTCCAACTCTGGATTTCAGCTCAGGTCACGATCTCACGGTTCATGGGATTGAGCCCTGCGTCGGGCTCTGCGCTGACAGCACGAGCCTGCTTGGGATTCTCTCTCTCTCCCTCTCTCTGTGCCCCTCTCCCCTGTTCATGCTCTCTCTCAAAATAAATAAGCTTAAAAATATAAATAAAGTATGTCAGATCGGGTTACTCCTGCTCAAGAGCCTTCACTGGCTCCCTATTGCCATTGGGACAGAATCCAGTTCCTTGTCAAGGCCTCCAAGATCCCCCAGGTTCTGGTCCGGCTGACCGGGCAAGCCTGGTCCTCTACTGCTCTTCCCCCTTGATCTTTCTACCTTGCAGTTTGTCTGGCCTTTGCTCATTCCTTGCATTTGTCATGATTCTTTTTTTTTTTTTAATTTTTTTAACGTTTATTTTTGAGAAACAGGGACAAAGTGTGAGCAAGGGAGGGGCAGAGAGAGAGGGAGACACAGAATCAGAAGCAGGCTCCAGGCTGTGAGCTGTCAGCACAGAGCCTGACGCAGGGCTTGAACTCACTAACTGCGAGATCATGACCTGAGCTGAAGTCGGCTGCCTAACCAACTGAGCCACCCAGGCACACCAACGTTTGTCATGATTCTTGTCACCCTCTCCAGGAGGGTGGAGAGGGTGGTTACACGGCTGGTTAACCCAGTTATGGTTTCCCCTGAAAGCCTTTACATGTATTAACCTATTGAATCCCCACGACAACTCTGTGTGCCTGGCACTGTATCTGCCTGACTCTCTTTTCTTGTCCCCCCTCTTTACTCTCTACCCCCATTGGCCATTTTTCAGCTCTTGAACATACAAAGCTCAGTCCCGTGTTCGGGCCTTTGCACATGCTGTTCTTCATACTTGAAGTGACTTTACTGTGAACCTCATGAAGCTACCTCCCTCTCAGTGCACATGTCCCAGCCCAAAAGTCATCTTTCCTGACTACGCCTCCCCCTCAAAGGACGTCCCCCTATTTCAGCTTGTGCATAAGCACTCATTGGGACTTCATGTCGGCTTGTGTGTTTTATTTGGGTTTGTGTCTTCTCACCTGAAAGATAAGCTCCTTCTAGGCATCTACTCATTCTTGTTCACTGATGTATTCCCCTTTACATTCATTCAGAGAATATTTACTGAGTACTTCCTGTGTGCCGGGCATTTTCAGGGGACTGTCGAGACAGCAGTGAAGGAGTCAGGACAGACAAAAGTCTGCACCCTCATGGAGATTTATGTCCTAATGGATGGTCAGACGAGAAACGAGAAAATTAAGCAAAATAAGACATGCATCAAGTCAGAAACAACCTGCGTGTGCCCAGTGTTGGGGACATGGCCAGACGCCAGGGCATCTGGAGCAGGACTTTAGGAAATGGCTATGCAGTGAGGTCAGAGAGGATGTGAGGGGAACACCTCATGCAGGGCCTTGGCCACTGTAAGGTCTGCATTTTCCTCTGAGATGAGCGTTATGGGCAGTTTTTGAAGCAAGGAAGGTCATGATTTGATTTGATTTGCATGGCTGCTGCGTTGATACTAGACCATAGGGGGCAGCACTGTTCGGTGCTGTGATAACCTGGACAGCTTTAACCCAGAAAAGAGATCCAGCCTCAGGGACAAAGTGGTGACAGTGAGGAGCAGTGGTTCTTGGGCTGTCCTGAAGGTAGAGCCAGTGGGGCTTGCTGGTGGATCGGAGCGGTGGGTGTGAGGGATCGGAGCGGTGGGTGTGAGAGATCGGAGCGGTGGGTGTGAGGGGAAGAAAAGAGAAGGGGCGGGTGTCAATGGTCAGGGCAGCACCAATGTTCAGTAGAACCTTCTGCCATGATGGGAATGTTCTAGATAAAGCACTGTCCATCGTGGTGGCCACCAGCCTTTTTGTGGCCATGAAGCAGGTCAGGTTGGCCAGTGCCAACCGAGGAGTTAAATTTATAATCTTTGATAGCTTTGGGGCACCTGGGTGGCTCAGTCGGCTGGGCGTCCGACTTCAGCTCAGGTTGTGATCTCACAGTTTGTGGGTTCGAGCCCCGCATCGGGCTCTGTGCTGACAGCAAGCTCAGAGCCTGGAGCGTGTTTCAGGTTCTGTGTCTCCCTCTGTCTCTGACCCTCCCCTGCTCACACTGCCTCTCTCTCTCTCTCTCTCTCTTCAGAAGTAAATAAAACATTAAAAAAAATTTTTATAATCTTTGATAGCTTTGATCATTTAAATTGTCCCTCATCTATGAAAACAGGAGTCACAGAGGCTTGCGTCTCGGCACCCACCCTGGGGTGTAAGTCTGGATCACACTCTGCTCACTTGACTCAGAGCTCCTGGAAGGCAGGTGCTGCCTCTCAATTCATTTCTGCGTTTGCAAACCTGGCAAAGTGTGGAACTCAATACACACTTGGTAAATGGTTCTGTGATTGACTGACTTCGTCAAAGAATGAGTGAATGAAAAGGAATCAAATAGTCCGACGCGGTTGGGGCAACTGCTGGGCACAGCGCACACAGCGTGAGCAGCTCTCATGTCAGAGTTCTGTCTCCGGAGATGAGGGGTGCCCTGGAGGGGCAGGTTTCATGGGGATTGAGGGGGAGGAAGATGAGGAGCTGGGTCTGGTTATGAGGTATCCCAAGTGGAAATGTCAGAAGTGGTTGGGGATACAAGTCTGGAATGTAGGGTGAGGTCTGATCTGAACATACAAGTCCCAAAGTCCCTTCTCCAGCCAAGAGCATGATCGAAGCATCCAGAGCCACAGCGCTGGATACACAGAGGAAATGAGTGTAGATCGATAAGAGAAATGGATAGGAGGAGGTTTCTCCAAGGTGAAGCAGTCTGAAAGGTTAAGCGGAACCGAGAAGGAAAACCGAGGGGGAAGACAGGGCAGCCCGTGGCATTCTGAAAGCCGAGAAAAGAAAGCATTTCAAGGAGAGTGACCAGCTGGGTCACATGCTGCCACATCATGAAATAGGAGGCCTGAGAAGCGGCCATTGGTTTTAGCCACGTGGACATTGCCGACGAACTTAACCTGAGCAATTTCTTTATTTTTTTTTTTTTATTTCTGAGAGAGAGAGAGAGACAATGTGAGCAGGGGATGGTCAGAGAGAGAGGGAGACACAGAATCCAAAACAGGCTCCAGGCTCTGAGCTGGCTGTTAGCACAGAGCCTGACACGGGGTTCGAACCCACGAACTGTGAGATCGTGACCTGAACCGAAGTCGGACTCCCAACTGACTGAGCCACCCAGGCGCCCCAAACCTGAGCAATTTCTGTAGAGCTATGGGGTGGGGCTGGGGGAAGCCATCTGACTGGCATGGGTTTAAAAGTCAGTGGGAGGCAATATTAATCATCAGGGAAATGCAAATTAAAACCACAGTGAGATAGCATTTCACGCCCCCAGGGAAGCTATAATAAAAAAGTCAGGTGGTAACAAATGTTGGTGAGCGTGTAGGGAAATCAGAACCCTCATACTTTGCTGGTGGGAATATAAAATGGCACAGGCACTGTGGAAAATCATCTAGCAATAAATTAAACATAGGATTACCCTGTGACTCAGCAACTCCACTTCTAGAGAATTCCACCTGAGAGAATTTCACCTGTGTGTATACAACAACTTGTACGTGAAAGTTCATAGCATTATTCACAATAGCCACAAAATGGAAACATCCCAAATGTCCATCAAATGTATAAGGCAAATGTGATACATCCCTACAATGGAATATTATTTGGCCCTGGAAAGGAATGAGCCACTGATCCATACAACTGAATGAACCTCAAAAGAAGTCTGTCACAAAGGATTCATATCGCATCATTTATGTGAAATCTCCAGAAGAGGCAAATCTGTAGACATGGTAGATTATGGCTGCCTAGGGCGTGGCAGTGGATTTAGGATGAATGTGTGAGGAATGCAAGTGGCTGCCTGTGGGTATGGGGTTCCGTTTGGGGGGGTGATGAAAATGTCTGAAAATTAATTTTGGTAATGGCCGCACAAGTCTATCGAATTATACGTTTTACACGGCTGAACTTTGTGGAAACGGGGGACAAATCCAAACAGCTCTCAAGGAGTTTTGCTGTTAGAAATGAGACAGTATGGGGTGCCTGGCTGGCTCAGTCGGTAGAGCATGCAAATGTTGATCTCAGGGTTCAAGAGAACCCCACGTGGTAAGGTAGTCCCTAAGTGGCTGTGAACGAGGAGTTGAGAAACTTCCCCCTCACAACTCTGACCTATGGGACTAGTGTCCCTGTTTGGCAGAGAACCGAGGCTCTGAACAAGGAGGGTATCCTGTCTACGTTCAAACAGCTGGGGGCACCTGACTTCTGCTCAGGTCATGATTTCACAGTTCCGACAGTGAGTTCAAGCCCCACGTGGGGCTCTGCGCTGATGGTGCACAGCCTACTTGGAATTCTCCCTCTCCCTTTCTCTGCCCTCCCCTGCTCACTCTCAATAAAAAAAAAAACCTTTAAAAACAGCNCAGCACAGAGCCCGATGCGGGGCTCGAACCCACGAACCGCGAGATCATGACCTAAGCAAAAGTCGGACACTGAACCGACTGAGCCACCCAGGCGCCCCATAAAAATGAACATTTTTTTTAAAAACAGCTGATACCCAAGCTGACCCATGAGTCCTCAATCTTCAACCATGTAGCTCTTCAGTTCTCAAAAAAAAAAGGGGAGGGGAGAGACTCGGAAGAAAATAAATAAAATTCTTTATTATATCCTAATCACACAGTACAAATGGATATTAAATATGAACAGGGAGAGAGCGGGCCCCAGAACAGCATATGGGGACCCCTGCCTCCCCCCGCCCCTAAAAATCCACACCCTGATCAATAAATACCCCTGCCCAAAGACCCCGAGTCCCAGCCCCCAAACAGTCCAGGCTGAAGAGTCTTGGGTCGACGCCCTCACTTCACAGAGGAGGGAAAGAGGCGCCCAGAGAATCAGCCAGCAAGTCCGTGGCTCCTGGGGGTCCCCGCCCGGTTCCGCGACTCACACCTGCACGCGGTAGCCGCCCGCGCGCCGCCGGCAGAGCCTCCGCACGCCCACCCAGTAGAGCGTCAGCATCACCACCCAG
>NW_027533260.1:698085-698292 GCF_008692635.1 Crocuta crocuta | reverse complement strand
CGGCCAGAGGTGCCCCAGCCGCTCTGGTTCATGGTCGCCAGCGCCAGGAACTTGGCGGGCAGGAGGCCGCACATGTAGAGCGGCGCGTAGAGCGAGAGCAGCACCATGCGCGGGCAGCCGCGCAGCCAGGCCGCGAAGGCCGCCTTGGCCAGCGCCACGCCCTGCACGCACAGCAGCACCCACAGCAGCGCCCACGGGCGGCCGGCG
>NW_027533260.1:650527-697831 GCF_008692635.1 Crocuta crocuta | reverse complement strand
ACACGAAGAAGGGGAAGAGGCCCGACACCACCGCCTCGTAGGTCATCCAGGCGTGGTGCCGGTGCCACCAGAGCGCGTTGTACAGCCACTCGCGGAAGTACGACTTGGACCAGCGCGTCTGCTGGCTCAGCCAGCGCAGGAACGACGACGGCGTCTCCGAGTAGCAGCGGGCCCGGGACGTGTACCTGCGCGGGAGGGACGGGGCCGGGCGTCAGCGCCGCGCTCCCTGTGGCCAGGGCGGAGCTGGGGGCCAGAGGGGGCCGCTGCGGAACGGCCCCTGGGCGGTAGGCTTGCCGGACCTCCCTGCGCCGCCGGTTCTCATAGGGGACGGACGAGGAGTCCCGCCTAACAGGGCTGCTGGGAGCACTGAAGCAGGATTTCAGGCCCGGTTGCTCAATAAATGTTAGCGGCTACTACTGTTTTCACTGTGACTAATATCCCTACCGCCGTTACTAAGGGCATCACAGTTACTGACCTATTACTAATGCTATCACTAATCTATTACGAATACTCCAGCACTCACTGTTACTGGCAGGCCCTGTGGTGAGGAACCGACCAGGCGATGTTCCCACCCAGGGCAGCCCAGTGGTTTAGAGCTCAAGTGACCCATCAAGCCCCCTTCCTGTGGCCGCAGCAGACATCCTAATCAGTCCCCACCCCGTTTTCCCGCTAAGCCCACGCAAACCTAGAATCCCTCTTAGGGAACGTCATCAGGTGGCCGCCAGCAGTCGGTTGCTTAGGAGGTGTCCGACTACTCTATCCTCAGGGTATTACTTGACAGCTTCGGTCTCCTTCCCCTGTGCAGCCTCCCTGCCTTGCCCTTGCCTCCTGCACTCGGTACCCCAAACAGCAGCCAGAGGGATCCACTTACAGGTAGCACCTCACCCCTCTGCCCGTAGTTCAGAGTTTTCAAGTGGCCTACAAGCCTCTCGTGAGGACACCCCCGTTACCATTCTGCCCTTGCCCCGATTCGCTCCCCCCTTGCTAGGGCTCCGGCGGCACCATGTCCAGCCTCCACCTCTGCCCCTCCTGGGGCGTCCTAGTTAACACTCCATTCCCTACTCCCAAACACCCTATTCCCACTTTTCCTGGATTATCCAACGGCACGGCATGTGCCATCATCCATGTATTTACGGTCTCCCCAGTGGGTGTGAGCCTGAATCTGTGTCTCTGCTGTATTCTCAGGGCTTCGAACACTGTAATGAGGGGCACCTGGCTGGTTCAGCCAGAGAGCGTGTGGCTCTTGATCACTGGGCCAAGCCCCACAATGGGCGTAGAGATTACTTTAATAAACGTAAAAAAAAAGCCACAAAAACCAATGTGGGGCGTCTGGGTGGCTCAGTCGGTTAAGCATCTGACTTCAGCTCAGGTCGTGATCTCTTGGTTTGTGGGTTTGAGACCCGCATTGGGCTCTGTGCTGACAGCTCAGCCTGGAGCCTGCTTCGGATTCCGTGTCTTCCTCTCTCTGTCCCTCTCTTGATTTCTCTCTCTCAAAAATAAACAAACATTAAAAAAAAGTTTTTTTTTAAAACCACTGTAATAAATACTTGATGAGTGAATGAATGCATAGGTTCCCTCGGTATACCCCAAGTTCTCTCTGGCCCTTTCATGGGGTCTAGCTTTGTAGAATTCTCTCCTCCCTCCCCCGCCTGAACTTGACGTGGTGGAGGCTGTACTCCCCTAGTTTCACCCAATTACAACTCTTCTTGAAACATGTGATTCTTCTCGCTCACTTGCTCACTAGATCCCACTCTGTGTATCTCTTTCCCTTCCCCCCTCACTGGGAGGAAGCTGTGCTGCCCGTGGTAGAGCCCTCTGGCCCCAATCTCATGTTGTGTCTCCCAGGCGGAATCACGGCCCTCACCTTGCCTCACTTGGTAGAGCCCACTGGGTCACATGATCAAAGGAACTGCCACCCTGTCCCTTCTGGTGTCCCCCACTCTCCCCTAATGTCTCACTTGGCAGAGCCCACTGTCCTGTGAGGTATTTGGGGTTTGGAGAATTTCCAGCAGGCCCCGCGCACACACGTGCATGCGCACACACGCACACACACAACCACCCGAGCCCTCGGCTTACTTGGTGGCATAGCCCATGCTGAGCATGCGGTTGGTGAGGTGCCGGTCGTCCCCGAAGGTGCAGTGGGTGCCCAGGAACTTCTGGTTGTACCAGGCCTCGAGGAACTGCTGCAGGAGGTTGTTCCTGTACAGGCCTGGGTGGGGGTGGGGGGTCCAGGGGGAGCATCATCCTCTACTGTCCCCAGTACTGTCCCCAGTCCTACCTCCGACCCAACTCGCCTCCGATTCCAGCCCCATCCTCAGCCACCTCGGTCCTGCCCTCAGCCCTACCTCCAGCGACAAGTCCAGCCCTGATCCCGTTCTCAACACCGGTCCTTCCTTAACCCGATACCCTCAACCCCATACCTCAGTCCTATACCCACACCTGCCCCAGTCCCGCCCCGGGCCCACACCCACATCCATTCTCCACCCCGTATCCATTCTCAGTCCCGTCCCCTGCCCGTCCCCATCCCAAACCCCTCACCAGCCCCAGACTTGGCCCCACCCCTGTCCTTGACTCCAGATGCATCCCATCCCCTTCCCCAAACCTCCCAGCACCAATCCCCATCCACACGCTTTCTCCAGCCCCGCCAACACCATCCCACCGTCTCGTCTCACCTGTCCCCAATTCCTGCCACAGCTCCATCTTTATCCCCAACCTCAGTCACATCCTCAACCCGTTCTGGTTCCCCTTCTCCCCCTCCACCCCTTCCATGGCCCTCCCAAGCCCCACCTCTGCTCACCTAGGGGACCGCTGATGCAGGACACACAGTGGAAGTAGCTCTGACAAGCCCGCTCCACATTGAAGGCCACCCAGTACCGCAGGCTGCTTAGGAAGCTGACCCAGGAGTCCAGGGGGTTAAGGATCCGCACGTCTCCCCCAACAGCCCCTACCCGGGGGTCCTCATCCAGCACTCGCACCAGCTCCAGTAATGCCATGGGATCCAGCCTCGTGTCTGAGTCACAAACCTGTGGAGCAGAAGGGGCAGGATCAGGCCAGATAGATCCCTGCCCGCGGCTGGCACTTGAGGGGAGGGTACCACGGGGTGGGGAGCTGCAGGGACATTTTACAGCCAATCTGAACATAAATTGGAATTTTGTCATCATTATCAATACCTAATCACATTTTAAGATGACCTCCCCAAGACCCATGCCCTTGTATAATACCCTCCTCTGGTGCATGGGTGAGACATGTAATTTGCTTCTAACCCATAGAATATGGCAAAAATGATGGGACAGAACTCCCATGATTATACTACCTTCTATACAAATAGCAAAGCAGTTTTTGCAATGTAATATATCCCTAATCTGTTGGCATTTTCTGGGTAGGTCTGACCTAATCAGGCAAGCCCTCTGAAAAGGGGTCTAGAAGTCTAAGGCTTTCTCTGGTTGATCTGGAAGAGACAAAGTTGAAATCTGCAAACAAACACATCAGCTTGGAAGAGGCCCCAAGCCTTAGGTAGGACCCAGCCGACACCGTGATTGTAGCCTGATGGTACCCTGAGCAGGGAATCCAGTTAAGCTCTGCCCAGACTCCTGATTCATGGAAACTATGAGATAATAAGTGTTTTGTTTCAAGCTGCCAAAGTTGTGGTAATTTGTTTTGCTGCCATAGAAAAGCAATGCAGTGCATTAATGAATGAATTTCTACATTGAATGGATGAATGACTAATTGAGCAAATGAATGTATTGATTAGATAGGAGGATGAATAAATGAACAAAGGAATCTTGACACGGAATGAATGAAGGGAATAAAAGAATCCCCACGTTCAATGGGTAAGTGAATGAATAAATGAATGCATAGTCGCCATATTAAGTGGATAATGGACGTATGAACCAATGAGTCAAGGAAAGAATTTCTTTTTTTTTTTTTATTTTTATTTATTTCTAGGAGAGCGAGAGAGACAGCGTGAGCAGGGGAGGGTCAGAGAGAGAGGGAGATACAGATTCTGAAATAGGCTCCAGACTCTGAGCTGGCAGTCAGCACAGAGCCCGATGCGGGGCTCGAACCCATGAACCGCGAGATCATGACCTAAGTGAAAGTCAGACGCTTAACCGACTAAGCCACCCAGGCGCCCCTTCTTTTTTTTTTTTAAATGTTTATTTATTTGTGAAGGAGAGCAAGCGAGCAGAGAGTTAGTGGGGAAGGAGGCAGAGAGAGGGAGACACAGAATCAGAAGCAGGCTCCAGGGTCTGAGCTGTCAGCACAGAGCCTGATGCGGGGCTTGAACCCATGAGCTATGGGATCATGACTTGAGCTGAAGTCGGAAGCTCAACCGACTGAGCCACCCAGGCGCCCCAAAAGGAAAGAATCTCTACACTAGATGAAGAAAGCAAGAAATCTCTACATTGAATGGATGAAAATACACTGAATGTGGGCCGCCTGGCTGGCAGTAGGTAGAGCATGCAACTCTTGATCTTGGGGTTGTGAGTTTGAGCCCCATGTTGGGTGTAGAAATTACTTAAAATCTTAAACAACCAAACAAATAAATAAATCCTATATGAGATGCACAAATGAATAAATCTTCAGAATAAGTGGATGACCAGATGGACGGATGAGTGAATAAGTGAAGGAAAGAGTCTGCATCCAACAGATAAATGAATGAATAAGATGAATGATCTCCATATTGGAGAGATGGGTGTAAGAATGTATGACGTCATCTACACTTCAATTAAAGCAAAGAATGGGTAGAAGTGAAAGAAAGAGTATGCACTAGAGGATGGATGAATAAAGGAAGGAAGGAATTAATGAATCGCTGAATGAATAAAACAAATGAGTGGTCTCCATGTCGGAAGGACGGATAGAGGGATGTTAGAAACGAATGAAGGAAAGAATCCCTACTTTCAATGGATGAATAAATAAAGGGAGTTGGAAAGAGGTTCGTTCCAATCACTGAAAAAAAAAAAAAAAATCCCAGAGAAAAGGGACGCCGGGTGTCAGGGGCACCGTGGGGAGGGGCCGCCTTCCACTCACCTGCACGTAGTCCACCGAGTCGCCGAGCGCCTTGAAGGCGGTGTACATGACCTCGCGCTTGCCGCCCCAGCGCTGCGCCACGCACACGCACCGGTGCGTCCTCCCCAGCGCCTCCACCGCCAGCCGCCCGGGGTCCTCGGCCTCCACCTCCCGGTAGGCGCCCGCGCCCGCCGCGCCCGCCGCCGCCGGTTCCCAGGGCTGGTGGTAGTTGCCGTCCCACACGTAGGTGGCGGGGTCCTCGTCGGCGAAGACCTCGCGGAACATGTCCACCATGTAGAGGTCCTCGGCGCGGTTGCCGTCCACCACCATGAGGACGCGCAGGCGCGCGCGCGGGTACTGCAGGGCGCGCGCGGACGCCAGGCACTGGCGCAGGTACGCGGGGTCCTCCTGGTACGCAGANNGGTGCTCCAGGTACGCGAAGAGGCTCTGCGCCACCAGGTGCGCCGAGAGGAAGGCCCCGTAGAGGCCGAAGGCGAGGAGGCCGTAGCGATCGGAGGCCAGCGGCACCCCGGCGGCGTAGGCCCAGGTCATGAGGCCCAAGATGAGCAGCGCGAACGTGATGGTCAGCACCCGCCGGGCCAGGCCGGAGCAGTGGCGGGCGGCCGGGGTGGGCTTGGGCACGTCCTGCTAGGTGCGAAGAGAGGGGATAACAAGGGAAAAGAATCTTGAAATCCTCCTTGGGAAAGAGAAGATCTAGGTTTTCCCCCCTCCCAAGCCAATGTAACATCCCCTTTTTGTTTAGAAAAAAAAAAAAAAAATTTTTTTTCCCCTAGGTACTGCAAAGGTATTTTCATTAATGAAAATAATTGTGGCAACCAGCAGGGCTCAATGCCTGATTATATTGATTCTGTTACTTTTGTTTTCACATTTTAAACAGCTCTGCAATCCGAGCGGATTACACTCAGTGGAATGTCACAGTTTAATTAACCCCCCCTCCCCGCCCCCACTTCTTAGTGGCACATAAAATAATCACTCATCTCACAATCAAAGGTTTCTTAGTGTTGATACAATCATCATCATCATCTAAAAAATAATGCAATTTGATATGTATCAGGTACTGCTGTAAGCCTTTTCCAGAAAAAAAATTTTTTTGTTTTGAGAGACAGAGCACAAGTGGGGGAGGGGGGTGGAGAAGAGGAGGGAGACAGGATCAGAAGCAGTTTCATGCTGACAGCAGCAAGCCCAGGGCGGGACTCAAACTCACAAACCCCAAGATCATGACCTGAGCTGAGGTCCCAGTCTTAACAGACTGAGCCAGCCAGGTGCCCCCAGAAACTAACTTATTTGAATCCTCACAACAGCCGTAAGAGGAGGTACTGTTACTATCATCCCCATTTTACAGACCAGGTAACTGAGTCACAGAGAGGTGCAGCAGCCTGCCCAAGGTCACACCTGGATAGCAGAGAAGCCAAGATGTGAACCCCAGGAATCCGGTCACTGAATCACCAGCTTACATACTGGCTTTACTCTTCAGGAGAGCCTTGGGGGGGAGGGGGAGACAAAGAATGTTTACTGCCACCATACACATGGCAAAACTGAGGACTGATTAGCCAGGACAAGGGCTCGCTGAAGGTCATGAAGCCCACAGGTGGAGGAAATCTTTTCTCTGACTTGCCAAAGGCATGGCCACATTCTCCTCCACTGCCCAGGCCCCCCGGCCAGGGTCAAGTGCCCAGTATATGTTGCTGGGAGAGCTCAGAAACAAAGAGGGGTGCCTCTGTTTTCATGTCTTATAAAATGGAGATTTAGCCCCTTCTGCATGCTAAGTACTGCTTCATGGGGTAGATACTGTTATCGCTCCTATTCCATGTGAGGAAACTGAGGCACGGGGAGATGATTCTCTTGCCCAAGGCCACCCAGGCAGTCTGGCTCCATCGTCCCCTACACTGAACTGCCTCATGTGTCACCCGCTCCTGCCTCATGGGTTTATTATGAGTTAAGTGGGTCACTAAGATACAGATTTGTGTTGTCCAGTACAGGAGTCACCCGTCACGTGTGGCTACTGAGTGCCTGGAAAGCAGCCAGAATGACAGAGGAAGTGAAATTCTAATTTTATTTAAATATTTAAGTTTAATGTTTTTTTTTTTTTAATTTATTTCTAGGAGAGAGAGAGAGAGAGAGACAGCGTGAGCAGGGGAGGGTCAGAGAGAGAGGGAGTCACAGACTGAAACAGGCTCCAGGCTCTGAGCTGGCAGTCAGCACAGAGCCCGACGCGGGGCTCGAACCCACAAACCGCGAGATCATGACCTAAGCGAAAGTCGGACGCTTAACCGACTAAGCCACCCAGGCGCCCCTAAATATTTAAGTTTAGAAACTGATACTTAATTCAGTTATTGGAAAGTTTTTAAGTGTGTCTGAAAGAAGTAGGGCGTGGGAAGCTTCTCTTTCAAGTGTAAATTTTATGAAATCTAAATACAGATTAAGTGCCTCCAGTGAAAATATAGCATCTATGGGGCTCCTGGGTGGCTCAGTTGGTTGAGCTTCCGACTTCGGCTCAGGTCATGATCTTGCAGTTCGTGGGTTCGAGCCCTGCGTCGGGCTGTGTGCTGACAGCTCAGAGCCTGGAGCCTGTTTCAGTCTGTGACTCCCTCTCTCTCTGACCCTCCCCTGTTCACGCTGTCTCTCTCTCTCTCTGTCAGAAATAAAACATTAAAAAAAAAAAGAAGAAAATACAGTATCTGTATGAGATGTGCTATGTATGTGTCTGGATTTTGAATCCTTCCTTTGAAAAACAGAAAGTAAAATATTTCATTAATGTTTTTCATAATGGTTACATACTGAAATGATAGTTTTAAAAATCTCATTGTGGGGGCGCCTGGGTGGCTCAGTTGGTTAAGCGTCTGACTTTGGCTCAGGTCACGATCTCACGGTTTGTGGGTTCGAGTCCTGCGTCGGGCTCTGTGCTGACAGCTCAGAGCCTGGAGCCTGCTTCAGATTCTGTGTCTCCTTTCTCTCTGCTCCTCCCCCATTCATGCTCTGTCTCTCTGTCTCTCAAAAATAAATAAAAATTTTTTAAAAAAAATGTCATTGTGAAGTTTTATGTTATGTTGTAGCAAATATAGTCCAATGCATCCATTCATGAATTATAATATTTCTTTTTTTTTAATTGTTAAATATTTATTATTTGGGGGGAGGATCAGTGGGGGGAGATGCAGAATTGGAAGCAGACTCCAGGCTCTTGAGTTGTCAGCACAGAGCCAATACAGGGCTCAAACTCACGAACCGAACCATGAGATCATAACCTGACTCGAAGTCAGACACTCAACCAACTGAGCCACCCAGGCGCCCCATGAAATTATATTTCTAATAGCAAGGGTTGGCACATTACGGCCTCTGAGCCAAATGCCTGCTGCCCTTTTCATTTCAACTCTGCAAGCTAAGACTGGTTTTTATGTTTGTTTGTTTAAGATTTTATTTTTAGGGGCGCCTGGGTGGCTTAGTCGGTTAAGCGTCCGACTTTCGCTTAGGTCATGATCTCGTGGTTCATGGGTTCGAGCCCCGCGTCGGACTCTGTGCTGACTGCCAGCTCAGAGCCTGCAGCCTGTTTCAGAGTCTGTGACTCCCTCTCTCTCTGACCCTCCCCTGCTCACACTGTCTCTCTCTCTCTCCTAGAAATAAATAAAACATTAAAAAATTAAAAAAAAAGATTTTATTTTTAAATAATCTCTATAATGGGGCTCGAACTTACAACCCCGTGATCAAGAGTCGCATGCTCTACTGACTGAGCCAGTGAGGTGCCTCAAGTTTTTACATTTTTAAATGGGTGAAAAAAGAAGCACCTGAGTGGCTCAGCTGGTTATGCATCCAACTCTTGATTTCAGCTCAGGTCATGATCTCAAGCCCCACTTTGGGCTCCATGCTGACAGTCAGGAGCCTGCTTCAAATTCTCTCACTGCCTTTCTGTCCCTCCTCCGCGTTTGTGCTCTGTCTCTCAAAATAAACTTAAAAAAATAAATGGGCAGAAAAAAGTAAAAAAAAAAAAACACCAAACTTTTGTGGCATATGAAAATGACATGAAATTCAAATTTCAGCATCCTTAAATCAAGTTTTACTGCCACAGAACCACACTCATCTGTTTACATATTGTCTGTGGCTGTTTTTATGCTATGCTAAAGTTGACTAGTTGCAATAGAGACCAGATGGCACACAAAACCCTCAAATATCGACTGTCCAGCTTTGTACAGAAAGTTTGATGACCCTTCATACACTGCATTGAATAAAATATATTATTGAAATTCACTTTTATGTTTCTATAAGATACAACTTTTAGTTTCTATATAGGTAGAGCTTTCGGCCTGGTGCTAGTAATTGCTCAATATTAATAATTACATTATTATTTCTTCTGGAATTCTCCTTCTCTGTCCTTTGGCCCCAAACCCAGCCCTGCCTGAGATTCTGGCGGTGACCCAATTCACGTTGAGACAGGTGGGTGAACACAGGGCTCTAATGGCAACACTCAGAAGCACACCTGTGTCAGCTGTGGACACACAGCCCCACACATATAATCACACATGATGAGAGGCACACAGAGTGTGCCCACATAGGAAAATATTCATGTTCTAGAAGATAACCCCAGACACTTGCTCTTAGAACTTAGTGATCCTGGGGTACCTGGGGGGCTCAGTCGGTTAAGTGGCTGAATCTTGGTTTCAGCTCAGATCATGTTCTCACCATTGGTGGGTTTGAGCCCTATGTTGGGCTCTGTGCTGGCAGCGCAGAGCCTGCTTGGGATTCTGTCTCTCCCCGTCTCTCTGCCCCTCCCCAATTTGAGCTCTTTTAAGAACTGAAGTGATCCTGAGACTCCCCACCAACAGCCATGCAGGTGAACTTGGGAACACATGCCCTTGAGCAGAAAGGAGCTAAGCCTAGAAGGGATGCCCACAGGGCAAGAAACACGGGCACACCTGTGGGTCCGGAGCAAGACGAAATAGTAACGGTTAAGGTTGAACCGTATGAAATTGCCATTTTGAAAGGGCAAAAGTAACCAGACAACGGTGACTTCGTTTGGTTCAACTTAATAATTATTGGAGCCGAGTAGAAATCCAGACCGTGTGTCAACCAGGGTAATACCGCCCTGCCTCCGCACCCGCACCCCGCACACAGACGCGGACTTGGAGCAGGATAAGCACGGACTCGTCACATCTATACTGCCGGTGGGATGGCCACCTACAGAGGGGGATGGAACCCCAACGCTCGGCCTCAGACTGTCCTACACTGACGGTCGCCGTTACGCACGGGAACGCGCGCGGTGCCCCCACCCACGTGGGCACACAGGTGCCAGCAGGCCCCGCACGGCTGCACTCTCGCACGCACCTGTCTCATCGCTGTGGGTCCGGCGGGCGCTCCTCTCCTGCTGGCTCCCCGGTCTCTCTGTGGCTGGGGAGCCCGGGGGTCATTTGAAGCCCGACGCAGGCGGGGGCGGAGGAAGGCTGACGTCAGGGCGGAGCTGGGCCAGGGGCTCTGAGGTCACGGCCGAGCCCGGCAGCTCCACCCGCTTCCCGCCATTGCCCGCACCCCCGCGCCCGACGGCCTCTGTTCCCAGGGCCGCCGTCGCGCCCTTCCCTGCCCTCCCAGGCCTCCCCTCCGTCGCACCCGGCCTTCTCCGGCTCTCCGCTTTCCCCCTTCTTGTCTGTCTCCATTTTTGTTTGCGCTCCTCTCCCTCGCTCTCCTTCTGCCTCCAGGCCCCCCAACGCCCGTCTTTCCCCCCCATCTGTCCGATCTCTTCCGCCCCCGCCAGGTACCCCGCACCCCAGCCGCTCCGCTCAAAGCCCCGGGGATGGAGAAAATGCGCACACGTGCGCGGCTGTGGGCGTGGCCGCGCGCGCGGGCCGTGGGGCGCGCTGTCTGGAAGGAGCTGTGAGTGGTTGTGAGTCTGCATGCGTGGATGTGCGCGTGTGCCAGGGATGGGGAGGGGGGTGGCCGCCGGGCTTTGTCTCCCAAGGGCTCCCGGGTGAACGCACAGAGTTGTGGGTCAGCGGCCCCCAGGAACCCCCTGCAACCTGAGTCAGAGTCAGACCCAAAGAGAGGGGTCCTGGGGATCTAAGCCCTCAGCCCCTCAGGACCAGGAGACTCAGTGATAAATGCCATTGTTTCCATGCCCTTCTTTCCATGATTAAAAAAAATTTCTGTGTATCTTTTTTAAAGTTTTGTTTTTAATGTTTTATTTATTTATTTATTTATTTATTCGGCGGTGGGGGGGGGCAGGAAGAGAGGGACACAGAGAGAATCTCAAGCAGGTTCCGAGCTGTCAGAGGAGAGCCGGTTGCAGGGCTGGATCCCAGGAACCGTGAGATCCTGAACTGAGCAGGTATCAAGAGTCGGAAGCTCAACCGACTGTGCCCGCCCGCACTCCCCCCCTCCCATTCTCTATATCTAATTCTTTCTGTTTCTCTTCCTGTGAACTGACAATGCCCATCTCTCTCCCTCTATAGGTGCCTCTCTCTCTGCTTCTCCCTCTGCCCCTGGCTGTACACCCCCATCTCCTTTTCTGAGTCTCTGTTACTTTGTCACTCTGGCTCTACCTCTCTGTCCACCTATCTGTCTAGGTCTCTCCTTGTGTTGCTGTCTGTTTCTCTCCATGCGTCCCTATCTCTGTCTCTCTCTCCCTCCCCCTTTATCTGTGTCCTTTTCTACCTGCTTCCCTCTGGGTTTGTGTCTGTCTGTCTGTCTCTTCATTCCTGACTGTTGGTCTCCCTGACTTTCTTACTCTGAATGTCCTCTTCCTTTCTCAGTCTCCTGTGTGTCTCTGCCTTTGTTTCCTTTGTATTTGTTCATCTTCTGTTTCTCCTTGAATATCTTTATTCGTATCTACCCCCCCCAATCTCCCAGTTTTTCTGTGTCTCTCCCTGTTTCTCTCAGCGACTGTTTCTCTTCTCTCTGTCTCTGTCTCTGTCTTCCTCTGTCTCTGACTCCCTCGGTCTCCCTGCATCTCTGTGCATCTCCTTTGAGGCTCCATCGCTGTATGGGTTTTTCTGTGTCTCGCACGCTCTCTCTTTCATTCACTGATTCTCTCTGTGTTTTCTGTCTCTTCAGTGCTCCTTTCTTTCTCCCTGCGGCCCCATCTGGTCCAGGCTGCCCCGGAGCTTTTCCCCTGCAGGACACCGAGTCCTCACTCCTTGGTTTTCCCAGGGGAGGCAGGGTGTGGGGGGCCATCACTAGGCTGGGCCTTGCCCGAGCCTGGCTGTCGGGGAGGCCAGTTCAGGGCCCAAGTGCGAGGCACCCCACCTACCTCACCAGGGCGTGGCTGCATCTGTGACGCTGTTGCCTGGAGCCCGGGCTGCCTGGTGTCTGGCTGTGTCAGGATGATGGATCCTCCGGTGGGAGCTGAGCCCAGAGCAGGAGGGGAGGGAGATTCCTCTACCCCAGGGTTGGGGGTGGGGAAAGCCCAGGCTCCACTCAGAAGCTGGGCATTTGGCTGCCCAGCCCCCACCCCACCCTGCCCGGGTGGAGCAGCTGTATAAAACCAGATGTTTCTAAAACCAGAGTGTGGATGAGGGAGGAGGGACCAGGACTTTAAGCTCCAATGGTTTCCTTTTCCAGGATCTAGGCCCCCAGCCCCTTCCTCCCTCAGACCCAGGAGTCCAGGCCCCCAGTCCATCTGCCCTCAGCCCCAGGAGTCCTGGCCCCCAGCCCCTCCTCCCTCAGACCCAGGAGTCCTGACCCCCGGCCCCTCCTCCCTCAGACCCAGGGGTCCTGACCCCCGGCCCCTCCTCCCTCAGACCCAGGGGTCCTGACCCCCGGCCCCTCCTCCCTCAGACCCAGGGGTCCAGGCCCCCAGCCCCTCCTCCCTCAGAATCAGGAGTCTGGACCCCCATCCCCGTCCTCCCTCAATCCCAAACGCCCAAGCTCCCAGCCCCCTCCTCCCTCAGATTTACATGTCCAGTCTCCCAGAATTCCTTGCAGGGAGAGATGACCGAGGCTGACAAGGACGGATGGGACCAGGCACTCCCCAGGAGGCCAGCGGTAGTGGTGGGATCACCTCCTGCTGCCCTCACTAACAGCCTTCTCTCCCAGAACCCTCACCCAGTGGAGGCCGATCTCTGATCCCTGCCCTGGGTACATATGGCCCTCCCAAGATTTCCATCATCATCAGAAAACCTCAGGGTCTTGTTTACAGAGCACCAGACAGCAGGAGCGAAGAGTGGGGAGATAATAAGGCAGAAATGGAGAAAAGGCAGGGGAGAAGAACATTTGTTCACTCTAGGGACATCTCCTGCACCGCTGGTGGGCCAGGCTCTTGGCGGGGTGATGCCAGGCGCACAGAGATGACTCAGACCTGGGCCCTGCCCTTGAGGGGATGCCAATCTTGTGGAGGAGACAGCTGTGTAAACAGAGGATCAAAGACCAGTGCATGGATGCACCGACAGAGCTGGAGAGTCAGGGCAGGCTTCCTGGTGGAGGTGATGGCCCGGAGGAGCAGAATCTTGACTGATGCGGAATTACCCAAGGTAAGGGCGGGGGGGTAGGGCTGGTGTTTAGAAAGTGGAGTCTGAAGGGCATGCAAGGCAGGAAGTGTCCTGGGCCAGTCAGCAAAGTCTAGATTGGTTGATATAGAAGCATATAGGTGAAACCGCGGGGTGGGGGGGTGCGGTGCCTGGCTGGGTTCACCTGAAGCAGGGTTTGGATTGGCAGATTCAGGGGCTGGGGTTCATCCTGGAAAGCTCTGGAGGGGCTGGGAGCTGGGAAGGGCACATTGGCTGTGAGTGCCCCCGAGGGACAGGCTGGATGGAGGGCCCGGGACCTTCGGGCCAGGGTGTCTGAGGGAGGACTACCATCAAGGTCTTCTCTGAGTGAGTCTGAGCTGGGACGCAGGCGGGCGCTGTGGGGCTGGAGGAAAGGCGGAGCACAGTCTGAGGCTGAGCAGAGGACCCTGAGGAGACAGGGAGGGAGCTCCCTGAGCTCCTTCTGCCGGCATTTGCCTCATTTCAGGCAAGGGCCCTTCTCAGTGATTCCTTGCCTGCCCCCTGGGGGACTAGCAAGTGCTTTGAGAGAGTGTAGATGTGAAGAGACAGAGGGTGGAAGGAGGCAGGGGGGAGAGAGAGAGAGGAAGGAGAGAGGGAGGGAAGGAGGGAGGGGAGAGAAGGGACGAAAGATGGAAAGGAGGGAGAGAGAAGGGAAGANCGCACCCCCCCCCCAGCTCCTTCTTGTCTGTCACAGCATTTTCCACCTTCCTGCCTAACGTATAACTTGCCTACTGACTGCTGCTCTTGGATAACGGGCATCTCGCCTGTCAGAATGCAAGCTCCACACCAGCCACCAGCAGGCGCAGCCTCTGCCTGTCCTGTTTGTGACCGTTCAGGATGCGGACCGGCCGGTACTCAGTAGGTGCCAACAAATATGTGTGAGTGGATGAGTGAGATCCCGCTGGTGACACAGAATGGTAGGTGGCGAGAGGAAAGAGAAAGAGGAAGGAGGGAAAGGAGACAACAGGAAGGAGGGAGGGCGGAGGAGGAGGAGGAGGGACAGAGAGGGCAAGTGGGAGGGAGAGAGCCCAGCGCTGGGACCCCCTCCACCCCTACCCAGCTGCTGGGGGGCATCCCAGAGTGGCCAGTCCTGACAGGGGTGGGGTGAGGGGCTCCCAGGGAGGTGGGACCCTAGGCGAGGCGCTCCAGGATCGGCCAAGATCCAAATCTGGAAGCAGATTGCCTCTGGACTTCCAGGAACTCGGGGGCCCTCAGGGGAGCCCCTGGACAGTGGCAGCCAACACCCGGAATTCTGGGAAACACCTAGGCCTCCAAGATTCTGCGGAAATCCTGGGAGGGAGGGAGGGAGGGAGGGAGGCAGGGGTAACAGCTGGCCCATCCTCTGCCCCTGGGAAGCAGCTGCGGGGCCTGCAGGGCCCTGTCTGCCCACGACCCCGGCCCTGCAGCCACATCCCAGCTTCCCGCGTTGTGCCCACGTCCCTGGAGGAAACAGAAACAGAAAGAGAGGGGAGAAGAAGACTTATTTTTCTGGGAGTTATATCCTCTCCCAGGAAGCAAGAGAGGAGGGG
Organism: Crocuta crocuta; assembly: GCF_008692635.1. Classification (NCBI taxonomy): domain Eukaryota; kingdom Metazoa; phylum Chordata; class Mammalia; order Carnivora; family Hyaenidae; genus Crocuta; species Crocuta crocuta. Next base: position 682,812 of record NW_027533260.1, on the reverse strand, counting down.
TCTCCTTTTTCAGAGTGTGAGCCTGAGGCCTGAGAAGAACAGTTTCTTAGCCAGAGTGAGCAGCNCTCCTGGGTCTGAGGGAAGAGGTGGGTGGGGGCCCAGACTCCTGGGTCTGAGGGAGGAGGCACTGGGGCAGGACCCCTGGGTCCGAGGGAGGGCTCTGCACTATGGGCACCGAAGAAGAGGCCGGGCCCTGGACGCCCTTCCGAGCACCAACGGGATACTGCGAGACCAGGTTACTCTTACACACATGGCTTTGGCCGTGTGCCTCCGCCGCGCCCTTCCGGAAGCGGTCCACTGTGAATCCCAAGTCCACTTCCAGCACCGGCCAGGGCCTGATGAGCTTCCATGGAAGGAACACAACTGTCTGAGTCAGAAGACAGTTGCGAGGATGTGGAGTCCAAGGGACAGTCTGGGGCCCTGAGGAGGAGCCGGTTACTTGTGTGCTGTTGGCAAGGAGCCATTTCATTCCACTGAGCCTCTCTTTCCTATTCTGTGAAATGGGAATATCTCAAGTTGTCCCTCACAGGGCCACCCTTCAGATTAAGAGAGAGAGAGAGCTTCTGCCTGCACACTGCCCCGTGAGGTATGTGTGAGCTGTCCCTGAACCAGCAGCACAGAGGGTCTCCATGAATGACTCAGGTGGCAACGGGAGGACCCTTCACCTGTCCTGGCCACCTCACTTGTGGCCTGGGGAGCCAGCTGGGTAGGGGCCCCGAGGGACCCATGGTCTGGAGTCAGCTGCTCCCGGGTTCCAAGGCTGGTGGCCTTAGGTGAGTCATGTCCTCCCCGGGCTGAGTGTCCCGCCTGCAGGCAAGCAGAGCCCACGAGCTCACAAACGTGCATGGATGGGACTGGGCTGGCCACAGAGAGACCTCTGGGCCCCAGCTCCTCATCTCTGGAGAGAGTGAAAATCCTGCCTACTCCAGACTATTTCGAGGAGCTCGGGCCAAGTTTGGGGAGCAGACGGTGTGCGCAGGGATGGTGTGTCACCGAGGGGAGCCCCAAGGGCTCCTGATGGAGGAAGTCAGAGGAGTAGATGCCTGGAGCCCCTTTCTGCGGTCAGTGCTGCAAGCACCCGCCCTTCCGGGGCCTCCAGTCACAAAGCGGAAGCCGAGGAAACAAAACAACGCAGACTCTGTTTAGTCTATTGCCCGCATCAGGGCTACGGGTTTCCAACCCGCCTGGCGCCTCTGATTCCCGTTCTCAGTTCCCTTTCCCAGTGCCGAAATTGGGGCTCAGAGAGATGACGAAGGAAAGTGCTGTGAGCACGCGGCCAGACACTGGCTCCACCATCTGCTCTGGGTATCCAGAGTCCAAATGTCCCATCCACGGGTCTGTGGCCATAGGTGCTTTTCAAAAGTCGCTTCGTTTACATAACAAAGGACAACTTTCATCACTCCCAGCACAGGGAATTCCAAAGGATTTGGTAGGTTTACTCCAGAAACAGGGATGAAGATCAAATGGATATTTCTTATTATACATCACACTGTCACAGGTGCTAACATGCAGGCCACCTAGCGGGGAGACCCCTTAGCTAAAGAAGATGAGGTCCAGGGGTGTCTGGGCTGCTCAGACAGTTAAGCATCCGACTCGATTTCTGCTCAGGCCATGATCTCACGGTTCCTGGGATGGAGCCCCACGTCAGGCTCTGCGCTGACAGTCTGGAGCCTGCTTGGGATTCTCTCTCTCCCTCAGTCTCTCTGCACCCCCCTCAACAAATAAATAAACATTAAAAAAAAAAAAAAAGAGGGGCGCCTGGGGGGCCCAGTTGGTTAAGCGTCCGACTTCGGCTCAGGTCATGATCTCACGGTTCTGGGTTCGAGCCCCGCGTCGGGCTCTGTGCTGATAGCTCAGAGCCTGGAGCCTGTTTCGGATTCTGTGTCTCCCTCTCTCTCTGACCCTCCCCTGTTCACGCTGTCTCTCTCTCTCTCTCTCTCTGAAATAAATAAAGCATTTTAAAAATTTTTTAAAAAGGTAAAATCCTTGACCTCCAAGAGAAAAGACTGGGCAAAAGATATGTTTAGAAAACAGGGACGCTAACAAAAACGTCCACAAACGGTCATGGTGGCACTCTCCACACTTGCTGGAAGGCGGAAACACCCCAAATGTCCCCCAACAGAAGGACAGACAAAATGTGGTCCATCCACACAGCGGAATATTATTCAGCCATGAAAATGGAACAAAGCCCTGATACTGGCTACAGCATGGATGAGCCTCGCAAAGAGAAAGAAGCCATACACAAAAGGTCACATATCGAATGATTCCACATAGATGAAATGTCCAAAACAGGTAAATTCACAAAGTCACGAAGCAGATCCAGGTTGCCATGGGCTGGGGAATGGGGAGTTCCTGCTGGGTGGCTGCAGAGTTTCTGTTTGGTGTGATGAGAAAGTTCTGGAACTAGGTAGTGGTGATAGCTGCACAACAATGCAAATGTGTTTAATGCCACTAATTTATATACTTAAAATGGTAAATATTATGTGTTTTTTACCACAATTTTAAAATTATTTTTTTATTTTTATTTTTAAAATTTTTTAAAAGTTTATTTTATTATTTATTTTTGAGACACACAGAGAAAGAGAGACCACAAGTGAGGGAGGGGCGGGAGGGGTGGGGAGTTCCAAGCATGTTCCTTGCTCAATCCCACAAGCCATGAGATCATGACCTGAGCCAAAATCAAGAGTTGGATGCTTAACCCAGAGCCACCCAGGCATCCCCACAATTTTTTTTTTAAGTAGGCTTTACACCCAGCATGAAGCCCAGTACAGGGCTTGAACTCAGGACTCTGAGATTAAGACCTGAGCTGAGATCAAGAGTCAGAGACTTAACCAACTGAGCCACCCAGGCACCGATACCACAATTTTTAAAAAGTGAAGAAAAAAAAAGGTGTGTGGACATCTGGTTGATGATCGATTGATGAGACTGATGATGAGTCCAGTGACTCACAGACAGACAGACATGAGCTAAGACTTTCTTCCTCCCATGAATCTCTGCCTGAGAGCTATAAGATATGCAACTTCTCCATCTCAGATTCTGCCCCCCTCTCTCTTAAGGGTCATGAAAACCTCCATTTCCTCTGCCATTGTAAAAGGTCAGGCACAATATTTGGTTGGTTTTCTTTTCTTTTCTATAGTTTATTTATTTTAAGAGAGAGACAGAGAGTGCAAGAGCACAAGCAGAGGAGGGGCAGAGAGTTTCCCAAGCAGGCTCTGTGCTGTCATTGCAGAGCCTGACACGGGGCTCAATCTCCTGAACTGTGAGCCAAAATCAAGAACTGGATGCTCAACTGACTGAGCCACTGAGGCTCCCTGATTTTTAAATATTTTATTTCAAAGTAATCCCTACACCCAACTTGGGGCTTGAACTCATGACCCTGAGGTCAAGAGTCACATGCTCTACCAACCGAGCCAGCCAGGTGCCCCGTGTCACAGACATGGCTCACCTTGCGACGGAATTCAATGCTCTACGGGTTGAGAAATAGCTTGTAGATGTTTTCCCACCCCCAACCAACCACAGAGACACCCTGAGGACTGTTTGTCCTCAAGAATCTTTAAGGCAATCATTTGAAAAGCAATGCATAGGGAAGATTCTGCAATGGCAGGAAGGGGCACACCATGGAGGAAAGGCTGTGTAATTGTTACTCCATCAGGCTTTGGGGTGGGGAGGAAACCTGTTATCTGCAACCAGTACAAATCATGGTGGCCGCACTCATTGAGTCCCTTCTATTGAGGCAGTCACTGTACCATATCCCCACTTTCCCGGCCTCTGAGCTCAACAAACTCCGAACTGGCTAACCATCATCATCACCAAATGACAGAAGAAAACCTGGCTTCCAGAGGAGAAATGATTGCCCTAAGGTTTAAGGTCGTAATTTCTTTCTTTCTTTTTTTTAAGTTTATTTATTTATTTTGAGGTTGGGGGGGACAGGGGCAGAGAGAGAGAGAGAGAGAGCGAGAATCCCAAGCAGGCTCCACACTGTCAGCACATACCCAGATGCAGGGCTTGAACTCACAAGTCATGAGATCATAACCTGAACCTAAGTCAGATGCTTAACTAACTGAGCCACGCAGGTGCCCCAAAGATTGTAATTTTGAGGAGGCAGAGCTGAGTCCTCCTGATGGGTCCCGTGGACATCCAGGACCACCCTCTTCATGTGGGGACACATGTATAACTGCTCTGGAAGGCTGCCACTTCCCTATTACCTTCATTTCCCCAAGTTCTATAATAATAATTATTATTATTTAATATTTATTTATTTTTGATAAAGAGAGAGGCAGAGCTTGAGCAGGGGAGGGACAGAGAGACGGAGACACAGAATCTGAAGCAGGCTCCAGGCTCTGAGCTGTCAGCACAGAGCCTGATGTGGGGCTCAAACTCACAAACAGTGAGATCATGACCTGAGCAGAAGTCAGACACTTAACCAACTGAGTCACCCAGGCACCCCTATTATTTTTTTAAGTTTATTTATTTGAGAGAGAGGGAGGGGGTGGGAGGGAGGGAGAGAGGGAAGAGCAGAGAGAGAAGGAAAGAGAAATCCTAAGCAGGCCCCGCGCTCTCAGCGCAGAGCCTGACATTGGGCTCAAACCCACGAACTGTGAGATCATGACCTGAGCTGAAATCAAGAGTCAGTAGCTTAACTGACAGAGCCAGCCAGGCGCCCCTATAATAATAATTATTTTGGCCCTTCTGCTTTCTCCATAAAGCTCCGAACCCCCTCTATCATGCTCACCTACAGCTGATGTGCTTGCTTTATGATCCAACAAATCTACCCTCCTGTCTGCGACTGCACCACCGTTCCCTGCTTTTGCCTCCATGACCAGAAAATAAGTACCCCTGCTCAGCCCTATCCTACTTCTCTTCTGAATCCCACCCCCCACCCAACTTTCTCCAGAACTTCCCTACTTTGCTTTTCTCTTTCTCCTGTAGCAGTAGTATTTTCTCTCTACTCCATCATTCCCATCAGCACCTGATATGGTCTTGAACCTCTTAGCTTTTATTAAAAATTTTTTAAACATTTATTTATTTTTGAGAGAGAAGGGAGAGAGAGAGGAGCATGTGCACAAGTCAGGGAGGGGCTGAGAGAGGGAGACAGGATCTGAAGCCTCCAATGAGAGGCTCAATCCCACAAACCATTAGATCATGACCTGAGCCAAAATCAAGAGGTGGATGCTTAACCCACTGAGCACCCAGGTGCCCATAGCAACTCATATCTTTTAAGAAATTAATTCTTCGACTCCACATCCTTCTTTAGTTTCCAACAAATTTCTTGGCTCTCTTTCACAGCAAAACATACTGAAGGAATAGTGTATGTTCAATATATTCATTTCTTCACTGTGCATTTTTCTATAACTCACTCCAAAGAGTGTCTCATCTGCACCATTCTGAGTGTGCTCTTGGCAAGCTCCCCAGCCTCTAAGGATACATTTTCTGCCTGGCCTTTTTCTGTTCTTTCCAGATAGTTCTAAGTTTTGGTATCCTGAGAAGAGTAAAGACAATCTTCTTAAAAACATGATTCCCAAGGCTCTGAATCAATTAAGGTCTTTTCAATTAGAACTCATTTACAATTTATAATTACACCTAACAACGTCTTAAACCAAGACATTTACTCTTTACAAGATTTTTTTAAAAGATTTTATTTTTAAGTAATCTCTACACTCAATGTGGGGTTCGAATTTACAACGCTGAGATTAAGAATCACATGCCCTATGGACGGAACAGCACTCTTACAAAAATTTTGGCAATGGAAGGGTGCTCAGTGGCTCAGTCTTGGGTAAGCATCTGACTTCAGTTAAATGTCTGACTTTGGCTCAGGTCATGATCTCATGGTTTGTGAGTTTGAGCCCCTCATGGGGCTCTCTGTTGTCAGCGCAGAGCACCTCCCTTCATATCCTCTGACTCCCTCTCTTTCTGCCTCTCCCCCACTCACACTCTGTCTCAAAGATAAACATTAAAAAAAAAAAGAATTTTGGAAATGGATACTGCTAGGTTAGGTCTGTTTCAGTAATATCAAGAATGACATTTATTTTATTTTATTTTTATTTATTTACTTTTTTCTTGGATGTCGTGTGTGTGTATATATATATATACAGTATTCATTTAATTAATTAATTTACATCCAAGTTAGTTAGCATTAGGAGCAGATTCCTTAATGCCCCTCACATATTTAGCCCATCGCCCCTCCCACAACCCCTCTAGCAACCCTCTGTTCTCTATATTTAAGAGTCTCTTATGTTTTGTCCCCCTCCTTGTTTTTATTTTTGCTTCCCTTCCCTTATGTCCATCTGTTTTGTCTCTTAAATTCCTCATATGAGTGAAGTCATATGATATTTATCTTTTTCTGACTGATTAATTTCGCTTAGCATAATACCCTCTGGTTCCATTCACATAGTTGCAAATGACAAGATTTCATTCTTTTTGATTGCCGAGTAATACTCCATTGTATATATATATATACCATATCTTTATCCATTCATCCATCGATGGACATTTGGGCTCTTTCCATACTTTGGCTATTGTTGATAGCACTGCTATAAACATTGGGGTGCATGTGCCCCTTCAAAACAGCACACCCGTGTCCCTTGGATAAATACCTAGTAGTACAATTGCTGGGTCATAGGGTAGTTCCATTTTTAATTTTTTGAAGAACCTCCATACTGTTTTCCAGAGCGGCTGCACCAGTTTGCGTTCCCACCAGCAGTGCAAAAGAGATCCTCTCTCTCCGCATCCTCAAAAACATCTGTTGTTGCCTGAGTCGTTAATGTTAGCCGTTCTGACTGAAGTAAGGTGGTATCTTATTGTGGTTTTGATTTGTATTTCCCTGATGATGAGTGATGTTGAGCATTTTTTCATGTGTCTGTTCACCATCTGGACGTCTTCTTTGGAGGAGTGTTTATTCAAAGAACGACATTTATTTTAATCCTTCCACTTTGTCATCCCCAATATGGTGGCTTTCTTCCTGGAGACTGCTACCTAACAGCTCCAAGACAGCTGCCACAGCTCCTAACTTCACACCACAGCATCTCAAGTCAGCAGAATGAGGATGAAATGGGAATCACTGAAGATTTTTAATCAGAAGTAGGGTATGTTCAGATTTTTATTTTATAAAAATTCTTTTGGACGCATACATAGAAAACATAGTTTAAAATGTTCCCAAGGGAGGAAGGGTAACAAGCCTGGATGTGACCAAGAGTCAAAAGGATGTCAGTCTTTCTGGGAATTAAAGTGAAGAGAATGGCAGAGGGCATTACTATTCATAGAGGAGAAGGGCTCAGGTGACGAGAGAAAACAAGAGACATGGGACCTCACAGAGAGTAACTCCCAGACAAATTTCCAGGTCTTTGGGAGTCTGGCTTCCTGAAATCAGACTTCTTGGATGCCCCTGCCTGTCTCCCATAAGCCCTGAAGCATATGCAGGTTTTATTCTTTGCTACCAAATGGCCCGTGATTGATACACCAGGATCTGCAGAACTGACAGAGGCAAAGTGACTAAGGGGAAGAAGAGGGCAAGTCCCAAGTCGACTCTGATTCCTGAGTGTCACCATCGTCTCCTGTGTGTAAGGCCAAAGGGGAAATGATTTTGGGGTTGGCCCTGGTGGGGCAAATTTCTGCTAGTGTTGCAAAAATCTCTGACCCCTGTGGTGACTGATATCTGAAGTGGCCTCTGTGAACAGCAAAGTCTTTCAGTAAATTGCAGTGCCTGAAATGGTGAAGCCAGATTGCCATTTCTACTACATTCCATTGGTCCAAATTTACCCTTAACTTCTGCAATCGATCAAGCCATCTAACCTGGGGGTCGGCTAACATTTTCTGAAAAGGACCAGATAGTAAATCTCTTATGTTTTGCAGGCCATAGTGTCTCTATCACAACTATGCAACCCTGCCATTATAGCACGAATATAGCCATCGGCAATATGTAAGCGATGAGCACAGCTGTGTGCCAATAAAACTTTATTTAAGGATGCTGAAAATGGAATTTTATATCATTTTTATTTAACACAGATTATCCTTTTGGTTTTCTTCAGTGATTAAAAAATATAAAAACCAGGGGTGTCTGGGTGGCTCAGTTGGTTAAGCATCCGACTCTTGATTTCGGCTCAGGTCATGACCTTGTGGTCGTGAAATTGAGCCCCCCACCTGGCTCCATGCTGAACGTGGAGCCTGCTTGGGATTCTCTCTCTCTCCCTTTCTCTCTCTGCCCCTCCCTCACTTCTTTTCTCTCTCTGTCTCTCTCTCTCTCTGTCAAAGTAAATAACTTAAAAAAAAAAAAAGACCTGAGCTGAGATCAAGTCAGACACTTAACCAACTGAGTCACCCAGGTGCCTCAGAAGAAAGATCATGTGAAGACACAGTGAGAAGACATCAACATACAAGCCAAAGAGAGAGGCCTCAGAAAAAAACAGCCCTGCTGACACCTTGATCTTGGAATTCCAGCCTCTAGAACTTTGAGAATATACATTTCTTGTTGTCTAAGCTGACCAGTCTCTGGTATTTTGTTGAGGCAGTCCTAGGAAACTAATATTCTCTGCTTCTTCTCATGGAATTCCATCAGTGATGGCCCTCAAATCCACCAAATTACCCTGGTGTGGTGATTTTAAAGAAAATAGCCACAAAATCCTTTGACACTTCTCCCCCTGAGAGGTAGGGTCTGTGTCCTCTACTCTTGAATCTGGGTGGGATTGGGCTACTTTGACCAATGGAATGTAGTAGAAATGACACTACGTGACTTCTGAGGCCAGGTTGGAAAAGGCCATGAAGCTTCTACTGGTTCTCTGGGGGTTCTCATTCTGGAGGAAGGCAGCCACCATGCAAGAAATCTAATTATCCTGGGGCACCGTGTTAGAAAGGCCTTGTGTAGGTCCTTGGGATTCGGGTTATTCCAACCCAAGTACCTGGCATGTGGATGAAGGAAGCTCCAGATGAGGCCAGTCTCCAACCTTCAAGTCACTTCCAAACTTTCAAGTCTTTGGGGGCAGAAAGAAGCATCTCCTCTGTGCCTTGTTCTAATTCCTAACCCATATAATCCATGAGCATAATAAAATAGTTGTTCTACCATCACTACGTTTTAGGGTGGTTTCTTATGTAACAATAGTAACAGGAACTCAAACACTATGGGATTCATTAAGACCCCTTTTTCTTTCTCACCCCCCATGGCTGTCCAGTCTCCAAGGCCCGTCTCCTGAGCCCGGACAATCTCTCCCCAGACCACACTTCCTCTCTATGTTACTGCTCTGGGCAGCTCTTCAACAACTTCCCTTTAATCTTTTGCAACACCCTCCACTCTACGGCCTCTGGCTTCAATTGGGAACATTCTCAACTCTATCCCTTTGCAGGACTCTAGGACTTTTTTTCCCCCCTGAAGCACACATCTGACAAGTCCCTCTCTTGCTTAAATGACTTTTCATTTTTCCCTATTCTTTTTAAATGGAAGTATAGTTGACAATGTTACATTAGTTCTAAGTGTACAACATAGTGATTCAACAACTCTATACATTACGCTATGCTCACCACAAGTGTACCTCCCATCTGTCAGCATACAATACCATTACAATGCCATTGACTATGTTCTCTATGCTGTACCTTCCATTCCCATGACTTACTCATTCCATAACTGGAAACCTTCCATTCCCCTTCACCCATTTTGCCCATTCCCACTCCCTGCCCACCTCTGGCAACCATCAATTTGTTCTCTGTATTTATGGTTTTGTTTCTGCATGTTTGTTTGTTCATTTATTTTTTAGATTCCACATATAAGCGAAATGATACAGTGTTTGTTGTTCTCTGACTGACATTTCACTTAGGATAATACCCTCTGGGTCCATCCATGTTACTGCAAATGGCAAGATCATTCTTTTTTATGGTATATGTATACCACATATCCTTTATCCACTCATCTACTGATGGACACTTTGGTCACTTCCATATGTTGGCTGTTGTATTTTGTTTTTAAAGTACATATCACACCCAGCATGAAGCCCAATGCAGAGCTTCGAACTCATGACCCTGAGATCAAGTCCTGAGCTGAGATCAAGAGTCAGACACTTAACTGACTAAGCCACCCAGGCACCCCATTAGCTACTGTAAATAATGATGCAAATAAACATAAGGGTGCATTAATTTTTTTATTCAAAAAGAATTAAACACCAATTAAACACTAATTTAGTGTTTTTGCTTTCTTTGAATAAATACTCAGTAGTTGAATTACTGAATCTTGTAATATTTCTATTTTTAATTTTTTGAGGAACCTCTATACTGTTTCCAACAGTGGCTGCACCAATTTACATTCCAACCAACATGAGGTTCCTTTTTCTCCACATCCTCATCATACTTGTTATTTCTGTCTTTTTTATTCTAGCTAGTTTGATGAGATAATATTTCATTGTGGTTTGCTGATGATTAATGATGTTGACTACATCTTTTCATGTGTCTGTTGGCCATCTGGATGGTTTCTTTGGAGAAATGTTTATTCAGGTCCTCTGTCCATTTGAAAATCAGATTATTTTTGTTTTTTCAGTGTTGAGTTGTATAAGTTCTTTATATATCTTGGATATTAACCCCTTATTGGATATAACATTTGCAAATATCTTCTCGCATTCAGTAGGTTGTCTTTCTGTTTTGTTAATGATTTCCTTTGCTGTGCAGAAGTTTCCTATTCTGGTATGGTCCCAATGGCTTTTTATTTCCTCTAGAAGAAATTCCAAGTCCTTCTTGTAGCAGTGAAGATCCTCTAAGAGATGGTCCCTGCCATCACTTACTGCTCTCTGCTTCATTACCTGTGCTCCAATAACCAACTTAACCTGGTCTTGGCCTCTCTCCTGTGCTTTTTTCACTCTCCTCTGCCTGGAATACAATTTTCTTTCTCTTCTTTACCTGAGCCTCTAAGACCCAGCCTATATGTTACCTCTTCCTGAATGATACTAGGTCTTGTTAGTCTGAGTTTAGCTGTTTCTTTTGGGGTATCTCATAAAAACCGAGGCATCTCTCTATTACTATGTATACTCTCACTCTACTGTGACCAAGTGAGGCAGAGCAGAGACAGGGCTTGAGTCCCCTCAAGTCTGACTGAGAAACCCAGTGTCCCTTGATAGTTGAAGCCCTTGACTGGCATATCTTGTAGAAATGTGGAAGCAGGATGCTTACCAAAGGAGGGCCTCGACTGGCGAAGACAGATCCAAACCAGTCTGTGCAAGGTGGACCCCAGCACTGACCTTTCACTGACTTCTCCCCGATTATAATGCTAAAAACACTCCCAGGGATGAAGATTTAACATACTAATGAGACATGCAATGCATGATGAAGCATGTTCTGTTCACTACACCTGTGCACCCAACTTCCTGTATCTCTCCCCAACTACATGACTCAGAGTCACTCCTTTTCCATCTCAGTCTCTTTAAGAACTTTCCCTGGCCTTTGTCAGAGAGCTAACATGAAGGACCTTGTGCTTGAGCATAAGCTCCAATGAAAGCCTGGAACTCCTCTAGTAAATGCCTCTAGTAAATTTCTATCGCTTAGAGAACCCAAAGGACCTGAGTCAGTGACACAAGCTCTTCATGTCTTATCTCTTCATCCAGCTGGTCAGAGTCCAGGTCTGATTACTTTCTACATCCCCAGGAACCAGCAAGGGAGAACTCCTTTGGAGACCTATGCCTATACAGGATCTACCACCCTTATTCCTTGATAAGTGGACACCATTTTATTCAGGAGGCAATTTCCTTCACTGTAAACCAATGAAGGCAACTACATTAAAACTCTGTGTGTGTGTGTGTGTGTGTGTGTGTGTGTGTGCGCGCGTGCGCGCGTGCGCACGTGCACCAGGCATTGGTCTAGAAATAGGGTATATTACTTGGTTCTGTCAGTGAAAAGTAAGAAGAGGTTGCAAAGACTCAAGAACAGATCTTTCTGCCTTATAAAACGAGAGAGGCATATGAATGAAGTCCGTTTTTCTGGCTTGGGAGATTATGTTGCCCTGATGTGGTGTCTGAAACAATGGCAGCCATTTCATTATCATGTTCAAGAAGCCCTTGGGAGAAAACCAATAGGATGGGGGACTGGAAGGATTACATTAAGCTCATTCTTGTTCACACTCAGAACCTACTTCCTTTCAATTAAAAAAAAATTTTTTAATGTTTATTTTTATTTTTGAGAGAGAGACAAAGAGATCGAACCCGCATGCACATGCGTGCATGTGTGTGAACGAGGGAGGTGCAGAGAGAGAAGGAGACACAGAAACCAAAGCAGGATCCACAGAATCTGATGCGGGCTCGAACACACGAACTGTGAGATTATGATCTGAGCTGAAGTCGGACGTTTAACCGACTGAGCCACCCAGGTGCCCTGAAAAATATCTTTATTATTTATGCCAGAATTTTCATGAGGAAACTATCATGATTAACTACCTACAAGCTAGAAGGGTTCCCACAGACTCTTTGGCTGGTCCAGCTGTGCCTGGGGGGTTGATACAAATCCTATTGCTTATTCTGTCATCTGAAATGACAAGATGGACACAGGCTTTGGTTGTTCTTGAGTCGTATCCTTTATAATAAACTGGTAAACAAAAGCAAATTGCATTCCTGAATTCGCTGGGCCACTCTAGCAAATTATTGAACCTGAGGAGGGGGTTAGTGGAGCCCCTGATTTATAGCTGGTCAGCCAGAAGTATAGACGGCAAGCTGAGAAGTAGCATATGAAATGGGGGCAGGCTTGTGGGACTGAGTCCTTTACTACACATTTGGTGTCATGAGTGCTACATGGGCAGGGGTGCCTGTGTCCTCAGTCAGTTAAGCATCTGACTCTTGATCTCAGGGTCATGAGTTCAAGCCCCTACTTAAAAAATGAAACAAAACAAAAAAAAGAAACACAAAAAAAGTTGTGTGAGTAGAGAAACAAGTTTTTTACCATCTTCTATGATTTTTATTGCTTGCCTTGAGTTCCTCTCATCTCACTAATAGTTTCTTTCATTTTCTTGAATCTCTGAAGGAGAAAGGGCTGGACATCTAGATTCTTTGACCCTTGATATCTAGAGGGCTGGATTCCTGCCCCCCATAGTAGGTTGGAGGTGAGGGGAATATTCAGACTTACTAAGAAGGGGAGGCTGGCAACACATCCAAGCTGCTTTCTGGGAAATTGCAAGAAGCCCTGGGTTTCTGTCACCTGATTGGTCCCAGCTTCACTGCCCCTTCCCCTTGTCCAATAAAGCATCCGCCCAACTTGAGTCACTCTGCAGGAAGCCAGGAACTAGAGACAGAAAAAGGATCTCAGCTGGTGGTGAGTTGGGGGTTTGACAATTTCAGAACTTACTGTTTGAACATCTGCTATGTGGTAGATACCTTCTAAACCCTTAGAGCTGAACTGTCCAATACAGAAGCCACTTGCCACATATGGTTGTTGAGCTCTTGCTGGTCCAACCTGCCACGGGCTGTAAGTGTGAAACCAATTTAGTATACACACATTATTAAAATTAATATGTTATTATAATCCATTTCTTTTACTTTGTAAAAAGAATGGTAACTCTCATATATGGCTCATATCTGTGGCTTGCATTTATGTTTCCACTGGGTAGCGTGACTCTAGAAATACGACATAGTTTGGTAGTCTTCTAGCATAGATGCTAATGTGGAGGATATTTAGAATAGAAAATAAACAAATGGATAAATAAACGAGAAAAATATCTGGTACAGCTGCTTTGCATTATGGGCCAGATGGGGCCTCTGAAGGTGTTAAATATCTAAGCCTGGACTGAATATTTAGTAAGAGCCAAATGTGGCAAGTCTGAAAGAGCATCGTAGGCAGAAAGAACAGAGGATCCGGAAACCCTGAGACGGCAGTGAGCTCAGCACATTCAAGGAATTGAAGGAATTCAATTTGAATGGAGCCCACTGTGTAAGATGGGAGTGAATGTATGAAGTACGATTGAGTGTGATGTTGTGATACACGATAAATATATGTTGGGTCTTCCTGTTTCTGGCACTGAGCTCCTAAAACCCTAGGAATTTCCTAAGTGATGAGAGCAATAGAGGTGTCTTTTGTTATGTTAACGAGGTGACTCTGGGGAGGCACCTAAGGCTGGGGGCTGGTTGCTGGAGCTTTCAGGCTCAGCCCCCTGACCTCCACAAGAGAAAAAGAGATGGAAGCTGAGTTTAATCTCCAGTGGCCAATGAGTTAATCAGTTGTGCCTATGTAGTGAACCCTCCGGAAAACTCCAAAAGGATGCGGGTTTCAGAGGGCTTCCAGGCTGGTGAAAACAGGTGGAGATGTCAGGAAGGCGGTGCACCTGGAGAGCCCACAGAAGCTTTGCGCCCTTGCCTCATACCTGGCCTCACGCACCTCTTCCATCCAGCTGTTCCTAAGTTACATCCTTTTCTAATTAACTGGTGATCTAGTAAGTAAAATATTTGTCTGGGTTCTGGCGTCACTAGGTTTAATGAGGAAGAGGTTGTGGGAACCTCTGATTTACAGCCAGTCAGACACACAGGTACCCTGGGCTTGCAGCTGGTGTCTGATTTGGCCCCGGGGCAGGAGGGGCGTCTTTTAGGACTGAACCTTTAACCTGTGTGATTTGATGGTGTCAGAACTGAGCTGAATTCTTGGACACCTACTTGTTTGTTGGTGTGGGGACTCCCCCACACTTTGGAAACTGGGTCACAAAAGAAGGATAGGGCAGATCCAAGAGTGCTCGGTAAGCTTGAGTTCGGAGTCTGGAATTCACTGGAGGGTGGTGAACAGAATAATGTCTTGATCTGTGTTTTTAAAAGGTCATATGGCCACTGTCTGGAGAATGGATGTTTTGGGGTGAGTGGGGGGAGGCATTCGGAGCAGGAACAAGCTATTTGCAAGGTCAGTGCAAACATGCAGATCAGAAGAAAGGGGCCACGGACAAAGGCAGTGGGGATGGAAATGATTCTGAGTGTGGATTCAGTTGCTTTACAGACAGAATCTATAGACTTGGATTGCTTTGGGTGATAAGGGAAAGACAGTAAGTATATGTTTTAGATATGGAGTTTAGCAGCTGAGTGTTTAAATTCCAACTAGATACAGAATACTGTGAAGAGAGGCAGATTTGGGAGGATGGAATAGTTGATTTGATCTGGGTAATGTCAGGTTTGGAGTGCCTATGGCATTCCCACAGGGAGATGTCATGAAGTCAGGTGGTTATATCAGGCTAGAGCTTTAGGGGAAAGCCAAGGCTGATGACTTAGAGGAGAAGTTATCAGTACAGGGGTGTCTGGTTGGCTCAGCTGTTGGAGGGGGGGACTCTTGACCTTGGGGTTGTGAGTTTGAGCCCAACATTGGGTGTGGAGATTACTTAAACAAACAAAGCTTAAAAAGAAGTTATCAGTGTGGTATTATAAGCCATAAGATCGGATGATACTATCTATGGAAAGACTACATAGAGAGGATGAAGGGGAACAGGTACAAGCCCTGGGATGCCCTAACATTTAAAGTGAAATTTAGAGGGGGCTCCTGGCTGGCTCAGTTGGTGAAGAGTGTGACTCTTGATCTCAGGGTTGTGACCTTCAAACTCCATGTTGGGCATAGAGATTTCTTAAAAATAAAATCTTTAAAAAACAGAACAGGATGGTTTATTTTTATTTTTACTTTTTTTTTTTAACGTTTTATTTATTTCTGGGAGAGAGAGAGAGAGACAGCGTGAGCAGGGGAGGTTCAAAGAGAGAAGGAGATACAGAATCTGAAGCAGGCTCCAGGCTCTGAGCTGGCTGTCAGCACACAGCCCGACGTGGGGCTTGAACCCACGAACTGTGAGATCATGACCTGAGCCGAAGCCGGATGCTTAACCAACTGAGCCACCCAGGCGCCCCTATTTTTAAATATTTACTTATTTATTTATTAGGTTTATTTATTTTTGAGAGAATGGATGGGTGAGGAGCAAAGGGAGAGGGGGACAGAGGATCTGGAGTGGGCTCTGCGCTGACAGCAAAGAGCCCAACTCAGGGCTTGAACCCACAAACGGTAAGATCATGAGCCAAAGTTGACGCTTACTTAACCCACCGAGCCACCCAGATGCCCCATTCATTTTTTTAAAGTAGGCTTCACACTCAGCATGGAGCCCAACGTGGGGCTTGAACTCACGACCTTGAGATCAAGACCTGAGCTCAACACCTCAGCTGAGATCAAAAGTCAGATGTTTGACCAACTGAGCACCCCAGAGCCCCCAGGATGGTTTCTTTTTATTAAAAGAACTTTTTAAAGTTTATTTATTTTGAGAGAGAGAGAGAGAGTGCGAGCTGGGTAGGGGCAGAGAGAGAGGGGAGAGAGAGAATCCCAAGCATGCTTTGCACAGTCAGCCAAGAGCCTGATGCGGGGCTCGAATTCATAAATTCATGAACCACAAGATCATGACCTGAGCCAAGATCAATAGTCTGTCACTTAACGGACTCAGCCACCCAGGCGCCCCTGGGATGGTTTCTTTGTAAAAGGAAGAGATAAGATAATATTCATGTGATAGTGAAAATAATCTAGTATTAAGAAAATCTTGGGGTTTTGTTTTCGGCAGAAAAGAAAAGGGATAATGCAGGAGGAAAATTTGGGGGAAGGTGAGGTAGAGAGGGATCCAGGGCAAACATGGGAGGGTAGCCATTGGGATCAACAAGCACTCTATACTGACTGTAGCAGTGCAGGTAGATTGGAAGGTTTGGGGCAGAGAAGGCTAAAAATTTCTAATGGTTACCATTTTCCCATTAAAATATGAGGCAACAGCATCAGATGAGAGCAGGAATGAGGAGTGGCGAGGCCACGGAAAAGCAGGCAGGAGAAAGCAGAACTACAACAGTTATTTCAAAACTTGGAAATGCAAAGAAGCTGGAGAGGTAGAGTCAGTAGACACAGACGTGCTGAGGTGCCTTATGAAATCCGGTCAGAAATCCAACTGTGCCCCTTAATAATTGAGACATTGGGCAAGTCACTTCCCCTGCCAGAGTCATGGCTTCCTTTTACATTATGTGGTAATGATACTTTTTTTTTTTTTTAACATTTATTCATTTTTGAGACAGAGACAGAGTGCGAGTTGGGGAGGGGCAGAGAGAGAGGAGACACAGAATCCGAAGCAGACTCTAGGCTCTGAGCTGTCAGCCCAGTGCCCCATGACCTGACCATGAGTGAGTTCATGACCTGAGCCAAAGGCAGATGCTTAACTGACTGAGCCACCCAGGTGCCCCAATGATACTTTTTTTTTAAGTTTATTTATTTTGAGAGAGAGAGAGAGAGCAAGGTAGGGGCAGAGAGAGGGAGAGAGAGCAAATCCCAAGCAGGCTCTGCGATGTCAGCACAGAACTCTATGTGGGGCTTGAACTCACAGATGGTGAGATCATGACCTGAGCCAAAGTCCAGAATGGGATGCTTAACTCACTGGGCCATCCAGGTGCCCTGATTAT
Source organism: Crocuta crocuta (assembly GCF_008692635.1). Classification (NCBI taxonomy): domain Eukaryota; kingdom Metazoa; phylum Chordata; class Mammalia; order Carnivora; family Hyaenidae; genus Crocuta; species Crocuta crocuta. The sequence goes on along the minus strand of NW_027533260.1, from coordinate 665,425 downwards.
GTGGTAGTGATACCTATCCAAAAGCAAGGCTGTTGTAATCAGAGATCAGAAAATGTACAGTGATTGGTACATTTGAGGGGCTCACCAAATAGCAGCCATCATAATCCACTGTAGTACCATCTGTAGTTCGCAGGTTCTGTGTCCCACGCTGCAACCAGGGTGGGCCCCTAATTTTACACCTGTGTCTCACTGGCCTTTCCCCTCCTGTCATTGCACAATTGACCTTCCCTGTTGTAGCAACATCATCCCTTCTGAGTGCCTTGTAGGGTGCTTAGTGAGTGGGTAGAGAGAACTTGACTCTGTTATGGAAGTATAACAGGTGGAAGAAAGTGGTGAGGACAGTTCTGGGGCTGGAATCTGTCTGGCTGAGCTCAGATTCTGGCACATGTCAATCCCCAAACGCCATACACAAGGGTTGCCGCGAGGGCTGAAGGAGCTCTTGACATACGGAAAATGCTCGTTAAGACTAGCTGCTACTGTTGTGAGCACTGTTCTTGACTTGAAATTGAGATTCCACAATGCATGGCCCAGGATAGAGCATAAAGCCTGGTGAAAACCAAAATTTCCCATCTGCTAGACTCACTTGGTCCTGCCTGAAAGATTTCCATGTCCACTCTCAACTAATCCTCACCTGAAAATCAGTCTCCTCCATAAAATTGCCTCTATTCTGCAGAGGAGCAAACTGAAGCTCAAAGACATGTCACTAAGAACCCACTGGGCAGATGACCTCCCTCCAGAGCCCAACACTCTTTATACCATTAACAGTGACTCTCAACTGGGAGTGATTCTCCCCCACCCAGCCACCCAGGGGACATTTGACAATGTCTGTAGATACTTTTGGATGTCACAACTGGGGGTGGGGCTGCTACTAGTATCTAGATCAACAGGGGCCCGGAATGCTGCTAAATATTGTACAATGTACAGGAAAGTTTTCCACAACTAAGAAGCATCCAGCCCCAATGTCAATGGTGTCAAGGTTGAGAAATTCTGCATGACATTAAGCAATGCACCACAGAGGCCCTCCGCAAAAGTGACTGTAAAGACAGCAAGAAGAGAGAAGAGGAAGAAAGGAGGGAGGGAGAAAAATCATCATACTAGGTTATGACCACTCCCAGGAAATCTTCAAGGAACCCCTTTTTAAAAGCAGCATTTTAGAATGGCAAAGGCAGTGGCTGTGGAATTGGGTAAATCCGGTTTCCAAAACTTGCTGCCTCTGCTGACAGGCTGGGCGTGATGTTGAACTAACTAGTGAAACCCCTGGGCCATGGTTTCCCTTTGGTAAGAGAGAGATGATAACAGACACCTTGCAACATTATCATGAATATTAAACGTGAACAGGTGCTTGGTAATTACAATTTCTCTTAAGGACGCTGAATAGCCCAGGTAAGATAATTCTCAAATTTTTGAGGCTGTGGAAGACTACTCTAGCTTTTATGCAAAGAGACATCTAGGATGGGGTTCATGAATATGCATTTTAATAGTCATCTTGGATATTTCTTTTTTTAGAAAAATTTTTGAGAGAGAGCACACATAATCAGGGGAGAGGGGCAGGAGAGAAAGAGACAGAGAGAGACAGAGAGACAGGGAGAGAGAGAGAGGATCCCAAACAGGCCCCATGCTCAGCATAGAGCTCAACTTGGGGCTCGAGCCCACTGACCCTGGGATCATGACCCTAGTCACAATCAAGAGTTGGACGCTCAGGGCGCCTGGGCAGCTCAGTTGGTTAAGCGACTGACTTCAACTCAGGTCATGATCTCATGGTTTGTGGGTTCAAGCCCCGCACTGGGCTCTGTGCTGACAGCTTGGAGCCTAGAGTCTGCTTCAGATTCTGAACCTCTGCTCCCCCTCCCCCGCCGTCTCTCCACTGCTTGCACTCTCTCTCTCCCAAAAATAAATAAACATTAAAAATTTTTTTAAAAAGTTGGATGCTCAACTGACTGAGCCACCCAGGCACCTCTCACTTTTTTTGTTTAAGATTTTATTTTTGAATAATCTCCAAACTCAACGTGGGGCTCAAACTTACAACCCCAAGATCAAGAGTCAGATGCTCACTCAATTGACTCAGCCACATAGGCATCCCCCATTGTTGCATTTTTATGTAGCTCAAACTGGATCCCCATATATAGCAATTAACACAACACATGGTCTCCAATAAGAACCCAACAGATACTACTAATTAACTGCATTATTCTCATGCTCTTTATCCCACAGAATACTAATGCTATGCAATGGGTAAAAATTCTTCACATCGCAGAGAACAGCTCCATATCAAGCAATGAAAAATGGAGGGTCGAATGCAAAGATAGGGCTCCCTTTGCTGACTTCCTCTAGCACAGAATCCACAGAATGTAACATATTACTACATATTACCAGATCCTCAACTGTAAACTCAAACCAACTCTATAGCTTTAACTTAAAATACTAAGCAAACAGCGGGCAATGGGCCCGCATAGTGGGAGCTAGGAGTCTGGGAGAACCTGGGGCTGGAAAGAGGGTGCAGAGTTTGCCAGCATCTATGCAGTGAGTGGGGTGAGAGGTGAACCTTTTGACTCTGAGTCTGGCGCTCCCCTCACTAAGCTGTAACTGTCTCCTAATCAATTTCCCTTATCTATACGCTCTCAGTGCAGTTTTCCGCTAGTAAGCAGGAGCCGTGTAATCCTCTTGGCTAAGCAATAAGCCTGATAGATGGAATGCATATGAATAATTATGAGACTATGGAGAACTGTCCTTTCCCAAAGTAATAGCCAAAAGAGCGCCAATTTTATAGTATTACCGGCCAAGTTTCAGTAGAGTGAGTGTCCTGGATGGAGTGGTAGCTGTCGTGGAAGCTGATGTTGGCCACGAATAGGGATGCTGTAAGATGGTTCCGTAGATTAGAAACGGCCCGTTGTTTAAATGTTTCAGGTGTATGAAAGATGGAAAACAACCTCTCCACCGCTGTGAATGAATATGAAGAGATACTCCATGAGTCTACTGGCTACAGTGTTCTGCAGATCCTATCACTGGTGGTGCTTGGGATCACCTTTGTCCTTGGCATCCTGGGAAATGGGCTTGTGATCTGGGTGGCTGGATACCGGATGCCACGCACCGTCACCACCATCTGTTACCTGAACTTGGCCTTGGCCGACTTCTCTTTCACTGCCACTCTACCATTTCTCATCACCTCAATGGCCATGAGAGAACGGTGGCCTTTTGGCTGGTTCCCGTGCAAGGCAATTCACGTCATTGTGGACATAAACCTATTTGGAAGTGTCTTCCTCATCGCTTTCATTGCCCTGGACCGCTGTATTTGTGTCCTGCATCCAGTGTGGGCCCAGAACCACCGCACTGTAAGTCTGGCCTCAAAACTCATCATTGCACCCTGGATTTTTGCCCTAGTCCTTACCTTGCCAGTTTTCATCTTCTTGACTACAGTGAATGATGGGACTGGAAATATATACTGTACTTTCAACTTTGCAAACTGGGGCAACAGTACCGAAGAGAGGTTGCGGGTGGCTATCACCATGTTGACGGCCAGAGGGATCATTCGGTTCATCATTGGCTTCAGTATGCCGATGTCCACTGTTGCCATCTGCTATGGGCTCATTGCTGCCAAGATGCACAAAAAAGGCATGATTCAATCCAGCCGTCCCTTACGGGTCCTTACTGCCGTTGTGGCTTCCTTCTTTATCTGTTGGTTCCCCTTTCAAATGGTTGCCCTGTTAAGCACAGTCTGGCTCCAAGAGATATTGCTTGAGGGTAAGCACAAAATCCTTGATGTCTTGACTAATCCAACAAGCTCCCTGGCCTTCTTCAACAGCTGCCTCAATCCAATGCTTTATGTTTTCGTGGGCCGAGACTTCCGAGAGAGACTGATCCGCTCCCTGCCTGCCAGTCTGGAAAGGGCGCTTAGTGAGGACCCAGTGCAGACCACTGACACAACAAACAAATCCACTTTATCTCAGGAAGCAGAGTTACAGGCAATGTCAATGTAAGGGAGGCTGGGGGGCATTTGTGAGCTCTGTATGCTCTTACCCTGCTCCCATTTCCTATTTCCAGTGACATAAGGTGTCATTTTTGGATTCTGGGCCTCAGCTTCTTCCCCAAGGATAAGTGGAGATTGTAAAGGGTTCAAGGGAGGAGAAGAGAAAGTGCCGGATAATTGGTAAAGCTTGGATGAGAGAGTATAAGGGGAAAACTTTAGTTATTTTACCATTAAGATGTTTGCAGTAGGTTTTATTTTAAGCTGTTTCTAATCAGATTACAGAAATTTCTTTGTATTAATAGTTTACTAAGCATTTCTTTTAAAAATCATGAATGGCTATAGGATTGTATCAAATACATTTTATGCATATATTAAGATTATTTTTATCCTTTTATTTACATCATCATACATTACATTGATTGAGTTTTGCATGTGAAACTACCCTTGCATTTCTAGAATAAACCAGGATTGGTCATGATGTATTTTGCGTAATTATAATTTATGCCACTAGATTTGTTTATAACTTTTGCATTTATGTTTATGTAAGGATGGGTCTGTTATTTTACTTTCTGCTAATGTCCTTGTCAGCTTTTACACCAAACTTCTAATGGCCTCCTACACAGACTTGGGAAGTGACTCATCTGATTGTATTCTTTCAAAAATGTTCAGAAATTCACCAGTGAAGCCAGTTGGCCCTGGGTATTCTTTCTGGGAAGACGAGTTCAATTTCTTTCATAGTTATGGGACTATTAAGATTTTCTATTTCCTTTTCTTTCAATTTTGGTAAACTGTGACCTTTAATGAATTTGGCCATTTCATCCAGACTCTCAAGTCTATTGGCATGAAACAGTATAATAACTGTCTGTAGTACTTGGTATGCTTTCCTTCACATAATGAGAATGTAAGCTATCTGAAGGCAGGGATTTTTGTCCATATTGTTCACTGATGGATCCCCATACACTATGTGTAAAATAGTGCCTACTATGTGATAGACACTCAATACAATCGAATTAATGAATCAATAAACAATGGTATCATCCAGATGCCAAGTGAAAATCTTTATATTTTTTATTTTTCTAAATTTTTAAAAAATGTCTTTATGTATTTTTGAGAGAGACAGAGCATGAGTAGCAGAGGGGCAGAGAGAGAGAGAGAGAGGGAGACACAGAATCTGAAGCAGACTCCAGGCTCTGAGCTGTCAGCACAGGGCTCAATGCAGGACTTGAACTCGTGAACCACGAGATCATGACCTGAGCTGAAGTTGAACACTTAACTGACCAAGCCATCCACGCGCCCCAAGTGAGAACCTTTAAAGTCTAGCTGAGGGGCGCCTGGGTGGCTTAGTCGGTTAAGCATCTGACTTTCGCTTGGGTCATGATCTCACGGTTCGTGGGTTCGAGCCCCGCATCAGGCTCTGTGCTGACTGTCAGCTCTGAGCCTGGAGACTAATTCAGTCTGTATCTCCCTCTCTCTCTGACCCTCCCCTGCTCACGCTGTCTCTCTCTCTCCTAGAAATAAATTTTAAAAATATATTAAAAAAATAAATAAATAAAGTCTAGCTGAAATAATCTCTGACCCTCATATCATTGTAGTTTACAAGACTTACAAATTCCCATGTGGCTTACATTTTTATCAACACCTCTGGTTTTGAATTTCTGCTTCAAGTAAAGCACTCTGACTGTTGCCTGGTGCTTCTGTTTTAAAATAAGTTAGTCCACAATGATACTCAGGGGTTTTTTTTTGTTTTGGCTTTCTGCAAATAATCACTTGCAAATTATCAATTACTGTGTAACATACTTTCCTCATGCATTGGCGAAAGAAAGAACTCAAAATAAATATTAGGTAGTTTTGTTATCAAAAGTCCTTCACCCAGGGGTGCCTGGGTGGTTCAGTCAGTTAACCTCAGACTTCAGCTCAGGTCATGATCTCATGGTTCAGGGGTTTGAGCCCCACATTGGGCTCTGTGCTGACAGCTCAGAGCCTGGAGCTTGCTTTGGATTCTGTCTCCCCCTCTTTCTGCCCCTCCCCCGCTCATACTCTGTCTCCCTCTTTCCAAAATAAACATTAAAAAAAAAATTCAGGGGCGCCTGGGTGGCTTAGTCGGTTAAGCATCCGACTTTCGCTTAGGTCATGATCTCGCGGTTCGTGGGTTCGAGCCCCGCATCGGGCTCTGTGCTGACAGCTCAGAGCCTGGAGCCTGTTTCAGTCTGTGACTCCCTCTCTCTCTGACCCTCCCCTGCTCATGCTGTCTCTCTCTCTCTCCCAGAAATAAATAAAACATTAAAAAAATTTTTTTTTTTTAAATTCAAAAGTCCTTCACCAAATTCACTGCTTTCCTGTCATCCTCCTTCATCCTTTTGCTCATGTCACCCCTAACATTTTGCATTTCCAGAGCAGTATACCCATTTCAGCTGCATTTTTTGACTCCTAGAAATGCTTTTTAGTTCCTAAGAAATGTACACTCTTCAGTGTCCAACTAAGGTGTGGCCATAGAAAATAAGGAACAAGTAAGAAATGCAAGAGTGCAAAGCTAGGAGCCACAAAGGATGGTATACATCCCCTCAATAGAACCAGTGCTTCAAAATTGGCAAATTAAGAAACTTCCTTCAGGGCGGTGGCTCAGTTGGTTGGGCGTCTGACTTCACGTCTGGTCATGATCTTACAATTCTTGAGTCCAAGCCCTGCATCGGGTTCTGTGCTGACAGCTCAGAGCCTAGAGCCTGTTTCAGATCCTGTCTGTCTGTCTGTCTGTCTCTCTCTGCCCCTCACTAGCTCACACTGTCTCTCTCTCTCAAAAATAAATAACCATTATAAAAAAAAAAAGAAACTTCCTTCGCTGGGCAGGGAATTCTTACTATTCCTGCTCACTGGCCTTGGTTATTCATAATATGATAGTGCCTGCTATATCCTATTTTTCTGTTCCTCATTGGAAGTTTTCTTTTTTAACTTTTTAATGTTTATTTATTATTTTGAGAGAAAGAGACAGAGCGTGAGCAGGGGAGGGGCAGAGAGAGACAGAGAATCGGAAGCAGGCTCCAGGCTCTGAGCTGTCAGCACAGAACCCAACACGGGGCTCCAACCTGTGGACCATGAGATCATGACCCAAGCCGAAGTCGGGTGCTTAACTAATTGAGCCACCCAGGTGCCCCCTCCTTGGAAGTTTTCATTGTGTATGCCCAGTTCCTACTGCACCATTGTGTATTGGGTCTCTGGAAGCTGAGGATTCTTTTAAGTTTATGGAATGCTTATGACAAAGAAACACTTCTAGACCTGATTGAATTAAACTCCGAACTAAACCATTAGGGCTGTTGCCCTTGGGAAGCATGGGACTACTTTTGTTTGGAAGAGAATACAGGGGTGTTGAGGGGACAGAAGGGTAGAATGTGGTAGAGACTGCCAGCTTCCTACCCAATATTGATCCCCTTCCATTACAAGAAGTAGGTGGGAATTCATCCATCTAAACTAATACTTTTCTCAGCCATCCTTTCAGATAGATGCAAGTAAATTATGGGCAATAGGACGCTACGGCTGTATCCTATCAGCACATAAAGAGCTTCCTCATTCTTTTTAATGCTTCTATTCCATTGGATTGATGTAACAGACTTATTAAATCAGTTACATATTAATGACCATTTGAATTGTTTCTGATCACTTCTCTGGCCTTTTGGTTAAATTGTTTTTAATATCTTTTGCTGTTACCAACAAGGTTACTATGAATAACTGCAAACACATGTCCCTTTGCATGTGTGTCNGTTAAATTGTTTTTAATATCTTTTGCTGTTACCAACAAGGTTACTATGAATAACTGTGCAAACACATGTCCCTTTGCATGTGTGTTGGTTTATCTATAGGGTAAATTAAAAGATAACATATAATTTAGTTGATTTTCTTGCTCTTATTTATTGCTGGGGCTATAAAGTCCATTGCTACATCTCTTAGGAAAACAACTCTTCTTGGTGTATATGTGGAAACCTGATTAGGGTGGCCAAGAAAGATCAGTCCAGTTAAAGAATTATTGGGGCACCTGGATGGCTCAATCGGTTAAGCATCCGACTTCGGCTCAGGTCATGATCTCATGATTTGTGGGTCTGAGCACCACATTGGGCTCTGTGCTGATAGCTCAGAGCCTGGAGCATGCTTCGGAGTCTGTGTCTCCCTCTCTCTCTGCCCTTCCCCTGCTCGTTCTCTGTTGCTCTCTGTCTCTCAAAAATAAAGAAACGTTAAAAAAATAAAGAATTCTTGTTTGTTTGGGTGTGTTAGTGTTATTGTGGTTATTTGCAAAGCCCCCATCTGTTTAGAGATACAGAATGAAGTAATTTATGATAGAATATTTTACATTTGCTTTTCAATATTCCAGAGTAGGAACAAGGGGGAAAAGAAAATGAAATCAGCAAAATATTTATAATCTGTGAATCTTGTGGATTCATTATATAATTTTATTTACATTTGTGAAAACTTGAAATTCCTGTTAAGACTTTTTTAAGAAAAAAAAAGGAGTCACCTCCTGGCTCACTCAGAAGAGCATGCTACTCTTGATCTCAGGGTTGTAAATTTGAGTCCCATGCTCAGTGTAGATAGAGATCACTTAAAAATAAAAAAAATCTAAAAAAAAAAAAAAGACTCCTATATCCAGCAATCCCACATACCCTCAATTTTATGTATTCATGTCAACAGCACACGTTTTCACAAATGTTCACTGTAGAATTGTTTACTATAACCCCAAACTATAAACAACCCTAAAGTTCATTAACAGAATAAAGTGTAGTAATAGTAAATTACTATCCAGCAATAAAATATTTAAAAACCACAACATGAATCTAAGATATATCACATAGACAAAATGAAAAGACAATAGTATGTACAGCGTTCCATTTACGTTTTTAAATTTTTTAATTAATAAAGTTGAACTATAGTTTATTTTTATTTATTTACTTACTTACTTATTTCTTTAGAGAGGGAGAGAGCACAAGAGAGGAGGGCAGAGAGAATCCCAAGCAGGCTCTGCACGGACAGGAGGCTCAAACCCACAAACCATGAGATCATGACCAAATCAAGGACACTTAAAACGACTGAGACACCCAGACGTCCCTAAACTATACAGTTTAGAGATATAGACCTATGTAGTACAATTACGAAGGAAAGTGATGAACTGATTGCCATAATCAAGATATTGGTGATGTAACTGGAAGAAAGGAGAGAAACCAATCAGGAAAACATATGTTGCAGCTGATGGCTTCTGGAATGCTGTGATCTATGTTGCTAGTGGTACATGGGGATCTCTTTTATGCAACTGTGTTAATCTCCATGTTTAGCTTTTATCTGTTTTTGCCCTTAAGTTTGCTAAAATCCAATTTATTCTTTTAACAGTTCAGGGGAATTCAGATCCCGTTTCCTTCATACTAGGAAAGTTTCATAGCTTCTGGATTTAGGCTGCTTCAAGTAGGGCAGCCCAATCACAGAGACACTGCAGTTCTCTAAATTTGGATTTATTAGGACAGGGAGAGCTGAGGGGTCAAAAGGAAGCAGCTGTGAACAATCACAGCTTTTGTGTCCTTCAAGCGCTAAAGAACACAGACTTAGAAATCTAGCTCCACCTTGTGGCTTCCAGGAAACGAAGCAAAGAAACAGGAGTCTGGCCGCCTCCTCAGCTCTACAACCTAACCTCACTGGGAGAGACCTCTAGAAGAATCTAGAAGATTCTCTCCCTGGTGAGTTCCCCCAAAGTGAATTTCCCAAGTATATTGGAACAAGGAAATCTGTTTTGTAATCTAGGAAGTCCCCTCATTCATTCCAGAATGTACATTCCAGAGATAGGAGAGTGGGCATGATTCCTGTATCTCGTCCCACCCACAATACTAGGTAAACTTGCTACTAGATAAAAAAAGAGACTCGTGTGAATGTCTCATAATCGTGGGACACTGAAGATTGGGCAACTGCGTATTTTCCTTGTGTTTCCACCTCATGGCTCTCCTGGCTCCAAATATCATCTAGGTAACTATTTCCCAAATGTAGATCTATGACTGATGCTGTTCTGTCAGAATCACCTGGGGTGGTATGTTTTTAAATATGGCTTAGGTCACTGCAGCATCAGGCCATCTGATCGATGGAGTCTGGTACCAAATGCAGGAATCTGTATTTATTCACAAAGCCCTCCGGTAACTGTGTGTACAATCAGATTCCTCTGATGATTAGCAAGCAGTTGGATAAGTGCTCTCGTTACAAGAGAACAGAATAAGAACTAGCATCAGATCTCAGAAACACAGGTAAGTCCACACCCAAGAACAAATGGTCTTTTTCTGGGGTGGTGAGGCAGCTCTTAGTAGAGCAATGTGGGCAGTTCAGTTAACAAAATAAAAAAAAATTTTTTTAATGTTTATTTATTTTTGAGAGAGAGAGAGAGAGACCATGACCAGGGGAGGCGCAGAGAAGGAGAGAGAGAGAGGGAAAGAGAATCCCAAGTAGGCTTTGTGCTCTCAATCCAGAGCCCATGATGTGGGGCTCGAACTCATGAACCATGAGATCATGATCTGAGCTGAAGCTGGTTGAGCCACTCAGGCGCCCCAGCAAAATAAATCTTGACAGAGAGGTTGCTGTCCCCAAAATCTTGTTCAAGACCCTCTGGAGCTGCTTTGGTCTTGAAGTGGCAGACGAGGTAAGCCTGTCAATATTCTATTCTAAAAGGAGAGGTTCTTGGGAACAGCTAACGAGCGAGTGATCAGAAACATACCTTGCTCACCCCTTCCAACTCCAAATTCTCAGCCTCCTTAATCACATGAGCAGATGCCTCGCAATAAATCACACACTCACACCCACACAACCTATTGGCTCTGTTTCTTTGAAGAACCCTAATATACTTAAAAAGTCATTGTTAATTATTGGGTGTGATGGTGGCTATAATCTTTTTAAATCCTTATCTGTTACAAATACATACTAAAGTATTTAAGGGGAAAAATGACATGATGTATGATATTTGATTAGAAATAATCCCGGAGGGGGCGCCAGGGTGGCTCAGTCAGCTGGGTGTCCGACTTCGGCTCAGGTCATGATCTCACCGTCCATGGGTTCCGGCCCCGCGTCGGGCTCTGTGCTGACAGCTCAGAGCCTGGAGCCTGCTTCAGATTCTGTGTCTCCGTCTCTCTCTGTCCCTCCCCCACTTGTGCTCTGTCTCTCTTTTTTTTCCTCTCAAAAATAAACATTTTAAAAAATTTTTAAAATTGGGCTTATTAGAAGAGAGAAATCTGGGAGATCAAAGGGACAACAAGCAAAACAACTCAGGCCTGACCTGAAGTTGATGCCACTTCTGTTTTATTTGTACAAGAGCTAATGAAAACTTGAGTTAGAACACAACCTCCAGTGGGGTCCCTGGCTGGCTCAGTTGGTTAAGGATTGGACTTTGGCCCAGGTTGTGATCTCATAGTTTGTGAGTTTGAGCCTCGCACTAGGCTCCGTGTTGGCAGTGCAGAGCCTGCTTGGGATTCTCTCTCTCTCTCTCTCTCTCTCCCTCCCTCCCTCCCTCTCTACCGCTGCCATGCTCTCTCTCTCAAAAATAGATACAATTTAAAACACAACAACAACACACGAACCCCACCTAATGGTTGCTCAGAACTATGGCACAACTAAGGAAGCGGAAGTTTGGCAGAATCTCCATCCCCACTGGGAGAGTCTGAACTTGCCGCCTCCCTGTCAGCTTCTCCAGAGTGAGTTTTCTAGGGCCCCCTGAACAAACAACCTTCCAGAAAATCCGGGATATCCTCATCCATCCGAATGTGCATTCCACAGACTGGTCCTCACCTCACTCCTCACTGTTACTAGACTGAAGAAAACACGTTATAACTGCTTTATGCTGTTTGCCCTCGTATTCCCAGCCTCCCCCCCTCCACAAAGAATATCTTCTCCAAATACCATCTGTGGCAATTTTTCCATAATGCTGTGGCCACAACAGAGCCAGCCAGGGAAGTAGTTAAAAACACAGATTAGCAAGCTACATATTCTATTTTTATCCTGCCATCTATTTGCTACAAGAAGGATAGACCTTGAGGGCACTATGCTAAGTGAATAAATCAGAGGAAGACAAGCGCTGTATAATCTCACATAAATGTGGAATCTAAAAACAAAAACCATCAAACTCCTAGAGAAAGAGATCCACCGACAGTGGGGACAGGGGCAGGAGAATTAGAGGCAAGTGGCCAAAGGTACAAACTTCCAGTAACTAGATGAAGTGCCAGGGATGGAACGGACACCTCGATGATGATGGGGAACACTACCGTATGGTGTACTTAAAAGTTGTTAAGAGGGCAAATCCTAAGAGCTCTCGTCACAAGGGAAATTTTTTTTTCTTTTTTTGCTTTCTCTTTATTGCATCTAAGAGATGACGGACTAGTCAGTTTACTGTGGTGATGATTCCACAACACATGTAAGCCAGACCACCGTGCAGTACACCGTAAACTTATACTATGCTGCATGTCAGTTAGATCATAACAAAACCACGTATTTTATTTATTAAAACGTGTTTTCTAATGCTTATTTTTGAGAGACAGAGCGAATGCATGTGGGGGAGGGCCGAGAGAAGAGACACAGAATCTGAAGTATGCTCTGCACTGTTAGCACAGAACCCCACAGGGTGCTTGAATTCAGGAAGCATGAAATCATGGTCTGAGCTGAAGATGTTCAAATGACTGAGCCAGTCAGGCGCTCCTAAAACTATATATTAAAGAAAAAAAATTAATGATTATTTATTTTTGAGAGAGAGAGTGAGAATAAGTGGTAGAGGGCCAGAGAAAGAGAGGGAGACACAGAATCCAAAGCAGGCTCTAGGCTCTGAGCTGTCAGCACAGAGCCTGATGTGGGGCTCAAACTCACAGACTGTGAGATCATGGCCTGAGCTGAAGTTGGACACTTAACCAACTGGGCCTCTCAGGCACCCCACAGTAGCTTTATTTATAATAGCCCCCAACTGGAAAAACCCAGGAGTGCATTCATAGGCGGGTAGATAAACTGTGGTGTATTCATGTATGTTTTCTGCAATTTCCTTTATTTTTTTTTAAAGTAATCTCTACCCCCAATGTGTGAGGGGCTTGCACTCACAACCCTGAGATGAAGAGTTCACATGCTTTATGACTGAGCCAGCCAGGCGCCCCATTATTGCTTTAAAACAATAAAAAGCTTGGTTTCTAATGATTTTGTCTTGTGGAAATTTGCAGTGAAACAAAAAGGAAGCCAACTTATTTCTTACTGCTCCAAAATGTCCGTGTGCAATTCTTGTAAGTATTTGACTAGTATAATAAGGGTGTTCTTATTAATTATTATTAATAATAAGCATTATTGTCAGACACTTCATGAAATTCCTATGATGATAAAAATAATGGAAAGACACTATGAAATCTTACTGTTCAAATACAGTTAAGTACTGATTACAAGTACCTGGGTTAGACACTTTTTGTCAAGTAGGTTTTGATGTGAGAAACAAAGGTAAATGAAAAATTAAATTTCCTCACTGCCTACAGCCCATTGATATAAGTCCTTGAACTAGGCAGAGTGACCTTCCTCTAGGAGCTTAGCTGCCTGGACGACACTCNCCCTAAGGATCCTGTAAGTCTACTTTAATATATACAAATTCCTCTGGAAACTTCTTTTATTTCTATACCCAAAATATATGTTAGCGATCATCCTCCAAGCATATGGCTCACTGATATAAATCAGAAGGGTCTCATGACTAAGATTTTTTTAGACAGTAATAAATGACCTTTTCCGAACAACACTTAGCTCCTTCAAGGTCCTGGAAAACTTTTTTTCCAAAATACCTTGAAAGCCGTGCTGTCCCTAACCCCCTCCCAATTTGAAAGTATAGGAATGTCTGGGTGGCTCAGTCTGTTAAGCATCTGACTTTGGCTCAGGTCAAGAGAGAGTTCGAGCCCTATGTTAGGCTCTGTGCTGACAGCTCAAAACCTGAAGCCTGCTTTAGATTCTGTATCTCCCTCTCTCTCTCCCCCACCCTCCCCTGCTCACGCTCTGTCTCTCTCTCTCTTAAAAATAAATGAACATTAAAAAAATTTTTTTAAACCAAAAAAAAATTATACAAGTCACCTGTTAAAATTTTTTTAAATGTTTTATTTATTTCTGAGAGAGAGAGAGACAGCATGAGCAGGGGAGGGTCAGAGAGAGAGGGAGACACAGAATCCAAAACAGGCTCCAGGCTCTGAGCTAGCTGTCAGCACAGAGCCCAAAGCAGGGGTCGAACCCACGAACCATGAGATCATGACCTGAGCTGAAGTCGGATGCTTAACCAACTGAGTCACCCAGGCGCCCCTACAAGTCTCTTGTTAAAACTCCAGTGTAGCTCTTCCTGCCCACAGGTCCTGCTTTAATAAAAGCACCTCTTTGCACCTTAGGCGTCTCAAGAATGGTTTCTTGACCATCGGCTCTGAACCCCAACATCTTCTATATCAGGAATCACAGTGAAAACAAAAGAAAGTGATGTGTTGATATTTTATCCACAGATTAGTACTTTATGAAATTATATTTCATACAAAGGACTATTATACATATGTAAGAGAAAAAAAATTAGTGAAGGCTCCATCGAGAGAATACTATCAATGCTGTGAAAGCTTTGCTTTTGCCCAAATTTTCCTTTTACACCCATAAGTAACTGCTATCCTAAAGTCTATGTCTAGCATTCCCCTACTATTCTTTATAGTTTTACTATATATATCTAAGAAACAGATTTGTTTATACCATTTTATTCATTAAGATTTTAATTTTTTAAATGTTTATTTATTTATTTAAAAAAAAAGAAAGAAAGTGTGTAGGCATGCATGTTCTTGGGGAAGGGCAGAGAGGGAGGAAGAGAGAGAAGCCCAGGCAGGCTCCATGAAGAGTCTTGCAGGGCTCCATCTCACGAACTGCGAGGTTATGACCTGAGTTGAAATCAAGAGTCA
>NW_027533260.1:642866-650510 GCF_008692635.1 Crocuta crocuta | reverse complement strand
TTTTATTTTATTTTATTTTAAAAACAAATGGTAGTGCATTCATCGTACAACAAAAAGACAGCCACTGTGAATGTAGTAAATTTGTGAAAACTCAAGAAGTGTAGGTCATTTTATATATATACATCGAGGTCACTGCTGTCAGTGCAGAGCCCACTTCGGATCTTCTGTCCCCCTCTCTCTCTGTCTCTGCTCTGCTGTGCTCTTTCTCTCTCTCTCAAATTTTTATTTATATATTTTTTAGAGAGAGAGTGCATACACATGCACCCAAGCTGGGGAGGGGCAGAGAGAGAGAAAGAGAGAGACTCTCTCTTAGACTCCACACATCCAGCATAGAGCAGGATGTGCAGGGCTTGGGCTCTCTCCCATGACCTCGAGATCATGACCTGAGCCGAAATCTAGTCAGACACTTAACCGACTGAGCCTTCCAAGCGCCTGCTAACACTTCTATGTGAAAAACTTTTGGACATTTGCTGAATTCAGTTTCTCCCATGTATGCATTTTCCCTGATGAACAATGCACTGCAGGTTATTATTGAAGATTTTGTCATATTTATTTAAAACACATTTTTAATGTTTATTATTGAGAGACAGAGTACGAGTGGGGAGGGGCAGAGAGAGGGAGGCACAGAATCTGAAGCAGGTTCCAGGCTCTGAACTGTCAGCACAGAGCCTGATGTGGGCTCAAACCCATGAACTGGGAGATCATGACCTGAGCTGAAGTAGGGTGCTTAACTGACGAAACCACTGAGCCGCCCCAGTTTGGTCATATTTATTTACTGCACTAGAGTTCTCTCTCATTTCAGCTCTCTACGAAAATAAACATCTGAGTGGAAGTTTCTCTTTAGTCACCATAAGAATTATCACTCATATGCCTTAAAGGCTCCCTCATTTTCCCCATATCCATCTGATTTCCTGCTATATGCCGTCTGTGGTGTCTACCGAAGGGTGACTTGACTCGAAAGGCTTGCACACACTCACTGCGTCTGCAGGGTCTCTCTTATACGTGTCCTTTGATGCCTACTTGGACCAGGCTTCCAGGCGGACGTTTTCCCACGTTCCCTGCATCCACAGGGCTTTGCTCCTGCATGGGTGCTCCCCTGTATGATGAGAGGGGACTTACGGCTGAAGGCTTTCTGACAGTTACTGCCTTCACAGGGTGTCTCTTCTGGGTGGGTTCTTTGACGGACAGGGAGTTGTGCCTTCTGTGAGAAAACTTGCCCACAGCCACTGTGTCTGCAGGGTTTCTCTCCCACGTGTGCGCTCTGGTGTAGAGCGGGTGTTGATTTGGAACTGACGGCTTTCTGGCATTCATTACAGAGGGAAGTCTTCTCCCCCGTATGAACTCTCTGATGTAAAACGAGTTCTGACTGCCGCTCAAAGGCTTTCCGATGCTGACTGCAGTAGTAAGGTTACTCCCCAGTATGAATTCTCTGATAGAAAGTGAGCTCTGACTTCTCGATGAAAGCCTTCTAACACTCTTTACATGAAAAGGTTTCTTCTCCAGGGTGAGGTCTTTGGTGTTCAATGAGCTGTGACCTATGGATGACAGCTCTCTGACACTGACTGCATTCACTGGGCTTTCCTGTGGTTTGCATTTTGTGAGGTAAAATGAGACTAAACTTGAGAGAAAGTTCTTCCACATTCCTTACAGCCATAGGGTTTCTCATCTGTATGAGTTCTCTCATACTTCACAAGATGTGGCTTAGTAATGAAGGTTTTCTGACATTCGTTACATTCATGGGGTTTCTCTCCTGGATGAGTTCTCGTATATAAAATACGCTCCACTTTCTGAATAAAAGCTTCCAGACATCCATCATATTCATACGTTTTTTTTCTCCTGTATGAATTCTCTGGTGTACCATGAGCTGTTATTTCTGGGAGAAAAATTTTCTGCATTCACTGTGTCCATAGGGTTTCTGCCCTGTGTGACTTCTTTGGTATAGAAGGAGTTATGGCATATCGTTAAAGGATCTTTGACATTTACTACCTTTACAAAATCTCATTTCTTTTTTTTTAAATGTTTTATTTATTTATTTTTGAGAAAGAGAGATGGAGAAAGAGCAGGGGAGGGGCAGAGAGAGAGAGAGAGAGAGGGAGACAGAATCCCAAACAGGCTCTGAGCTGTCAGTGCAGAGCCCAATGCGGGCTCCTTAGGTTTTCACTCATCTGCCTGGCTGTTATCCATTCCCGCAGATGGTCCTTACTGCTGACTTCCTCCTTTACAATCCATGGCTCCCTGCTCCAGCTGGAGGACTCTGCTAGTTGGGAAGCCTAATGATTTGATTATGGCTAAACATGGAGTCAAGAGCTTGGTCTTCAGAACCTTTGAAGAAGGAGGAAGCGGCTGTTTCAGAGTCAGCACCTCAGCAAAGTAAAAACCTTTTTTTAAAAAGTTTATTTATTTTTAGAGAGACAGAGACAGCACCAGTGGGGGAGGGGCAAAAAGGGGGGGGGAGAGAGAGAGAGAGAGGGAGAATCCCAAGCAGGCTCCACACTGCCAGTGCAAAGCCTAATGTGGGGCTCAAACCCATTAACCGTGAGGTGACAACCTGAGCTAAAACCAAGAGTCGGTGGACGCTTAACTGACTGAGCCACCCACGTGCCCGGTGAAACACTTTGCCTTGGGAGGTGAGAGTGTGCTACCCTCACCACATTCAGACAGACACAAAGGTTCTACCATTTATAAATCCTTGTTCAAAGACATTAAATACCTCAGGGAACTTATAAATTCCAGCAGTGAAGAAAGAAATGGCAACAGACTGGGGGTCACCATAGTCCTTGCCCACTGATCTGAGGTTGCTGTAAGCGTCCAGCATTACGTCCCAGTACAGCTTCCTGTGGACCACACCCAGCAGCTGCCAGTCCTCTGACATGAAGTGCACAGCCACATCCTTAAGTGACGGTGTTACCTCCAATGACACGTTCTTGTTCCAAGTGATTTTTCACTCAATGGTATGGGAAAAAAATGCACATGAATTTATTATGATCATTTTCACAATACATTATCGACCCAAGGTTTGGTGAATCTAATTTTGCCTTGTACCTAACGGAAGAAACTTAAAGCTCATTAAAAATATCCTGCCATTCAAAAGTCAACCCATGTAACTCACCACACTGACAGAATCAAGGATAAAAATCTTTTTTTTTTTTTAGTTTATTTATTTACTTTTGAGAGAGACAGAATGAGCATGAGCGGGGCAGAGAGAGAGGGAAGAGAATCCCAAGCCGGCTCCGTGCTGTTAGTGCAGAGATCGATGTGCAGATCTCCCAAACTGCAAGCTCATAACCTGGGGTGATATCAAGAGTCACACACTTAACCAACTGAGCCACCCAGACGCCTCAAGGATAAAAATCTTATCATCAAGACAATGGATCCATGAAAAACTTGTCACACCAGTGAGCACACATATGTCAAAACTACTGAATGGTTCATTAAGATTCGTACATTTTGTTGTATATAAATTTTACTTCAAAGTAAACAAAAGTACTATAAACAAATATTAAACTCTAGTTAATAATATACATGCTGGAGTATTTAGGGGGAAGATGACTAATTTTTAAAAAATATTTTTTAAGCTTATTTATTTATTTTGAGAGACAGAGAGAACAAGTTGGGGAGAGGCATAGAGAGAGGGAGACAAAAAGAATCCTAAGCAGGCTCCACAATGTCAGCCCAGAGCCCAATGCAAGGCTTGAACTCATGAACTGTGAGATCACGACCTGAGCTGAAACCAAGAGTCAGATGCTTAACCAAATAGGCTACCCAGGCGCCCCTAATGTTTGAAATTTACTTCAAAACATATTTAAAAATCAAGGGAGAAAGGGATGGCTAAATAAAAGAAAATCTTCTGATATTCTGAGACCCAATTTCTAACATGGCAGGGAGGTGGTTTCCTCATAAAAATGATAAGCAATCCTTGGGACACCAGCTCAGTGTCCTACAATTCAATTTAATTCTGACATTAGGTACCTGCACATAGCATCAGGTTCCACACTTTAAGGGGTCAGTCCCATAAGACTGCCTTTCCCCTCCCCCACTTCAGACGCCAGTCACAAGTCCAGATTGTCACCTGTACTGCTGACTGACTGGCTATAAATCAGAGGTTCCCAAAACTTCTACTTCAGGTCCAATTAATTTGCTAGAACAGCTGAAAGAACTCAGAGAAACATTTTACTTTCTAGATTAAGAGTTTACCATAAAAGGATACAACATGGGGAGAGCCAAGTGAAAGGGAGGCATAGGGCCAGGTGTGGGAAGAGGACATGGAGCCTCCATAGGCCTCCAGGTGCACCCGCCCTCCCCAGTCCCTACGTGTCCATCAACCGGGAAGCTGTCCAAACACTCTCCTTTTGGGATTTTATGAAGCCTTCATTGCACGGGCACAACTGATTAAATCATTGGCCGCTGGCAACTGATTCAATCTCTTGCCCTTTTCCCATTCCTTTAGGTCAGGGGGTGTGACTGAAAGTTCCAGCCCTCTCATCACATGATTGATTTTCCTGGCAACCAGCCCTCATCCTTGGATGCTTCCAGAAGTCATGATTCACATAACAAAAGACACTGCTCTCAGTTTTTAGGAAATTCCAAGGATTTGGGGAGCTATGAGCCATGAACTGTGGATAAGACCAAATATACACAAGAAATGTATTTTCGTCATCTGAGTGACCAAATGTATATTTCTTATGCATCATAATATCACATAGGTGATCAAGCAAGTAAAACATTAATTATAGTATTTAGTTAGTTGGTATGCAGGTGTTCATTGAAAAATTCTTTCAACTTTTCTGTACATCTGAAATTTTTTGTAACAAAACATCAAAAGATCTAGGAATAAAGCACGTAATAAAATTTACCACCCTTTAATGATGAAAACTCTTAGCAAATTAGGAATATAAGTAATCTGTCTTAATCTGAAAAAATAATATCCATAGGGGCACCTGGGTGGTTCAGTCATCTCACTCTTGCCTTTGGCTCAGGTCATAATCTCATGGTTTGTGAGATCGAGTCCCACACTGGGCTCCATGCTGACACTGCAGAGCCTGCTTGGTATTCTCTCCCTCTCTCTCTGCCCCTCACCCACTTGCACATGTGCACTCTCTCTCTCTAAAAAACAAAAACAACAACATATAAAACCTGAAGCAAACATTACATTTAATGGTGAAATATTGAAATTTTTTACACTGAGGTAAGAATGAGGCAAGGATACCTATCACCATTTCTATTCAAATGGTACTGAAGACCCTAAATGCAACTGGGCAAGAAAAAGAAATGAGAGGCAAAAGAATTAAAAAGGAAGAAATTTATCATTCACAGAAGACATGATTTTGAAAGTAGAAAATCTGTGAGAATTATAAACTGTTAGAATTCATAAATGAATTTCTCAAGGTCACTGACCATAAGATTAGTATTGATAAATCAACTGTATTTCAATAGTAGCCAACTACTGGTAGCCAACAACTGGTAGAAATTAAATAATAATCCATTCATAATAGTATCAAAACAGCAAATGCCTAGAAGTAAGTCTTAAAAGGATGTGCAAGATCTCAATATTGAAAACCATAAAACTCTATTCAAACACATTAAAGATAATGTAAATAAATCCAAGAATACGCCATGAACCTAGACTAGAAAATTCTACTATATACAAATGTTGATTATTCCCCAAGTTAATAGAGCTAATGCAATAAAACCAATATCCTAGCAGGTGTTTTGTGGAAACTGACAAGCTGATTCTAAAATTTATAAGAGCAGTGCCTGGGTGGCTCAGTTGGTTGAGCATCGGATTCTTTTTTTTTTTTTTAATTTTTTAAATGTTTTATTTATTTCAGAAAGAGAGAGAGAGCGTGAGCAGCGGAGGGTCAGAGAGAGAGGGAGACACTGAATCTGAAACAGGCTCCAGGTTCTGAGCTAGCTGTCAGCACAGAGCCTGACGTGGGGCTCGAACCCACGAACATGAGATCATGACCTGAGTGATGTCAGAGGCTTAACCAACTGAGCCCCCCAGGTGCCCTGAGCATCGGATTCTTGATTTCGGCTCAGGTCATGATCCTAGGGTTGTGGGATTAAGCCCTATGTCAGGCTCTGTGCTCAGCGTGCAATCCTCTCTCTCTCTCTCTCTCTGCCTCACTCTTGTGTGAGTTCTCTCTAAAATAAAAAAATAATTTGGAGTACCTGAATGGCTCAGTTGGTTAAACACCCAACTTGGGCTCAGGTCATGATCTTGAGTTGAGCCCTACATCGGGCTCTGTACTGACAGCTCAGAGCCTGGAGCCTGCTTCAGATTCTGTGTCTCCCTTTCTCTGCACCTCCCCTGCTCACACTCTGTCTCTGTCTCCCTCAAAAATAAACATTAAAACATTTTTTTTAATAAATAATTTTAAAATACTGTATGTTTTAAAAAGTAAATAAAAGTAAACAAAATTTACAAGAAAATGCCAAAGGTCTGCAGAGGGCCTGTGACACAACAAGAACGTTAACAAGAACAATGGGAGGCAGCTGCATCATGGCCCAAGTGACCGATGATGACGGCTCTGCCTAGGGTCGTGCTGTGGCAAGGAAGAGTGACAGATCTAAAGTCTGCTTTGTGAACAGAAGCAACGGGATTTGCCCTCAGATGATGTGAAACAGGGACTGATAAAAGTATGAGAAGAGGAGGGGCGCCTGGGTGGCTTAGTCGGTTAAGCGTCCGACTTTTGCTTAGGTCATGATCTCGCGGTTCGTGGGTTCGAGCCCCGCGTCGGGCTCTGTGCTGACTGCCAGCTCAGAGCCTGGAGCCTGTTTCGGTCTGTGACTCCCTCTCTCTCTGACCCTCCCCTGCTCACGCGCTCTCTCTCTCTCTCCCCTAGAAATAAATAAAACATTTAAAAAAAAAAAAAGTATGAGAAGAGATGTGCCCCTTGGCTCCTGCTCTGTCTATGG
The DNA here is from genome assembly GCF_008692635.1 of Crocuta crocuta. NCBI lineage: Eukaryota > Metazoa > Chordata > Mammalia > Carnivora > Hyaenidae > Crocuta > Crocuta crocuta. The sequence goes on along the minus strand of NW_027533260.1, from coordinate 643,592 downwards.
CTGCTGCCGTGCTGTAGTCACAGAGTTGAGCAGTTGCAACAGAGACTACCTGGCCCACAAAAGCTTATTATTTTGCCCTTTACAGAAGTTTGCTGACCCCTTATCTAAGAAGCTAAGAGAAGCTATTAACTGAAAGAGGGAAACCGTGGAAGGAAGAGGCCTCAGGAGAGATTTGGAACTTGGTTTGGCAAACGGTAAGATGGAGGCACCTGTAGAGATGTGCACCTCAGAGATGTCAAAGGGGCAGTGAGGTACAGGAGGTGATGCTTGGGGGAGAAGTGCAGGCTGGAGAAGGAAAGAGGAAGCCACCGGCATGAGTGCTGCTTAAACTGTGACACTGGACAAGAGCACTGAGGAGTAAGTACAGACACAAAAGATGCAGGGAATGAGCCCTGAAACACTCTGAGGATTAAGTTAAGAGGGTGGGAGCCAAGAGAAATTAGAAAAAGTAGCTGAACCCTAGAAGTGGCCAATAAGGCAGAAACATCGAGAGGGCATGGCGTTCTGAGCACCAAATGACGGGAGTATTGCAACAAAGAAGGAAGTATCGATGTTAGATGCTGCTTGGAAGGTCCAGTAAAAACTGAGCATGGGATTTAACAATAGGAAGTCACTGAGGATCCTGATAGAACCACGTATGGAGGAAGGAGGGGAATTAAAAGCAACTAAAGTCGGTTCAAATAAGAGAGGGAGGAAGGACTGGTGATATGGAGTCTGGGCGATTTC
>NW_027533260.1:441431-642854 GCF_008692635.1 Crocuta crocuta | reverse complement strand
TTTTTTTTTTTTTTTTTTTTTGATGAAGACCTTGTTGCCTATGTGACAGAAAGCATTTACTGTGAGGAACTGTCTAAATGGAAAATGTACTTCATAAAAATGCCCATTTCTCTTTTGATTATGGCCTCCATCCGGACTAGAGGAAAATCAGGACCCCGCTCTGGACCATATGGTTTACACAGCAATGACCCACGATCTGCATATGCACCTAGGCTCCACCTGGCTGTGTCTTAATCTTCTATCTTCTCTTCCATGCTTTTTCCCAGTGGACTATTATGTGTGTGTAGTGCTGCTCTCAAAATTGTGCACATTCTTAGAAATCTCAAATCCTTTGGAAATACAGCTCACCTGGGACTTGCTCAGTTTCAGCTGCTCTTGGGAAATGGTCACTGAGTCCAACATCTGCCCAAATGACTCTTCCAGCTCTTCTCTGAATCTTGCTAAGAGGCCTCTGGTCAAGAGAATCGTCAGGGACAAGACACTGTTTATTCAGAAACTCATGGAATCTGTCTTTTCCTGGAAAGTGAGACCTGTGGATTTAAGGGGAATATTTATGTTAGATGGCATATTAACTACAGGCCCTGAATCTCTACTTTTATTGTCGAGGCCTTATCCTCACATGTAACTCCAGGCAAGACTTTCTGGTGACTCTGATCAGGCTTCTGGGAACAAAAATACCCTTAAGTGTTTCGTTTAACCCAAAGGCTCTGGAAATACAATGTCCAAGGCTGAGATGCTATTAATATTCACAAGTACATCCTAAGGATACTCATGGATTGATGACTTTTCCACGTACTGTTACCAGACTCGAGTCCTTGGACCCAGCAACAATGGAAATGAGGCTGGACCCAGAATTTAAAAGCACAGGNCTAGAAATAAATAAAAACATTAAAAAAAATTAAAAAAAAAAAGAAATAAATTAAAAAAAAAAAAAGCACAGGCAAGGGTTCATTGGGGCTTATGCTCGAGCACAAGGGAAGCAGAACCGAGGGAGGAATCCTTAGGCTGATGGACCAAGGAGAGATCAGGGAAAGTTTTTAAGGATACTCAGGTGGGAAAAGGGTGATGTGTAAGCATGCAGACTTGGAGATTTATTTATATCTGTGCACTTAAAGGTCACGGTTCTTCATGTGTTGCATGTCTCATATTAAAATCTCCTCCCCTTGGGGCGCCTGGGTGGCTTAGTCGGTTAAGCGTCCGACTTTCGCTTAGGTCATGATCTCGCGGTTCGTGGGTTCGAGCCCCGCGTCGGGCTCTGTGCTGACTGCCAGCTCAGAGCCTGGAGCCTGTTTCTGAGTCTGTGACTCCCTCTCTCTCTGACCCTCCCCTGCTCACGCTGTCTCTCTCTCCTAGAAATAAAACACTGAAAAATTTTAAAAAAAATAAAATAAAATAAAATAAAATCTCCTCCCCTTGCATGTGATTTTTATTATTAAAATGAGGACAAAAGTCAGTAAAAGGTCAAATCTGGCAGCCATTGTGTCTCAGACTAGTTAGATCTGATCCTTAGCTGGTGCTTTGCTCTGCAAGAGAAGTTGTAACAGTCAGCATGGAGTTTCCTAGGGGCACAGAGGCTTGCTCCCAAGGTTTTTGACTGTTTCAGTACAATTTAGTTAAGTTAAAATTTGAGTCTTTGACTATATATTAAAACCAAGAAAATTACAGGCAAATCTCACACATGAATACTAATGATACTATGTAAAAGACTAATAAATCGGCAGCTCTCTGCCCACAGGTAGGTACTGTCCTCATGCTTTAATAAAGCCATCTTTTTGCACCAGGAGGAGGAGAGGAGAAGGGGGAGAGGGAAAAATCAAATCCAGAAAAAGCTAATTTAGGATGTCATCAAGGGTTTTACCCCAGGAGTACAAAGTTGATTTAAAATCCTAAAGTTATGGGAGCCTAGGTGGCTCAATCAGTTAAGCGTTGGACTTTGGCTCAGGTCACAATCCCCTGGTTCATGGGTTCCAGCCCTGAATCCGGCTCTGTGCTGACAGCTCAGGGCCTGGAGCCTGCTTTGGATTCCGTGTCTCCTTCTCTCTCTGCCCCTTCCCCCCTTATTCTCTCTCTCTCTCTCTCTCTCTCTTTCTCTCTCTCTCTCACACACACACACACACAAATAAATAAACATTAAAAAAATTTTTTTAATAAAATAAAATTATAAAGTGAGGGGGGGTCTGGGTGGCTCAGTCAGTTAAGCATCCAACTTCGGCTCAGTTCATGATGAACCCATGGTTTGTGAGTTCGAGCTCTCTACTGACAGGTCAAAGCCTGGAGCCTGGTTCAGATCTGTGTTTCTCTCTCTGCCCCTCCCCTGCTTGTGCTCTGGCTTTCTCTCTCTCTTTCTCTGAAAAATAAATAAGCATTAAAAAAAAATTTTTAATCCTAAAGTTAGGGCCCCCAGGTGGCTCAGTCAGTTACGCATGTGACTCCTGACCCTGGTTCAGGTCATGCTCTCACAGTTTAAGGGTTCAAGCCCTGCATCAGACTCTACATTGACAGCACAGAGCCTACTTGGAATTCTCTCTCTCACACTCTTTCTCTACCCCTCCTGTTCATACTTGCACATGTATTCTTTTTTTTATCTGTCTCTCTCAAAATAAATAAAAACTTAAAAAAAAAAATCCTGAAGTCAGTAAATATAATTTACCGCAATTAAATTTTAAAAAATAAGATAATGAAAAACATTTAAGAAAATTCAACTTACATTGATGACTAAAACAACAATAAAAATTATTAGACAACAAAAATGTCCAGTACATAATATAACCAGAAAATATTCTTGAGGAGCTGAAGAAAGAGCCCAGTTTGTAATTAAGTTAAAAGTAGGGGTGCCTGGGGCGCCTGGGTGGCTTAGTCGGTTAAGCGTCCGACTTTCGCTTAGGTCATGATCTCACGGTTCGTGGGTTCGAGCCCCGCGTCGGGCTCTGTGCTGACTGCCAGCTCAGAGCCTGGAGCCTGTTTCAGAGTCTGTGTCTCCCTCTCTCTCTGACCCTCCCCTGCTCACGCTGTCTCTCTCTCCTAGAAATAATAAATAAAACATTAAAAAAAATTAAAAAAAAAAAAAAGTAGGGGTGCCTGGGTGGCTCAGCCGGGCAAGTGTCCAACTTTGGCTCAACTTATGATCTCACAGTTTATGAGTTTGAGCCCCTCATCAGGCTCTGTGCTGACATGACAGCTCTGTGCCTGGAGCCTGCTCAGATTTTGTGTTTCCCTCACTCTCTCTCTGCCCCTTCACCACTTGTACTCTTTCTCTAAAAAATAAACATTAAAGTTTTTTAAAAGTATAGATTGTTTTGCCCAAATTTATGTTTGTTTTTTTAAATTTTTATTTATTATTTTTTTTAGAGAGAGAGCACCAGGGAGAAGGTAGAAGAGAGAGAATTTAAGCAGCCTCCAATGTCAGCAGAAAGTCCAACATGGGGTTTGATCCCACAACCCTGGGATCATGACATGAGCCAAAATCAAGAGTTGGATGCTCAACCAACTGAGCCACCCAGGTGCCACTGGGTTTTAATGTGACACCAGTCAAACTTCCATTGTATGTTCACTTAATGGAATACTAAAAGTATTGTTTTAACTTAAAAAATATCTTTAATAAAAGAATAATGTGAGAATGTATATATGATAAACTCAGTTTTAAGAAACTGTTCAATTAATAACTTTTCAAAATGCATAAAAAGCCTAAAAAATAATGAAAATTTAACTATTGCTATCTCTAGGTAGCATATATTGGGAAGGGGGGGAACTGGCTTGTTTCTCACTACCCATGTCATGATCAACCAGAAAGGAAATACTCAAGTGAAATTTACAAAAACTCAAGGTCAAAAAGTCAGAAGCCACACCTTTCATAACACATATTCTGCAGGTTAATCTAATCATTTCAAAGTATTTTCATTTCTCATAGAAAAGAGGAAAGTATGAATTAGGGTCAAAGGAGAGTTGAAAACAGGCCTTGAGTAGGAGACTGGATACGACGGACCAAACTGTGTGTCAGCTGTGAGAATCACACCGCCATAAAGCCTATTCCCATTTTCCCAGGTGGTGGACTCAAATTACTGAAACCCTCTGTCCATGAAGACCTCCCCAACTCACTGCAGTTCTGAGACCCGTGTATACCCCAGCAAGCTACCCAATCACAAACACAAATGAGGCTGTCCAATTGATGTGGAAATCTAGAAGTTTGGAGCTGAGGGCCAGGAAAGAATTCTTGAGATGTCTTTGGTGCCCCCCCCCACCAAAAAAAGCGTTTTAATAAAGCATGGGGATTGACATGCAGGCAGGAAGAGCTGCACAGGAGTTGTAAAGGGACAACACAAGCCTCCAAGAATTTTGGAAACAAGGTTTCCAGGACCTTGAGGGGGTAGCTGTTGTTAGGTAAAGGTCATTCATTAAACCCTCAGTCACAAGACCCTTCAGATGCAGATCAGTGGGCCGTATGCTTAGAGAATGATAGCTAACATATATCTTGAGAGGTAGAGATAAAGGAAGCTTCCAAAGGAATTTCTCTAATTTAAAAAAGACACACAGAACCCTGGGGGTTTAGGATAATGTTACGCTAAGACTGCCTTTTGCCCTTAGCAAAGTGTCAACGTCCAGGCAGCTGAGCTCTCATAAGACAGTCACTCTGCCTATTTCAAGGACTGGCCAATGGGCTAAAGAAATTTAATTTTTTTTTTGCCTTTGTTCCCCACATCACAATCACTCAAGCCCACACTTCTGTCCCATCCTGAATCAAGTCACCCCATTCAAAAACCCAAGGCATTTAGGTTATCGCGGACTCACCCAACCAACCAAACATAGGCCACCAAAAATCCCCAAGGAAGGATGCCCGGGTGGCTCAATTCATTAGCAACAGACTTAGGCTCAGGTCATGATCTGACGGTTCATGAGTTCCAGCCCCATTTTGGGCTTTGCACCAAAGTGCACAGCCTGCTTGGGATTCTCGCTCTCTACTGTCTCTCTTCCCCTCCCCTGCTTGCGCTCAATTCTGTCTCTCTCTAAAACAAAACAAAACAAAAAAACAAAAACAAAACAAAACACACACACAAAAAGCCTTCAAGGAGTGATCCCTAGCCCCGCTGACCTACTCCCGTGACACCTTCTCACACCGAAGCCTCCTCTCTCCTCACTTATCACAGATCCCCTAACCCACCGCCAGATGTCCCCAGGCTGTCTTCCTCAACTGGACCCCACCACCCCGCCCACTCGTTGGGCGCCGCCCCTCTAAGCGAGCCCTACAGCCTCCTCAGTGCATCACCGTAAGTTTAAAAGAACGGCACACAACACTTCCGCTTCCGGTGCACCCCACGCCGACCACGTCTCCCGCTAGCTCTTGGGCACCTGGAGATAAAAGGGCCTCATCCTTCCAAAGACTGGAATTCAGGACCGTGGATACGTGGCAAGGAATGCGGCTGCCCGCATTGAGCGGCTTCCCAATGGGAGCGGCTGTCTTGAAATAGTGCGGGACCGACGCCTTCGCTCACTTCTTCCGCTCTCGGTCCCGCTTCCTCGGAAAGCCTTTCCGGCCCGCGCCTCCGCAACACGTCAGGGCCGCTACGCATGCTCAGTAGCGCGGCCGATGCGCCTCGCCTCCGGGAGCCGCTACGCATGCCCAGTAGCGCGGCCGATGCGCCTCGCCTCCCGACCGGGCACCTCCAGCAGCTGGGATGGTAGCTGGTGCAGTAGGTAGCGGAGTCCGGGAAGAGCTCTGATGAAGGGCAGCGGGCTCTGCGGGGGACACAGACCCGTGCACTGAAGAGCTGTAACTCCAGGGTTCGGATAGAGGTTGTGGAAGAGGAAACACAGGCCAGTAGGAGGGGGAAGCCAACCGCGAGGGCAGGCTGAGTGCCTGACCCTGAGAAAGAGGGTCCGGTGGAGGGGTACCGGGATCCCGGAGCTCAGACGCGGGGGGGCTCTCCACGTGGCCGAGGTGCCCGGCCGCAGCAGAGCCGGGTAACTGTTGCGAATCCTAAACCCAGAAAAAGTGCAGCGGTGAGCTAATGCATTTATGGAAACGTCTGCTGCGCTCCGCAGATCATACGAACCAGCCCTACCCCAAACTCCACAATCTGTTACACATCCTGGGAAATAAAAAGTTCAAGTTCAAAGAAAAGTATACTTCATCTAGACGCCTCCAACCTATCTGTGGGTTGGAGATGTCACATAAAGGCCTTGCTTTAAGTGCCTCTTCACACGGCGGAAGAGGATTTCGTCATCTCCCCGAGGACAAAGTGGATACCCAGGCTCAGCGGGACTTGTCATATTAATGTGACCTGTTGTCAGGCTGCAGCAAAATCCCCTGGTGTACACTTTTATGGCTCTTATTACCTAGAGAATCCTCAGTGTTTGAGTTCCACTGTTTAATTTTTTTAAATTTATTATTGAGACAGAGTGTGAGAGGGGGAGGGGCAGAGAGAGAGAGAGAGAGAGAGGGAGAAACAGAATCCGAAACAGGCTTCCAGGCTCTGAGCTGTCAGCACAGAGCTCGATTCGGGGCTCAAACCCGCGAACCGCGAGATTATGACCTGAGCCGAAATCGGTCGCTTAACCCACTGAGCCACCCAGGCGCCCCATCCACTGTTTAAGTTTTGATTTACACGGTTTTTTAGGTTTAGAAATGATGTTTTGATTATGTACGGATGCATGATAATATAAAAGATGTGATAGTCTCTTTAAGTTCAGATGATTCTGAAAAGACAAGTAGGAAACCAAATGACAAATAGGTACATAACAAAATGGTGAAGTTGCTGAACCTATTTTATAAGTACATAGGGGTCATCATTATTTAGACTTTCAACCTTTTTATACTTAAAAATTATTAGAATGCAAAGTTGGAAAAATAATTATTTCTTCTTTGACTCATATAATGTGGGGGATAGGTTTAAGAATTCTGAGCTCGCACCAATGGGTTAACAAGGCTTAGGGCAGAAAGCCACTCCCACAAGAGCATCTGAGAACAGGTAGAGGAGTTAGAGGCGGCAAAAGTGCCCCAGGTTTGCTAGACAGAAAAATGTCTTATGAATCTGGAGGTGGCAATCCCCATTCATTTTATTCCCTAGAAAAGTTAAGGGAAACAAATATAGTGCCTGCAGTAAAGGGCTGCCTGCTTGACACTGAGATGTGGATTTCTCTTGACCCTAACACCATATACCTTCGAAACCCCTTCTCTCTCACAAACATGAATTAACAGCTACTCCTTTATTGTCTTTCTGCACATCCATCACATATGTAGGTCTCTGATCCTAACAAATATGGAGAAAGGACCTTACTCAGGGTCCTGTCTCCTCCCAAACGTTAGCTTCTCTTGTATTCATTTCTTCTGCATCCACTCTCTTGCTGGGCAAGAGAATTCCAGACTCCAGGTCTACAACAATGTAATATTTATAGTTTATTTCCCGATTTCCAAAATTACAGATTTCTAGCTAATTTTTGTCATGGACTTCTTAGTGTATGTCAGCTTACAGAACAAGAGTGCACATTTTTAGTGCTTTTAAGTTTAGATTTGCATTATAGGCTAGAACATGGCAAACACAGTAAACTGGAAAATAAGTGCTTGAAAATTCTGTGAATTTTGAGAACATTGTATTCAATACCTTCATTATATCGATTTTTGTTAAGTATGTTGTTCAAAACTTCCTTTTATAAATATTTTTATCAGCTTATTCTGTAACATACTGGTAGAAAGGGATTGAAATCTCACTCTATGATTGTAAACTTGTCTCTTTTATACTTCATACATTTCTACTCTGAGTCATGATCTAATGTATTTCTTTCCAATTTTAGTGGCCATCCCCTTATGGGGGATTGTTTTTTTCTGATACTTCTATACTTGTACCAGTTTTGTCCTGTTTAGTATTTGCATGAGATACTTTTTAATAAAGAAAATCCATCCTATGTTTTATGTGGTTATTTCATTTTAAAAGATATTTTTGTTTTAGTTATCAAGTCTGACAAACTATTTAACAAGAGCATTTGATGCATACGGATAAACTTGTGTTTGCATCTACCTCTTTTTATTTGAGTTGCTTATTCTGTGTTTCTTTATATTCTGCCTTCCTTTGAGTTTATAATTTTTGGCATTTAATCATTCTGCCTTTGCCCTTGACTAGTTTGGAAAACATACACCCTTTACTTATTCCCTTAATGATTACTTTAAATGTGCATTCTTAAGGTTTTATTTATTTAAAATTAAAATTTATTTTAGAGAGAACATGAGCGGGGAGTGTGGCAGATACCAGCTGCTTCCAATTTTTCAGAACTCAGAGACAGAAGAGTTGTGATTACTCATCACGCCTAAATCTCAGTATTTTGGGGCGCACCTGGGTGGCTCAGTCAGTTAAACTTTAGACTCTTGATTTTGACTCATGATCTCATGGTTCGGGGGATTGAGCCCAGCGTTGGGCTCTGCACTGACCGTGTGGAGCCTGCTTGGGATTTTTTTTCTCCCACTCTCTCTCTCCTTCCCTCCCCTGCTCGTGCACACACACTCTCTCTCAAAATAAACGTTAAAAATAATAATAATGGAAAGGGGAGGGAGGATTTGGGGAAATGTTGAAAAGGGACCTTGTTTAATCTATAGAGTTTAACTTTTACACCACACGTATTGATATATTTAAATTAATTAAATCTGAGTGACAGCCAGAAGACAATTTGTTATAAAAAATGTATTATCCCAAAGGGCTAAAAAGTATAGCAGATCCACTTACAGGGTTTTTTTTTTTTTTAAAGTCTTGATTAGTTTTAAGCCTAATTACTTCCCTTGTAATTTATGAGATATACAAAAATTTACAATGTTGGCAATTCTTGATGGATGCTTCATACAAACAAGAATTTTATGGTATACAATTTTCTTTCATGATCTTATGAAACCTGAAACTCATTACATACATGGGCTACAAAAATACTCTGGACACAAAAGCAAATATGTACATCTTGGACTTTTTTTTTTTTTATGTTTTATTTATTTCTAGGAGAGAGAGAGAGAGAGACAGCGTGAGCAGGGGAGGGTCCGAGAGAGAGGGAGACACAGACTCTGAAACAGGCTCCAGGCTCTGAGCTGGCAGTCAGCACAGAGCCCGACGCGGGGCTCAAACCCACGAACCGCGAGATCATGACCCAAGCGAAAGTCGGACGCTTAACCGACTAAGCCACCCAGGTGCCCCTGGACCTTTTTTAATTTACTGCTTTGACTATTCCATATTTTCAAACATGAAACAAAGTGTCCTTTGGCATACTGAAGTTACTTGCTCTTGACTACTTCATGTTATATTTTCTATAAACAAATGGTAACATGACAGGAACAGAATTATTAAGTTTATATGTAAGCAACTGGCCCAGCATCATTACACTACAGTAATTCTCCTTAATAAGTATTATCGGATGCACAGTAACTTTTGGACTTCATGCCAGAGGCATCTCTTATCATGTCTTCAGTCATCTATCCTCTTTGGTATGAAAACTCATTTGTTTGGGAGGTGTTCCATGATTCACAACATTTATGAGTTTTTTTTCCCTCTCAGTGACAACTATTATATGATGACCCATCAAACACATCTTTTGCAGACAGCTTCTACTTCTGTATGATGTATAATGGGATTTTATTTTCAAGAAAAGATGTTGACTTTTCACCTAATTTTATGCTTTTTCCTAATAAAATTAGGCTACACTGGTGGTAGATGGTTTTCCTATATTCACTGCATTTAAAAGGTCTCTCCTGGATAAGTTTTCTGAAACTGACAAAGACTGAAAGTATCCCAATGTTCCCTGCATACAGGGCATCCCTTGTGTGGATTCTCTTGTATTCAGTGAGATCTGGCCCTTCACTACAGTCTTTTCAGCGCTCACTGTGTTCCTGAGATTTCTTTCCTGTGTGAATTTCCTCGTGCGAAGTGAGAAAGAACTTGACAGAGAACGTTTTCCCACACTCATTACACTGATAAGGTTTCTGTCCCCCGTGACTTCTCTGATGAACACTGAGGTACGATTTCTCAAAAAAGGCTTTCCCACACTGCGTGCACTGATATGGTTTTTCTCCTGTGTGGCGTCTCTGGTGTCTAATGAGCTGTGACTTCTGGTTGAAGATCTGACCGCATGGAACACACCCATAGGGTTTCTCTCCAGTATGGCACCGTTGGTGGATAATAAGATGGCTTTTTTGGCGGAAAGCTTTTCCACACTCATTGCATTCATGGGGTTTCTCTCCTGTATGAATCAGCTGATGTCTACTGAGCATTGCCATACTGCTAAAAGCTTTCTGGCATTCGAGACATACAAAGGGTTTCTCTCCTGTATGTGTTCTCTGATGGACAATAAGCATTGCCTTTCGTATGAAGGCTTTTCCACACTCGCTGCATTCATAGGGTTTCTCTCCTGTATGAGTTCGCTGATGGACAATAAGATGTGACTTGTCGATGAAGGCTTTTCCACATTCACTGCATTCATAAGGCTTCTCTCCTGTATGGATTCTCTGATGTGTTATGAGGGATGACTTTTTATTAAAGGCTTTCCCACATTCCTTGCACTCATAAGGTTTCTCTCCTGTGTGAGTTCTTCGGTGAACAATAAGCTGGGAGTTGTCTATAAACGCTTTTCCACATTCACTGCATTCATAAGGCTTCTCTCCCGTATGGATTCTCTGATGTGTTATGAAGTGTGACTTTTTACTGAAGGCTTTCCCACATTCCTTGCACTCATAAGGTTTTCTTCCTGTGTGGTTTCGCTGATGTACAATAAGCTGTGATGTGTGTACGAAAGCTTTTCCACACTCACTGCATTCATAAGGCTTCTCTCCTATATGAATTCTCTGATGTGTCAGGAGATGTGAGTTTTTACTGAAGGCTTTCCCACATTCCTTGCATTCATACGATCTTTCTCCCGCATGAGTTCGCTGGTGAACAACAAGCTGAGACTTACTGCAGAAGGTCTTTTCACATTCTCTGCATGCATAGGGTCTGTCTCCTGTATGAGTTCTTTGATGGATAATCAGGTTTGACTTCTGCACGAAACCTTTCCCACAATCACTGCATTCAAAAGGTTTCTCTCCTGTGTGTGTGCTATAATGCAGCCTGAGCTTTGTCTTCTCTCTGTAGGCTTTGCCACACTCTTTGCACTCATACGGTTTCTCTCCTGTATGAGTCCTGTGGTGTAAAATGAGATGATACTTTGTTCTGAAAGACTTTGGACACTCAATACATCCATACGGTTTCTCTCCTGTATGAGTTCTCTGGTGCAGAGTCAGATGACATTTTGTACTGAAAGCCTTCTGACATTCAGGGCATCTGTACGGCTTCTCTCCTGTATGAGTTCTCTGGTGTATTACGAGCTTTGACTTATATCTGAAGGATTGGGGACACTCACTGCATTCGTAAGGTTTCCCTTCTGTGTGAATTCTGTGATGTCTTTTGAGATTTTTCATTGTGCTGAAAGTCTTCACATAGGAATTATGTTCACTGGACTGGGCTGGGCAAGTTTCGCGTACGGTAGGGAAAAATGATTTCCCATGGCCATTTAATTCATCGGAATTCATTTCTGCATAGTTTTTACTCTGAAATTTTGAATCTGAATTTTGTTTCAAACTTATTCCTCTTGAGAAACATTGACGGGATCTTTCTACAAACGGAACAAAGTTTTTGCTTAGAGAAAATTATTTTCTCAATGCATTTTCATTATCACTTAACAGACTCATCGTTCTCAATATTTTCCTGATACCAATCCTAAACTTGGCACGTTACTTCTGGGGGAAAAAAAACAAAACAATGAATCCTACGATTATGAAATGGAGGGGGATGGAATCTCAAGTCTGCATCTAAAGAGAATGGAGAAAGTGATACAGTAGGTGCACAGTAGAGGTTGGAAGTATTGAATACAAGAGACAGATAATAAGTAATGAACTGAAAGACATGGGTATCATCAAATTTCAGAGGGAATCTATGAAGTCTCTGAAAGTGTAACAGAAGGGCTACATCGGGGTGCCGAGTGGCTCAGTCGGTAGTGTCCAACTTTGGCTCAGGTCATGATCTCACGGTTTGTGGGTTCAATCCTCATGTCAGGCTTTGCACTAATAGCGCAGAGCCTGCTTGGGATTCTCTGTCTCCCCCCTTCCTCCCCTCTCTGCTCGCTCGATCTCAAAAAAAAAAAGTATACCTCTTAAAAAGAAGAAGAAGAGCTACGTGAATATGGATAAGACACGGGGAAGGTGGGCTGTGTCTAACAAGATGCAAAAGAACTGAGCCAAAAAGGAAACACTGAATGAAACAGGCCAAGATCTGACCCAGGGTAGATAAAAGGAGGTATGTCTTCTCTGACGTGGCTAGCAAATGAGTCGTATATGCTAGGAGAAGGAAGCACCATTCACACTGGTGCACTCTTTTCACTCACTTTAAGTCACCTCTAAAGGTTCAAAGACTATGAGAAAAAAACCTAAACTAACAAGGGTCCCAAAGCACCAACGATCAACTGTCCCTTGGCTTCTGCTAACTCCCACTGCACCAGTGTACTGACCTGGACTACATGGACTTGGGAATTCTTTCTCTACCAGTCCTTGCGTTCCTTTCTCCATGTGAACTGTTGCTTCTGGCCTGGGAGCTGGATAACCTGTCAAGGGGTAATCACAGAGAAGTGAGCAGTACTAGAGCCTATTGAGGGAAAGTTCCGTTTCAGGGAACAGAAAGTAAATCTCAGCAGAACAGAAACTCTTCATTCCGAAACTGAAAATAAGTACCGTCACTGTCTGGTCATAAAGAAAATAGGTTCTATCACCTATCCAAGTCCAAAATCATTGAGGATATCAGAGTACCCATAAATTGTAGCAATGGGGGAAAAAAAAACCCAGGCAATTAATGGGCTCATGTTGAGATATTTAGGAAAGTTGTCTTTACCCAATGACACCAGGTTGCTATAATTTTCCAACATCACATCCCGGTAGAGGTTCTTCTGAACAGTATCTAGCAGCTGCCATTCTTCCCAGGTGAAATCCACAGTCACATCACTGAATGACAATAAGCCCTGTAATAACATAACCCTTTTTGATCTGGAGTTAATATAATGGAATAAGATGTAGGAGACAGATATTATTCTGATTATTTTTACTACAGACATTTACAAACAAGTATTTCTCCATCTTAGTTTTGATTTATGCTTTGTGGGCTAATAAATTCATTTAAACTATACTTTCTGCATTCTTCATTTACTTCTTCACTCATTCACTCACCCATGCAAAATGTTGCTAAAACTTTGCCTAACCATCTGTAACCCACCTTAGAAGCATTTAATGTTGAGGTGTCTGAGTGGCTCAGACAGTTAAATGTCCAACTCTTGAGCTCAGCTCGGGTCATGATCACATGGTTTGTGAGATCAAGCCCCGAGTCGGCTCTGTGCTGACAGCGTGGACCCTGCTTAGGATTCTCTCTCTCTCCCTCTCTCTGCCCCTCCCCCACTCATGTGCACACATACACTCTCTCTCAAATTAACTTGTAAAAAATGAATATTTAATGTTACCTACTACACACTACAATAAAAAAAGAAGTAAAGCATAATCCAGCCTTCATGTAGCTTCTGATTGCACAGAGTGGCAACTACACTCCTTCACAGAGCTGACATATGGGAAGACATTATGGTTTAAGGGTTATGACAGAAGTATACTCAAGTTAAAACATGGGCACAAGTAGGTGAACAAATAATAGTTCTGAAGAAGAGGTCAAGCTGGAGCTGCACCCAGCATGTTTAGTGGTGTGCCCCACAGAAGAGCTAGACCAGGTGGGAGCCACGAGTCTTCCAAAGGGAGAGAAGTTAAAAGTGTTAAATATTGGGGCGTCTGGGTGGCTCAGTCAGTGGGACAGCTGACTCTTGATTTTAGCTCAGGTCATGATCTCACGGTTTGTGGGTTCAAGCCCAAATTGGGCTCTGTGCTGACAGTGCTGAATCTGCTTGGGATCCTCTCTCTGCCCTTAACCTGATTGTGCTCTCTCCCTCTCTCTCAAAGTAAATAAAAACCTTAAAAAAAAAAAAAAAGAAGTGTTAAATACCATACTGACTTCAAAGAGCTGCAAAAAGTTCAGCGAGACAGAAGAGGCCAGAGAGAACAGATGTCCTGGTTACAGGCAGCAACAGACCTTGCAGTGAGTGTACACATTTTCTGCAGATACATGGTAGACACTGCAGTGTTTTTCTTTTTTTTTTTTTTAAGTTAGTTGGTGTATGTATGTATGTATGTAATCTCTACACCAAATGTAGGGCTCAAACTCATGACCCCAAGCTCAAGAGTCGCATGCTCTTCCAACTGAGTCAGCCAGGCGCCCCTGCAGTGTTTCTCATATACAAAAGGATGTTAAGTTCAAATTACCTTGTAGAAATTGACTGTGCTACATGTTAACTCATGATACAAAAGTAAACAGAAAACACTGTGTGCTATGTATTGCTCTAAACACCTAACGTGTTTGTTAATGTAATGTGTTAACGTAATGATCTGTACAACGACCCTTAGGTACGCATTACTCCTCTCTTTGCAGATAAGAAGAGATTTTTTTTTTAAAGTTTTCTAGCTATGCCTTTTATATCTCCCGCATTTCCTTTGGAAGATGACCATTCACTGGGTCCATATTCCAGAGAAGAACAGAAGAGGAAGACCCATTGATGTTCGAGTACACTTCTTCACACATAATGTCTGGGAAATACTTACTCAAAAAATTCACGTGTTTCCTCCTTATATACAAAGTAAATCTTTTTTTTTAAATGCTTATTAATTTTTGGGAGAGAGACAGCATAAGCAGGGGAGGGGCAGAGAGAGGGAGACACAGAATCTGAAGCAGGCTCCAGACTCTGAGCTGTCAGGACAGAGCCCAACACGCGACTCAAACTCACAAGTGGTGAGATCATGACTTGAGCCAAAGTTGGACACTTAACCGACTGAGCCACCCAGGCATCCCTATACAAAGTAAATACTTTTTAAAACTTTTTTATTAAATAAACTTTTTAAAATGTTTTATTTCTGAGAGACAGAGAGAGCAGGGGAGGCTCAGAGAGAGAGGGAGACACAGAATGTGAAGCAGGCTCCAGGCTCTGAGCTAGATGTCAGCACAGAGCCCGACGCAGGGCTTGAACCCATGAACTGTGAGATCATGACCTGAGCCGAAGTCAGATGCTTAACCAACTGAGCCACCCAGGCGCCCCACAAAGTAAATCTTATAACATGTTTTCATTTTTTTGTAATGGTTTCCAGTATTACCACAGAAATGTCTGCAACTCAGCTCCAGATCCCATAGTTTATGTGGCAATTTTCCCACCTTGCA
Source organism: Crocuta crocuta (assembly GCF_008692635.1). Taxonomy (NCBI): domain Eukaryota; kingdom Metazoa; phylum Chordata; class Mammalia; order Carnivora; family Hyaenidae; genus Crocuta; species Crocuta crocuta. The sequence continues at coordinate 627,567 of NW_027533260.1, read as the reverse complement.
ACATGTGACATGCAGATTAGATAGAACTCTCTTCCTCATTGGCTCCTCTGGATCATTTATTCTATCTCCTGGTCTAAGCATATCACTCCCAGCTGCAATGTATCTATATACATTGCTCACTTTGATTGTGTACATGTTTTAAATTGTTAACTAATTAGTTGTCACACGATGTTATATTAGTTTCAGCTGTACAATAGTGAGTCAAGAATCACAGTTATGTTGTGCTCACTGCGTGTGTAGTGACCCTCTGCCACCACACAACACTATTACAATCTCATTGATTATATTCCCTATATCGTACATTTAAAAAGTTTTTTTAATTTTTTTTATTTTAGAGAGAAAGAGTGTGAGTAGGAGAGATGCAGAGGTGAGAGAGAGAATTTTAAGCACTCTCAGTGTGGAGTGGGATGTGGGGCTCCATCCCAAGACCCTGGGATCATGACTTGAGCAAAATCAAGAGTTGGCCACTCAACTGACTGGGCCACCCAGGTGCTCCCCTATGCTGTAGCTTTTATTCCCATGACATATTCATTCCATAATTCAAAGCCTGTATCTTCTACTTCCCTTCACCCATTTTGTCCAACTCCTCACCCCCTTACCCTCTGGCAAGCATCAGATTGTGTACTTTTTTAAAAAATATTTTATTTATTTCTGAGAGAGAGAGACAGCATGAGCAGGGGAGGGTCAGAGAGAGAGGGAGACACAGAATCTGAAACAGGCTCCAGGCTCTGAGCTGGCTGTCAGCACAGAGCCTGATGCGGGGCTCAAACCCACAAACCGTGAGATCATGACCTGAGCTGAGCCGAAGTCGGACACCTAACCGACTGAGCCACCCAGGCACCCCAGATTGTATACATTTTTATAAACCTCTAGAAATATGGGAAATAAACAGCTCACCTGGGACTCCATCATTTTCAGCATCCAGGAGTCTGGTGTGAAGCGTATCCTCAGCAAGGATAAATTTCTAGACGTGAGATCTACTGTTTTTCCCATATAGGAAGTGCCTCATTCTGGGAAGGCAGCATCTATGGATTCAAAGAAAGATGTGTTTGGTACGGAAATGATAATAAAAGCAAGTTCCTATACAGGCAAGGAACTGTTTTTAAGGATCTTCTTTTCTCACTTAACCCTCACAACCCTAGTAACTAGACTATAATTATTCCATTTGGAAGAAAAGAAAAGAAAGGAAAGGAAAGGTCAAACACCTAACTAAAAGCCACACGGTAACTGGTGGACCAAGGATTAAAACACGAACCCTCAGAAGTGATAGACTCTCTGATTTCCAGGGAAAATTACCAGAATGATGAATTATCCTTTTGGCCTAACCAACTAAAAAAATGGGGAAAATATCGAAAATGACCATTTTAGACACAGAAGTCAGAGATGAGGAGCAAGGTGTGACACTGGTGTGCTTGAGACTCACTGCCTGGAGACCTCCAGGCCACAGTCAGGGAGAAGGAACCCAAAGAGCCTAGCAGTCTTGCTGAATTAATGATAAAAATTCAAAGTCTGAGGAAGTAAAGATGACTAGCACTTGCCAGGCAGTATACCAGAGAAGAGAGAGAGGGCAAACTCACTCTGGAGATGCAAAGAGGGTTCCTTTGAGTCTCTGGCTAAGGTCTAATGAATTATGAGAAAACTACCAAGGCCGTGGAAAGGAGAAGGTGCAACAATTCCTGGAGCTCACACAGGATCAGGAACAACCAGTGTTCCCACGAGCCTGGGTGGAAAGACCTTCTAATATGCCTGGTCTCCAAATGTGCAGAAGTCTCAGGAGAATATTACCTCAATAATGGGGACAAAATAATCCTAGACCAAAAAGACTCTTATGGCCCCACCTAAGAAAGCTTAAAAGAAAGCCTCCAAAGAATCAAACTCTTTCAAAGTAACTTGGTTACATCCCAGAGTAAACCTCAAAAGTAGTTAAAAGAATAAAAGAAAATCCTGCAAACTGCGTGAGGCTGACATTATATGATGTCCAATCAAAAGTTACCAGACATGCACAGAAGCAAGGAAATATAACCCATGGCTAGGGGGGGAAATCAAGCAAGACAAAGAGACAAAAATGATCAAAGGGAGAGACCTGGCACTCAGTACACTAAAAATGCTATTATAGGGGCACCTGAGTGACTCAGTTGGTTGAGTGTCTGACTTAGGCTCAAGTCCTGATCTTGTGGTTTGTGGATTTGAGCCCTGTACCAGGGTCTGTGCTGACAGCTCAGAGCCTGGAGCCTGCTTCTGATTCTGTGTCTCCCTCTCTGCCCCTCCCCTGCTCATGCTCTGTCTCACTCTCAAAAATAAATAAACATTAAAAAATTTTTTAAATGCTATTATATATACTCCATATATGCAACACATTAGAAACAAGCATGAACATTATGAAAAACTTAAATTTTTTTAAATGTTTTTTATTTATTTCTGAGAGAGAGAGAGAGAGAGCGCGTGAGCAGGGGAGGGTCAGAGAGAGAGGGAGACACAGAATTGGAAACAGGCTCCAGGCTCTGAGCTGGCTGTCAGCACAGAGCCCGACGCGGGGCTTGAACCCATGAACCGTGAGATCATGACCTGAGCCGAAGTCGGAAGCTCAACCGACTGAGCCACCCAGATGCCCCTGAACATTATGAAAAACTAATAAAATGTTTAACAACCGTGACTGAAACACTAGGACATTTGTGTTTACCTCATACCAAAATTAACTCAAATAGATTACAGATATAAGAACTGAAACTGTGACACTTCTAGAAGAAAGCACAGGAAAAAAAATTAAGTTTATTTATTTATTTTGAGAGAGAGAGGAGAGAGAAGGAGGGAGGAAGCAGGGTACAGGCAGAGAGAGAGAAAGTTAAAGAGAATTCCAAGCAGCCTCTGCTGTCAGTGCACATGAGATCATGACTTGAGCTGAAATCAAGAGTTGGATGCTTAACTGACTAAGCCACCCAGATGTCCCAAGCACAGAAAAATTTTAAGTGATCTTGGATTAGGCAAAGATTTCTTACAGGGCACAAAACGCACAATAAACAAACCAAAAAAAATTGATAAATTTGACTTCCTCCTTACTAAAAATTTTTGAGGCGCAAAATACACTTAATAAATGAAGGATCAAGCCAGAGTAAAACATTAACGAAGTGCATACCTGATTAAAAGACTTCTATCTAAAAAATATGAAGAACTTTTCCAACTTCACAAAAGAGACAATCTAGTAAAAAAAGGAACAAAAGATTTAAACAGACACTTCCTCCCAAATGTAGAGACAGCGATTAAGCACACGAAAAGCTGTTTTAGGTTACACGATGAAAACAAATTAAAACCGTTATGCCCAGATCGCGAGACCCCAAAGACCACCGAGGAGCCGATTCCGATGCAAACACACGAAGGTCTTTATTCAAGCTCAAGCAGGGACTCCAACGCACCCCGTTGCAGCGGTGATGGTATGGAGCCTGGAACTCAGGGTCGCAGGGCTTTTTATTGCGGTTACAGTGGGATTCGGGGGCTTTCCAGCTTGGCAGTCTCCTGATAGGTTGACTTAGTACGTCTGGCCTGACTGCAAACTGCCAACAGGAACGTCTTGGGACATAGGCGCCTCTTTTTTTTTTTTTTAATGTTTTATTTATTTCTAGGAGAGAGAGAGACAGCGTGAGCAGGGGAGGGTCAGAGAGAGAGGGAGTCACAGACTGAAACAGGCTCCAGGCTCTGAGCTGGCAGTCAGCACAGAGCCCGACGTGGGGCTCGAACCCACGAACCGTGAGATCATGACCTAAGCGAAAGTCGGACGCTTAACCGACTAAGCCACCCAGGCGCCCCCATAGGCGCCTCTTTTAAACTGATTGGCTGTTGCTGTTACTAGGAAAGTAACTAAGGGGAGGCTGCCTAAGTACTTCCTGCGGTTTTTCCTGGAACTGGGTTCAGGCCTAGTTCACCCTCAAGATGGAAGCTTTATCTAAAGTGGAGTCAGTTAGGTTTAGGTCTCACATTCCCTTTTCTTGAGACTTCTGTGGACCCAATCATGGGGCCTCTAGGAGCTCGAGGTCACCAGGCCTATCTGTGTTTTGGGGATGTTGGTATTGTGACTGGAGGACCATTAATTGGATGGCCCCCAAGCGTTCTTTTATAAATATAACCAGTCTATTAAGAATGCAAGGTCCAAAGGTTAGTAACAGCAATATAATCAGTAGGGGGCCTAATAAAGTAGAAATCAGGGTAGTTAGCCAAGGGGAGCTGTTATACCATTTCTCGAACCAACTCTGGCTCAGCTCATACTCTTGTTTTCTTCTGGCCAGGCCTGGTAGAATTAAGAACCATCAGGTCCCCTAAGGGCTCTGGCTCTGTCTCCTTGAGGATGGTGGTTCCCATGGACTTAGGTGACAGGGTACTGTTAATAGTAATGGTAGTAGTATGGGGTCGCCTGGGGGTCGGGTGGATTGGAATTAGGGCCTCATTAGGGCCTATGGTCTCTCTTGATTCTGATTGAAAGGGGGCAAGGACCCGCTTGACCATAAACAGTACTCCTGTATCATACCCTGATTTATATAGTCTTAATCCCCAGGTTAGACCTTTGTCCCAGTCCTTAGTTCTTTTACCCTTGTCGGTGAATGTTAATTGTAAAGGATTACATCTAGAGCCAGGCTTACAGGGGGCGGTTGAGTGTTTGCGCTGGAGGGAAATGAGAGATTGAGAGTCCTGGATCCAACTGCAAGATCCCGTGGCCTCACAGCCCCATTCCCGACAATAATAATCTGACCGGCCTCCACATTGAGCTGCCTTGTCACTAGAAATTGGGGCCGGACATACATAAAAACAGGTTCCGTGTAACTCCTGCTGGGCAGTATGGGTACCACATCCAGGGATCCCTATTCTCCCTTCATGCAATGGGTCTTGTTCAAATAAGCTGCAAAGGTCAAATTCAAGTGTAGGCCACCATGTATCGGGAGGATGGGGCTCAACCTTAGTAACTATGGCTTGATTTGAACTAGGCGTAATGACCTGCCATGTTACTTGGAGGGGTTGGTGAGGATTTCGGTTTTGGTTGGCTCGACAAGGCAGAGTACATACAGTCAGTAGTCCCAATAGTAAAGGCCAGTTCATGTTTTCCGCTGTAGTTTGAGCTTTAGTGGGTTTCCTGGGTCCTTGACGGCCTTCCAATCTGGATTCGGAGCCAGGTAGTCGTCCTTGTTGGCAAACGGGTCAGCTGGTTTGGCGTGGGTGTAATGGAACCAGGCAGCAATGCCGTCTACCTTTAGGGCCGTTGGGGTGGTCAGTAGCACAACATAAGGTCCCTTCCAGGGTGATTCCAAGTTGCCCTGGCGGTGTCTCTTCGCGTAGACCCAGTCACTGGGGTGGTACCTGTGTGGCTCCGGTGGTAGACCTGTTTCATAAAGGGCACGCAGTTTAGGCCAAACACGTTTATGAACCCATTGGAGGCCTCTGAGGTCTTGGAGGAGACGGGCTTCTTCAAACTCCTCAATGGCCTCATGCTGTAGGTGGGGTATCATGGGGGGTGCTTTACCAAACATGATCTCAAACGGAGTCAATCCCATTTGATATGGGGAATTACACACCCTGTATAGGGCAAAGGGGAGGAGGACCACCCAGTCACCGCCAGTCTCAAGGGCCAATTTGGTAAGGGTCTCTTTTAAGCTTCTATTCATTCTTTCTACCTGTCCTGAGCTCTGGGGTCTATAAGCACAGTGTAATTTCCAATCAATCCCCAGGGTCGTGGCTAGGCTCTGACGTACCTTGGACACAAAAGCCGGTCCATTATCTGACCCTATCATCTGAGGAAATCCATACCTTGGTAGGATGTCTTCTAGCAGCTTCTTTGCCACCACCTGTGCAGTTTCGTGTTTGGTGGGATATGCCTCAGTCCATCCTGAAAAAGTGTCTACAAAGACTAGTAAGTACCTGTAGCCATACCTGCCAGGTTTTACCTCAGTGAAGTCAGTTTCCCAGTAAGCCCCTGGGCGTCTCCCTCCTAGACGTGTTCCAGGATTATGGGGGTTCCGGATAGCGTTGGTCAGTTAACAGGCCTTGCATTTGCTGACGATTTGTTCAGTTTTGGAGTTGGCATCTTTAATTTTAATGTGTGACTGTCTAACCAGGTCTTGTAGTCTTCTCTGTCCCATGTGGGATGCTCGGTGTATTTTGACAGAACCCTTATTCCCATTTCTTCGGGCAGGATGATTTTGTTATCCGCGCACCTCCACCAGCCCTTAAGACATTGAGTCGTAGGTAGTCCTTTAATCCACTGTAGGCCCTCGAGTGAGTAACGAGAAGTCTCTGGTAGGTTGGGGTCCCCCGGATTTATGAGTTTGACTGCCAGGACTGGGGTGCCCTTGAGGGCCGCTTCTTTAGAGCCCTGGTCGGCCATATTGTTGCCTCTGGCTATCTCAGTTATGTCCTTTTGATGGCCTGGACAATGGATGATAGCTAGTTTGGTGGGGTTTTTTTTTTTGTTTTGTTTTGTTTGGAGCCATAAAACTTTGAGGAGAGCTAGGTACTTCTCTTTATTTTTTATAGTCTTTCCCTCTGCTGTGAGGAGCCCCCTTTCTTTATAAATTGCCCCATGGACCTGAGCGGTGGCGAAGGCACATCGACTGTCTGTGTAAACATTTAGTTTTCTGCCCTGCCCCAGAGTTAAAGCTTTAGTAAGTGCAATTAGCTCAGCCTTCTATGCTGAGGTTCCGGCTCCGCCCAAATGACTTTTTCGGCGGATACCACTGTGGCTCCGGCATACCTCAGTCCTTGTTGTATGAAGCTACTGCCATCTGTGTACCAGGTGACCTCCGCATCTGGCAACGGGACGTCCTGCAGGTCCGGACGGGTGGCATGAATATGGGCCACGATCTCGGCACAGTCATGGAGGGGAGCCTCTAAGTCCAGGTCAGGCAGCAATGTAGCTGGGTTCAAGGCGGCCGGGGCCTGGAAAATAATTCTGGGAGGGTTGAGTAGCAGAGTCTGATAGTGGGTCATGCGGGCATTACTGAGCCATCGATCTGGTGGTTGCTTTAGAACTCCCTCTATTGCATGAGGGGTAGTGAAGGCCAGCTCTTCCCCATAGACAATTTATCTGCATCCTTAACCAGCAGGGCCACAGCTGCAATCATGCGGAGACATGGTGGCCAACCGGATGCCACAGGCTCCAGTTTCTTGGAGAGACAGGCCACAGGCCGACGCCAGGGGACCAACGCTTTTGTTCCATCAGGGGAGAGATGGATTTGTGCCCCCAGTTTTGTCTGTAAATTACAGCCCAGAAGGGGGCAGGGGCATTCTGGGATGACCATAAATGAGTGGGATACCCGACCCATGCCCAAATCCAGTTCTTCGGGTAGTCCATGGGTATTGCTTGACTCCTGTCGTTCCTTGAACCCATGACCTTTTGGCTGACAGTGGGCCCCCGGGCTGTAGGAGCACAAAATGCTGGGCCCCCGTATCGACCAGGAGTCTGTAGATTTCCCTTCCATTTGTAAGGTTACCCTGGGGTCAGGGAGAGGCACCGAACCCCGTCCCCTCTAGTCACTGTCTTCCCCTATAACCAGGATGGGGGCCTTAGGTCTCGGTTTCTTGTTGGGACAATCCTTGACCCAATGCCTCTCTTCTCTGCAATAGGCACATTGATTACGGCCCACATGGGGTCTTTTCCCATCCCGTTTGGTTTCTTCCTTACCGTGTTCTTGGGAGGTCAGTTGCTTGAGACGGTGTCTTCGGTTGTCTGAATTTGCTGTGGCAGCCAGCAGTATCTTTGCCAGGTCCCAGTTCTGCCTCTTTTCAGCCCTAATTTGTTTATCTTCTGCACTTTCCCTGTTATTATATACCCTTTCTGCCACGACCACTAAACCTTGGAGACTCTTTTCTCCTAGTCTTTCTAATTTTTGAAGCTTGCGGCAGATATCGGGAGCCGCTTGGTTAATGAAAGCCATGGCCACTGCCGATGTACTGGATTCGGCTTCCAGATCCATGGGAGTGTACTGGCGAAAGGCTTCCATTATCCTTTCGAGGAAGGCTGAGGGGCTTTCCTCGGAACCCTGACTGACATTATAAACCTTGGCCATATTAGTGGGCTTGTGAGCTGCAGCCCTGAGACCTGCCAATAGAGCCTGGCGGTACCATAGGAGGTGCTCCTTACCTTCTGCTGTGTTGTAGTCCCAATCTGGGCGGGTGAGGGGGAAGTGCGCGTCAATACGCGCCTGGTCCATTGTGGGGACCCCAGTGGGGCCGGGAATCAATTTCCTGGCCTCACTCTGGATGCGTTCTTGTTCCTCAGTGGCGAAGAGAACCTGCAACAATTGCTGACAAACATCCCAGGTGGGCTGATGAGTAAAAAGGACAGTTTCTAACAGATTAATAAGGGATCTAGGATTCTCAGAAAAGGGAGCGTGTCGTGTGTGCTGCCACGCCAATGCCTCTGCAAAGTAGTCCCCGCGCGGCCACCTCCCAGAGTCCCCGGCCGACAGTGGGGCCTTGAGCAGAGCGGCNGCGGAGGTCGGGAGGCGCAGCGGGCGAGGGCGGCCCCGGGAGGGGGGAGGTGCAGTCAGCTGGTGGCTCAGCTGGTAGCTGTGGCGGGGCTGCTGCTGCTGCCTCATTGACAGGGGGCTGTAAGGGCCCCTTGGTTGGTATGGGGTGGAAAAATCAACTCTCCCTCCATTTCTCCCTGCAAAATGGGATAAAGAGGAGGAGCCGAGGGTTTAGACTCAGGTTGTCGCGAGTCAGCCTTTCAGAAGTAACTAAAACAAGGGCCAATGCAGAGGAGGGCAGCAGCTGGGGAAGTAAAAAAATGTTTAAGCCATGGAGGGGGATCATCCACCAAGTCGGCCCAGACAACGATATACAGAACCTGGTCCGGGTGGCCCATGCAGGGCCGAGAGGCCTGCTGTTCTACTTGGTGCAAAGAGTCTGAAATTTTCTCTTTTTAACTTTCATGGAGAGATTGTGCACTCGAGCTCTGATATCTTGAAGTGAGTGAGCAACAGGTCTAGGGGTTTAGAGGGTGTCTGTCCCATTTCATCAGTCTCAGTCACCCAGTAATAAAGTCCAACAGACACAACTGACAGCCACAGACACACACAGAAAGACAACTGAAACTGGGATGAAGGCCTTCGGTTGGATCGTGGGCACAACCTGCCTTGTGCCTCTGAATCAGCACAGACTAGGGGCACTCCGTCTCCTCCTCCGAAGGAGCCCAGACCATCCAGGTCTCCCTGACAGGTCAGAAGGAGCCTGGAACGTCTTCCAGGTCTCCCACAACCGTGGCCCCCAGCACGTCCGCCTTGACCACCTTTGGTCGCCTAATACAGATTTGTCTCAAGACCAGAGTTACACAGACGAACACAACAGAAGGAGATTCTTACCAGCTGGTCGACCCTCTGGTTCGGGGGTCCTGGGAGTCTTGGGGATCCCAGACGAGCCCCCAAATGTTATGCCCAGACCGCAAGACCCCAAAGACCACCGAGGAGCCGATTCCGATCCAAACACACGAGGGTCTTTATTCAAGCTCGAGAAGGGACCCCAACGCACCCCAATGCAGTGGTGATAGTATGGAGCCCGGAACTCAGGGTCGCAGGGCTTTTTACTGCGGTTACAGTGGTTGACTTTTAGTACATGCTATCTTGTCAGTACCCAATTGGCTCGGCCCATCTAGCCTGACCGCAAACTGCCAATTGGAATGTCTTGGGACATAGGCACCTCTTTTAAACTGATTGGCTGTTGCTGTTGCTAGGGAAGTAACTAAGGGGAGGCTGCCTAAGTACTTCCTGCGGTTTTTCCTGGAACTGGGTTCAGGCCTAGTTCACCCTCAAGATGGAGGCTTTATCTAAAATGGAGTCAGTTAGGTTTAGGTCTCACAAAACCAAAATAAAATATTGTTACAAACCTGTTAGCATGGTCTTTTATGTATGTATGTATGTATGTATAAGAAAGCTCTAGGCCTGACATGGGGCTCCAACTCACGACTCTGGGATCGAGACTTGCACACTCCACCGACTGAGCCAGCCAGGTGCCCCAGAATGGCTATAATTTAAAAGAGCAAGGAACACCTGGGTGGCTATCAGTTAAGTGTCTGACTTCAGCTCAGGTGATGATCTCATGGTTCGTAAGTTCAAGCCCTGCATCGGGCTCTGTGCTGACAGCGCAGAGCCTGCGTGGGATTCATTCTCACTCTCTCAAAAAAAAAAAAACTTTGGAAAAAAAGTCTCTAAAATAAAATAAAAGACTGAAAATACTAAGTACTGACTAGGATTGGAAGGAAAAAAACCTCTCCTGCATTGCTGGTGAAAACACAAAATGGTCCAGCCACCCTGACTTGTACATGTATGCACACTGCAGCTTTATTCAGAATATCCAAAACCTACCCACAAAATCCAAAATATCTATCAACTGGGGAATAAACTTATAGTGGCATATCTGTACCACTGGAGCGGAAAGGAATAAATTCATGACAAATGCAAAATCATGGATTAATCTGAAAAGCATCACTCTGAGTGAAAGAAGCTAAACAGCAACAACTGACAGAGTAGGCGGCTAGCTAGATCTGAGCAGGGAATGAGTGATTTCCCACAGATAGAAGGGTGGAGGCCAAGCTCCAAACAGCTGGGAAAGAGCCCAGGGGACAGGCAGCCTTCTATGCTAGCATCACTGCCTTAGGGCGACCTATGGCTTCATCACAGTACATTTCCATTGTGGTTTTAACCCCCGCCCCAGGGGATGGCTGCCAGGACAGTTTGACAAGGACCATGTAACACTCCTCCAGTACAAGGGGTCCCTTAGATGACTGCCTGCAACCTTAGTCCGAAACCGCCCCAGCCATGACCCACAATCCCTCCAAACATAAAAAGAAAAAATGACCCTGACCCAGGGTGCAGCTGCCAAGTCTGGGCCCGCCTGCCCGCTTTCTCATCTCCAGAGTGTACTTTTGCTTACACTGCTATCAAACCTTTGCTTGCTTGGGACGCCTGGGTGGCTCAGTCGGTTAAGCATCTGACTTCGGCTCAGGTTAAGATTTGAACAGTCGTGAGTTCAAGCCCTCCGCTGAGCTCTATACTGACAGCTCAGAGGCTGGAGCCTGCTTCAGATTGTGTGTCTCCTCTGCTCTCGGCCCCTGCCCCACTCATGCTGTCTCTCTCCCTCTCTCAAAAATAAATAAACATTAAAAAAAATTACAACAAACAAAAGGACAGATACCATATGTTTGCACATATAGGAGGATTAGGAGGAACTTAATGGAGGACCACGGAGGAGAAGAGGAGGAAAAATAGTGGGGGAGAGGGAGGGAGGCAAACCATGAGAGACTCTTGAAGGCTGAGAACAAACTGAGGGCTAATGGGAGGGGGAGGAGGGGAAGGGGGGTGATGGGCATGGAGGAGGGCACTTGTGGGGATGAGCACGGGGTGTTATATGGAAACCAACTTGACAATAAACTATTTAAAAAATAAAAAAAAATAAAATGATGATACAAGTGGGAAAAAAAAAAANGTGTTATATGGAAACCAACTTGACAATAAACTATTTAAAAAATAAAAAAAAAAATAAAATGATGATACAAGTGGGAAAAAAAACCCCTTTGCTTGCTTTAGGGTTTGGCTCTGAATCCTTTCTTGGCTGAACTTAAGAACTGAGGTCAGGGAACGGGACTCACCATTGACACAACTACTTACTGCATAACTCAATTTGTATGAGGTATTAGAATATATATAACAGTAGAAAGCACATAAATGATGAGAGAACAGAGGATAGGAGTATGGACTCAAACACAAAGGGGCACCAGGGAACTTTTGGGGTTGATGGAAAAGTTCTACACGTAATTCAAGTAGAGGTTACACAACGGTATACCTTTGAGAGCTCATCAAATTCTAAGTGAAGAACTGGTAAGTGGTGGTGCCTGGCTGGCTCAGTCAGTAAAGCACGCAATTCTTGGTCTTGGGGTTGTGAGTTTGAGCCCCACCTTGGGTGGAGAGGTAACTTAAAGGTAAAATATTAAAAAAAAAAAAAACAACCGGTATGTGTTATGGTATGTAAATTACACCTCAATCAAGCTAACTTTTGCTTACAAAAGCAAAACAAATACAGGCTGTCTGCCTCTGAAAACAAAGTTTGTGTCGCTAAATTCTGCAAAGAGGTCTCAACTAAAATCTAAAATGCTGATCTCTTGCTGAGACTGTCTTCACACAAAATCCCAGCTGGGTCTCCTATGTACTCTGAACACAGCTGACTATTAAAGAATTAAACCTGGCTACGCGGGGTACCTGGGTGGCTCAGTCGGTTGGTTAAGCGTCGGACTTCAGCTCAGGTCATAATCTCCCGGTTTGTGGGTTTGAGCCCCGCGTCGGGCTCTGTGCTGATAGCTAGCTCAGAGCCTGGAGTCTGCTTCTGATTCTGTGTCTCCCTCTCTCTCTGACCCTTCCCTGTTTACTCTGTCTCTCTCTCTCAAAAATAAATAATAACATTTAAAAAACTGGCTATGTAAAGTTAATTTACCACAGACTAATGTAGCCATGTGAGGACAACCTGGAAATACACCAACAGTTTATTACTCTCGATATCACACTGCTGAGAACTCTAAAGGAAAATACAATGCTGTGTCTTAGACTATAGAACTGAAGAAAACAAAACTGGATTTCAAAGACAATGTGAACTAGAAATTTATAGGCCAATTGCATTTATTAACTTCACTATAAAAACCCTAAATAAGGGACTCCTGGCTGACTCGGTGGGTAGAGCATGCAACTCTCTCTCTCTCTTTTTTTATGCATTCTCTTTTTTAAATGTTTATTTATTTATTGAGAGAGAGAGAAAGAGGGAGCATGCATGAGTGGGAGAGGGGCAGAGAGAGAGAGGGACACAGAGATCGAAAGCTGAAAGCACAAAGCCTGATTCAGAGCTTGAACTCGGGAACTGTAAGATCATGACTTGAGCTGAAGTTGGAAGCTTAACCAACTGAGCCACAAAGGCACCCCGAGGATGCAACTCTTGATCTCACGGTTGTGAGTTTGAGCTCCATGTTGGGGGCAGAGATAGCTTAAGAAAAATTAAATAATTTTTTAAAACTCTAAATAAAATGCTAGATAACTCTATCTGCTGGTATGTAGGAGGTATACTAAGAAAACCGAATATAGGAAGACCTGTACTATGCACAATTGACTTTATTCCAGTAATACAAGGAAAGTTAATAAGAACCATTTAATTATCTCAAAAGATGAAGAAAAGACATGTCAGAAAAACCCAAGCCACTCAGAATTAAAAACAATATATTACTAAATTAGAAATAGACAAGAAAGAGTATCTACAAAATAATCCACAGCACATTTCCTTAAACTCAGGGCCAAGGATAATCTCTCACTGAACCTCCAGTCAAAAATGTACCACAGATCAAAACCTGAGCAACAAAATGGCAAAATCAACTGAAAGAAGGAAAACTGGAAAAGAAACAAAATTTTCATTATGCAACTATTTTAAGATCTGTATAAACATCAATTGGAATTTCACATTCAAATAACAATTAAGACTTAAAAGGGGTTAAAGCCATAGGTTTTGCTGGTTATACAATACCAACAAAACCTAGGAAGTACCTGGGGGGAACCTGTGCAAGATAACAGATTACAGTAAAAGCATACAAATTGTAACCAGTCAAATGGAGAGAGGGACAATAGGGTGAGGTTCAGGAGGATCCCAAACCAGAAGCTTCCATTGTCCTATCCTCTGGGAGTTGGGACACATTACTTACCATCTAGCATATCCATGAGTGACAATATGTAGGGTTTTGCCAACCACAGAAGCTCACCTGAGTTTCAATGTCTATAGTTTTTATTAGAATTTCATTAATCAGTAAGCAGGATTGATCTAATCACTGGCCATGTGACTCAGCCTCCAGCACCCCTACCATCTTGGGAGGCTGGGCTGGTATCAACAGGCTCAAAGCCCCAACCTTCTAATCGCATGGTTGGTCTTTCTGGAATAAATAGCCCCATCCTGTGTCCCTTCATTGGCATAAACTATCTACAGGCCCATCATGAATAATAACAAAGACACTCCCATCACTTAGGACATTCCAACAATTTATAGGCTACCTCCCAGGAACTGGGGACAAAGCCCAGCCAAATTGTTTATCACTAAATACTGAGCAAAAGACTAACATTCTAAGTATGTGACCATTCTCTACAATGAGTAAAGGAAAACTAAGTTTTAAAATTGGTCAATGTAATATATAAAGATGTTGAATCACTATGCTGTACACCTGTAACGTTGTGTATCAACTATACTGAAATTTGAAAATTAAAATAAGTAAATAAAATAAAATTGGCTAATGAACATATAAAAAGATGATCAGGGGCACCGGGTGATTCAGTCGGTTAAGTGTCTGACTCTTGGTCTCAGCTCAGGTCATGATCTCATGGTTTTGGGAGTTTGAGCCCCACATCAGGTACTGTGCTGACAGCGTGGAGCCTGCCTAGGATTCTCTTTCTCCTCTCTCTCTGCCCCTTCCCCATTCGCCCTGTCTCTTTCTTTCTCTCTCTCTCAAAATAAATAAACATTAAGAAAAAAAAAAAAGACGATCAGCCATCGTAGTTATGAGAACAGTGAATATGAGGACCACAATGAAATGACTCTGACACTCAAAAGATGGTCAAAAAGCAAGAATGAAAATACTAAGGGTTGGAAAGCTTCTAGATCAACAGGCACTTTTACATTGCTGATGAGAGAATAAGGTGGTACAAAAGCAAACTGGCTTTTTCCTCTAGATAAAAATTCATCTATTTTATGTCAGAAATTATACTTCTAGGCTAGACTATATATATTCTCACAATGATGAGGAGACATATAAGACTTTTCAGAACTGGTAGAAAAACCTGGCACACTGTGTAAGCATTACATAACGGAACATTATTGGGGAGTTTGGTAAAACTAAACCAGAAGCCTTTGAAATATGCATTTAACCTGGCTTACTTTTGTATACTAAAAAAGGAAAATAGCCACGAGATACAATTCAGTTTAAAAATACATTTCAAAACAGTACAGACAGTTTAAGGTGATTTTTATCTGCTTTAACTGATGATAAGTATATAATGATAACTTCATTTTGTCAAGTACCTACCTGTTATGGACTTAATATATGCTCTAGGTGGTGCCAGGCTGACACAGTCAGTAGATCATTCCACACTTGATCTCAGGTCCAGGGCTGCGAGTTCAAGCCCTACCTTAGGCATGGAACCTACTTTAAAAAAAAAAAAAAAATTACGTTGCTCAAACTCCTGTTTATTTGTAAACAGGGCCTTTGAGAAGTAATTAGGTTTAGATGAGGTCATGAAGGGCCCTCAGGAGTACCTGTGAGGTAGATACCAATTTGTTTGAATGGGAAAACTGAGAATTATAGAACTTGGTACCTCACCCCAAATCACACAAACAAGTAGCAGAACGGACATAAAAGCTAGGACTAACATGATTTCATGCGCATACAAACACATGTGTACACTGGCTGACATGTGGGCACACCCTGTGTTTATAATTCTAACAATTCATGGATCTATTTACGGCAGGTGTACTGTGATCCTTTTGCTATTCTTTCGAGTTTTCTTCATGCTTAAAATTCAGTATGAAAAGCTGGGAAAGGAAATACTTCAATGCTTCATACACACCACATGTCTGTCTCCCTGAGGCCTCCTCGCGTGCCAACCCCACCCACCTCTCCCACGGACACCATGCTGCTGCACACTTCGTCCTGCACATATTCACAGCCCCCTAGACACCTATTTTTACAGGGATCACGAACCTCTCGGATGCTCAAACTCGGACCACAGGAGCCCCAGATGACTAATCCCCAATCCTTTCCTCACCGACCGGACCCCAATGGGCCCCTTGGTCAGTGGCTCTCCCGGGGCCTCGGTCTACGGCCTGGGGACGCAATCCGGTGCACACCTGTCGCTATTAGCAGGAATGGTCGCTGGTCCGAAACACTGATGCCAGCCCAAGCCTCCGCCAGCCCCGAAGCCGCCTTAAACAACCACCTACCTACGAGTAGCCACCGCCAACCGCATTTCAAGTCGCCGCATTCCCGTAGCGCGGCGCTCAGAAAGCCGCTTGCACAAACCTCACGTAACGTCGACCGCGAATCTGTGACCTTACGCCCTGGGAACCCAATCCTCGGTTCGTCACTTCCGCTTCCTTTCACCTGGTGTGCTGGCCCGTGTCCCGAGCCATTACTCAGACTCAATAGCACTCTGGCGTGAGCGATCAATCCACAAACCCTCACTCCGGCCCTGGTTAGAATTACCGCTGGCTAACTCCGCCGCGACGATGTCTTTGCGTAGCGATGGGAACGGCCATTGCGGACCGTGCGCCGCCATCTTGCGTCGTGCGCCGTACGAAGAGCGACATGGCCACCGTAGGCGACCGGAGTAGGCTGCCCAGACCCGAAAGGTGCAGATCCAGCCCATCCTTTGTCCACTTTTCGAGACTTCTCCTCTCCGGTTCTTCTACCGCAGCCGAGGCTGTCAGTGCCGTCGCGCATGCTTAGTAGGCCTTCAGCGCTCTCTCCTACAGTCTTCCGACCTGACCGGAAGTGGCTGCGCCCACTCTGTCTCGTCGCCCTTTGTCAGCCGCTCCGCGGGAGCGGCCATTTTGGGAAGGTCTGGGTCCGTACAGCGAAAAGCGGACTTCAGGGCTGGGAATCCGGAGGCGTTCACGGCACATTTGAGAAAACGGGGATTTAGGAGACTAGAACTGGATCTGGAGGAGCAGAGGCGATACGAGGAGAGCGCTCTGGATGTGTACTTCGTGATGAAGGACGGTTGTGGAGCAGACGCTGGCACTCGCGATCCACGCCAGAAGAGTAACTCTTGTGTTTCGTTTCCCAACAGAAACTGAATACATTAAAGAAGGATCCTGTGTATCGTTAGTAACAGCCCACCCAGTCTTTTGTTTTTGTGACTACTGTGCAGATAATTATTCCAGCAGCATCGTTTAGTCCCTGTCCCCCCACTGCTAGGTAGTACTGTCATAATATCAAGTCTCCTTACCAAGTCTCCTTACCTGCATGGCTCTGAGTTAGGACGTCCTGTTCCATTGGTCACTTGTTTATCCCTGAGCCGGTACTATGTTTTAGCTGTGGGAGCTTTCCACGCCATACAATCCGATAAAGCAAGGTCTCCCACCGTATTCTTCTTCTATAAGCCTGTCTCTGTTCTTTAGGCCCTTTATAATTTCAAATAAAAATTTTAAAAAGCTTATTTTTGGGAGAGACTGAGACAGTGTGAGTGGCGGAAGGGCAGAGAGAGAGACAGAAGCCCTAGCAGGCCCCACCATGACCACAGAGCCTGAAGCAGAGCTCCAACCCAGGAACCATGAGATTATGACCTGAGCAAAACTCAAGAGTCAGACACTAGAGCCACCCTGAAACCCCTATATTTTCAAATATAATTTTAATTCACCTTGTGAATTTACACACACACACACACGGAAAAGTGTTTGGGATTTGTATTGGTACTGCATTGAATCTATAAATCCTTTGAGTAAATGACCTCATCTTTACAATATGAGGTCTTAAAATCTATTAACACTGTGTATCACCCCACTTGTTTAGGCCTTCTTTAATGTCTCTGAATAAAGTTACTGAATCATGTTTCTTATAAAAGTCTTATACGTTTTTATAACATTCATTTCATAATACTTGAAATTTTAAATGCTCTTGTAAATGATATTTTATAATTTCATTGTTTACCTCTCTGTTGGTGATATATAGAAATACAATTGATTTGTACATTGATAAATTGTCTTATTAATTCTAATCATTTTTGTCTAGACTACGTTCTTGTAAAATTTTAAAACGTTTTCTTTTCCCACTGCCTCAACATCCCCCAAAACAGGTTCAGAGTATGTCTATCAGGGGACCAGATGTATCCTTGTAATAGGGTTGGCCCCTGCATGAGTTTCTCTTCCTACTCTCACCTGTGATCTACTGTCATTCAAACCCACCCCTGAAATCTCCTCCAGTCTTTTCTTGTGTACTCCTGCAATAAGGCACTTAATGGTGGGTACTTCCTGATCCTCAAAAATAGGGGGTACCTCTTGACCCTCAACAAGGGCATTTACTCATTACCCTTGCTCTCATCCCATCTACTTGGCTAAAACTGAACCTTTAGCACTCTCTCCTGAGGGACCTCTCAGCAAGTAGTGACTTTGTGTCTCAGGACCTGCAAGTTGATAAGCTGTTTTTCCAGCACCTTTCCTGTGTCCCCTCTCGTGCCTGCACCTGGCTGACCACCCTAAAAGAACATACAGCAATTATTCTAGATTTTTACAAAAAGTCATATCTTTTTTTCTCAATTTGAGAGAGAGAGAGAGAGAGAGAGAATCCTAAGCAGGCTCCACACTCAGCACACAGCTCAACCAGGGGCTTGACACCATGACCCCAGGATCATTACCTTGGAATCATGACCTAAGCCAAAATCAAGAGTCAGACACTGAACGGACTGAGCCACCCAGGTGCCCCAAAAGGCATACTATCTTTAAATACTAGGTTTCCCCCATCTTTTTCCATTTTTAAAAGTCTTTTTTTTTTTACTCAAAAAAGCTTCATTTCTTTATTTAGCTTTCTGACTCTGTGCTTGTGCCTTCAACACTTTCACAACGATTTTCTGCTCTTCAATAAGGAAAGCACGCTTGATCCTCTCGCAAACACACTTGGCACACATGGAACCACCATAGGCTCTGCTGACATGTTTTTTCGTTTTAGACAACCTCATAAGAACTTTAGGTCTCACAGCACGAACTCCTCGAAGTTGGCCTGGGCACACGCCACATGCAGATTTTGGTGCTTTCCCAACTTTCTTGGTATAAAGGTAAACGATTCTGTTACCCGGGGTTCGGGACAGCCTAGTTTTGTTAGAGGCTGTATTGTAGGACAGCCTATGACAGTATGTCAAATGCTGGACCATTCTGAAGACGTACTGACACCGTCCCTGGAAGAGGAAGAAGGAAGTACTTGCAAGTTTAAAGGTTCATTTTTAAAAGTTTTTAAATTTTATTTAATCTCTACACCCAGTGTGGGGCTTGAAGTCATAACCCCAAGATCAAGAGTTCCATGCTCTTGTAACTGAGCCAGCCAGGAAATCCCTTTTCCATTTTAAACCTTTATTTTTTCTCCCTGTTGCACTGGGTGAGACCTCCAGTCTAATGTTGAAAGGGAGTGATGGTGCAGCATTGTCTTCTTGCTTATTTCAGGTTTTTTTTTTTTTAAATTTTATTTTAGAGAAAGAGCATGAGCAGGGGAGAGGGGCAGAGAGAGAGAGAATATCTCAAGCAGGCTCCACGCTCACCTTGGAGCCCAAAGAGGGCTCAATCTCACAAGCTTGGGATCATAACCTGAGCCCAAATCAAGAGTCAGATGCTCAACTGACTCAGCCAACCAGGTATCCCACTTCTTGCTGATTTCAAAGTTTCTCCTTTAAGCATGAGGTCTACCAAAGATTTCTGTAAACTTCCTTTATAAAATTAAATCATGCCTATGTAATTAAGTCTCCATTAAAAACAAAATCCATAAACAGGGTATCTGGGTGGCTCAGTCAGTAGAGCATGCAACTCTTGATCTCAGGGTTGTTGAGTTCAAGCCCCATGTTGGACACAGGGCTTACTTTTTAAAAAATCCATAAACTATATAGAGCTTCCAGGTTGGGGAACATATGCACATGCCAGAAGGGACAGAGCTCCTGAACTGGGCATCCTTCTGGGCCTCACCCTGAGGCCAGACCCAAGTGGATGATGATTTGTTCACTTAGCCTCATTGACTTTTTAACGGTTCAGGGACATCTTGGCTGTTTGGAGGAGTTTTCAGGGGTTTGCAGCAAAAAAAACAAATTCCCTGGGCAAGGAAAAAGGGATCCAGCAAAAGGGACTCCAAGGATATCTCTAGCAAAGGGAGAATCTGGAAAAGTGACATTGGCTCAGGGAAAGCTTTCCAGGGCTATCTCCGTGAAGGGTTCTGGACCATTGAAAACGCTGCGAAGAAGGGGCGCCTGGGTGGCTGAGTTACATGTTTGACTTCGGCTCAGGTCATAATCTCATGGTTCAACATTAAAAATTAAAAAAAAAAGAAAATGATGGTAAGGGTGTTTACTGGAAAGGGATAAACAGGGCTTCTGGAATGTTCTATTGCTTGATCTGAGTGGTATAGCATAGTTGTTCACACATGGGTGTTGCCATTTTATGTTAAACTGTGTGTGTGTGTGTGTGTTTAATATACTTTTCTGTATGGCATATTTTACAATACAAATATTTTAATAATTGTACATACTCCACTTTACACAGCTGGCAATCAGGTAGAATGAATAGATTTTTAGTTACAGGCAACAATTACCTTCACTTTTATGAATACTTCATGGAAACAAATAGCTTAAACATACCAAAAGAGACGATTGTGTTTGGGATGTCTGGCCGGCTTCGTCGGTGTAATATGTGACTCTTGATCTTGGGGTTGTGAATTCAAATCCCACATTGGGTGTAGAGATTACTTAAAAATAAAATCTTTAAGGGGTGGTTGCCTGGGTGGCTCAGTCAGGTGAGAGAGTTTGACTCTTGGTTTCAGCAGGTCATGATCTCAAAGTCTGAGTTCAAGCCCTATGTGAGGCTCCACACTGACAGTATGGAGCCTGTTTGAGATTTTCTCCCTCACTCTCTGCCCTTTCCTACTCATGCTCTTGCTCACTCTTTCAAAAAAAAATCTTTTTTTTAAAAAAAAAGAGGGGCACCTAGGTGGTTTGTTGGTTGAGCGTCTGACTTCAGCTCAGGTCATGATCTCACTGTCCATGAATTTGAGCCCCACATCAGCACAGAGCCCATTTTGGATCTTCTGTCCTCCCTCTTTTTTCCCCTTCCCTGCTTGTGCTCTCTCTTGCTCTCTCAAAACTAAATGTTTTTTAAAAATGTAAAAAATAGAGGGGCGCCTGGGTGGCTTAGTCGGTTAAGCATCCGACTTTCGCTTAGGTCATGATCTCGCGGTCGTGGGTTTGAGCCCCGCGTTGGACTCTGTGCTGACTGCCAGCTCAGAGCCTGGAGCCTATTTCAGAGTCTGTGTCTCCCTCTCTCTCTGACCCTCCCCTGCTCACGCTGTCTTTCTCTCTCTCTCCTAGAAATAAATATATATTTTTTTTAAATGTAAAAAATAGAGAATTCTGTTTAGCCATAACCAAGTATCTGGCCCAGGAAGCTCATGTTAAAAGGGCACTATCCTAAGAGCTATCATTTTCTGCTCTTTTCATTTACCTGCGAGATCTTGAGTGCTGAGCTCAATTGTTTCAGTCTTTTTACAGAGGCATTAAAGGACTCCGGTCTTCAATTTGCCCAACCTAAAGGACTATGGTTGTCCGGCCCCAAGTCCTAGTAACCATGTGGAAGCTAATACAGTAGGGCCTGATTCTGAACATGGTCATATTATTTTTAAATCTCATGAAGGTCATATGATTAATAAAGCTCAATTAGCTTTGGCTTTGGGGGCTTCCTGGTCCCAGGAAGCTTCACTATGGCTTTCTAGTCTGACACCTGCATTGAAGCAAGGTTTCTCTTTTTAAGCTTACTGGTATTCTTCAGTATCTGGCCCTTATTCTTTTCCAAATACCATCCTATCAAAGGATTAGTGTCAGGAAGACACTGTGGTTTGTAGGAGATTATCTTTTATTATTAGAAGATTCAAGTTGAGGCCTCCTGGATGGCTCAGTCGGTTGAGCATCTGACTTCGGCTCAGGTTCATGAGTTTGAGCCTGCATTTGGCTTGCTGTTGTCAGCACAGAGCCCTCTTCACTTCAGATCCTCTGTCTCCCTCTATCTCTGCTCCGCCCCCACTTGTGTTCTCTCTCTCTCTTAAAAATAAATAAAAGAAGATCCTGATTGAGGTGTTTGGCAGTAAAGGATCATATATCTGCAATCTTACTTTCAAATAGTTCAGTCAAAAGTAGTAAATGGGGAGGTGCCTGGGTGGCTCAGTTGGTTAAGCATCTGACTTTGGCTCAGGTCATGATTTCATGGTTTGTGGGTTCGAGCCTCATATCAGGTTCTCTACTGTCAGTGAGGAGCGTGCTTCAGATCCTCTGTCCTTCTCTCTCTGCCTCTCCCCCATTAATATTCCCCCCCCAATAAATGAACATTTTAAAAAATGCTTATTTTAAAAAAGTAAGTAGCAAATTGGATAACAGAGATGGATAGATAAGTATAAGATAAATAAAGCAAATATGACAAAATGTAACATTTATTGAATTTATGTGATGTATGTAATGGTATTCACTGTACTATTTTTGAGTTTTTGTATGTACATAAAGATTTTTATGATAAAAAGCTTCGAAAACTACTAGTCACTGATTTTGGATAATATGTAACTGATTCTCCTTAGGGTGCTTGTTTGCAGTTGGAGGAAGTGGGAGAAGAAAGTAGATTTTTCTGTCATAACTTAGATTACTGGTAGAAATCAGCACTCATCTGGAAGAACACATTCTAGGGAATGTGTGCTCTCATCTCTAGGGAGAAGCAGGGTTTCTGTTTGGCTTCTTGGATTGAAAGCCTGTAGGGAAGGTAATGTGTTGATGCTACTTGGAGTATGTGAGTTTCCTGGATGTATAGAGTGTTTTCATCAAATTTGGAAGTGTTTGTCATTATTTGTTCAAATATTCTTTCTGCCACATATTCTCTCCCCTCTTCTCGGGATTCCATTGCATATGGTGGTATGTTTGAGGGTGTGCTATAGATCTCTGAGGCTCTGATCACTACCTTTTGCACTTTTTTTCCTACTTCACTTTTTCCTTTTTCTCACAGCAGATAGTGTTTATTGATCTTTCTTCATGTTGGCTTACTCTGTCTTGTGACAGCTCAAATTTGCTTTGACCCCCTCTAGTAAATTTATCATTTTTATCTTTTTGTTGATATACTCTATTTAGTAAAGAACTATTATCGTATTTCCCTTTAGTTCTTTAGTTTTATGTTCCTTGAACACACTTATAACACCTGATATATGTCATTGTGTATGAGGTCTGACACAGAAGACCCCTCCAGGACACTTTCTATGGACTACTTTTTTCCTTGTGTATGGGCCATACTTTCCTGATTCTTTGTGTATCACAAATTTTTGTTGAAACTAGACATTTGAGATAATATAAAGTTGTCACATTGGGTATCGGATTCCCCTTTGCTTAATGGTTTGTTGCTGTTACTGTTTTGCAATTTGTGTGTTTGGTGACATTCCTGGACTAGTTCAGTAAAGTCTGTTTTCACTGTAGAATGTGGTCACTGAAATCTCTGCCGGTTATCAGATTAGTCTGAGATTTCCTTAGCTGCCTTGGAAGTCTTCCCCTTTTGCCAAGAGTAACTTGTGTGTTGAGACACCACTTCAAAGCTGAGGCAGTTTACAATTTGGCAGTTTACAATTAATTTCATCAATTATTTCAAAGAAAAAAATCACAAAGCACTGAGAAAATATAAACATTTATGCATTATTGTATTTGATTGCCTTCTAAGTGAAGCTGAAAGCCTCTACATGGCTAAGACAAAGTCATATAGATCTTTTTATCATCAGCATCTTGGGTACATGTCTGTCACGTTCTAGGCATCCATATATCTTTGTTTGAGTAAGTGAATAACCAGATTCTTTGAAGAATAGAGAAATTGTTGTGAATGCATCATTAGCAACTTGGGATTTTTTCCCCCACCATTTAAGAGCAGAATCTTGGTCCTTGGAGATCTCGACACAACAATATCGGGGGGCTGAGGGTGGGATAACATGCTGCCAGAAAGGTGGTGGTGTGCCACTGCCAGACAGGAGACTTGAACAAAACGCTGTAAGTTGTAAGGATAGAATTGGTGAAGTAAAAAAATATGAAGGTGCTTGCTAGAAGCAGGATGGCATGAGTGGGCCTCCCCTCTGGTAAGAATCTATGGGTGTTTGTTTTTTTTTTAATGTTTTTATTTATTTCTGAGAGAGAGGAAGACAGCACAAGCAGGGACGGTCAGAGAGAGAGAGAGGGAGACACAGAATCCGAAACAGGCTCCAGGCTCTGAGCTAGTTGTCAGCACAGAGCCAGACGTGGGGCTTGAACCCATGAACCGCGAGATCATGACCTGAGCCGAAGTCGGACGCTTAACCAACTGAGCCACCCAGGCGCCCCTGTGGGTGTTTCTGAGGGTGGGAATGTGCCTCACTCTCTGGTGGTGTCTGTGAAGGAGAAGTACCATGTAAACATTGCCCCCAATCATGATTCCCATGAAGATGACATCTGGGAAAGTCACTAGAATTGTGTATTTATAGAACTAGGTGTTTCGGTAGTTTTAGAAGAGCACAGTCCATAATCCTATATGTGGGTAGAATTGTGAATAGCCTGAGGAGCTTCTAAATTTATGGGATCAAAGATGTTTATCAGCAGGTTGAAGATCCAACATAGAAACAAGGAAGACCCGATGTTTTTCCTAGCTCTTTCTTTGAGGTCCATCCACCCGCTGGCTCTGGGGCTGATGGTGACTTCCTGAAAACTGCTCAGGAGGGAAGTGGTGCAAAGAGAAAGGTCTCGGGCCATTCTATGGATATAATAGACAAATTTACACCCAGTGTTGCTCAGGACACGTGTTACTGGGAGTATACACCCAGTATACTGATACACCAGTATCATCTGGGAGATCCCCTTGAAGACAAGAACCAAGAAGTTGGCCACAGCCATGTTGGTGAGAACCAAGTGTATGGGCCTCAGGGCATGGTCAGTACATGATGTGGAAGCATAGGATGAGAGAAGAAAGATATTCCCCAGGACTCCAATCCCAGCCTGGACCAAGAAAAGTAGAGTCAGGATCAAGTTGCCAAATGTCATTCTCTTTGGATTGTGGGAAGAAGCAGTTCAGCAAAGAGCCTGAAGGTCATGAAGTTAGAACTCAGTGTGACAGCACTAGTTAGATTTGTTCCAATATTTCCAGCTCTAATAGGGGCTCGTGCATCCTTAGCAACTCCCCTTTCTGGGGATGGAAATCACATTTCTGGGAAGGTCACTCGACACCAGTGAGCTCAAAATTGTCCCTCAGAGTAGCCATCTTGGTATGTTTCTGCTTATGTTCATATAACCATTCAAGATAGTTCATTATTTAGTCTACTTCCCAAGTCCTTGAGTGTACATGTCCAGGACATAACTGCAACTCCAAATGAGTGGGTTCTAAAGATTAAATGAAGAGTAGCATGCGAGATTAGGTAGAAAAAATATACAAGTCCTATGAGCTATGGAGTAGTTCTATCAGAAATTAAAATATACTTTGAAGTCTCTGTAATTAAGAGTGTTGTACTTGCCCACAGACAAACGGATCAGGGGAGCAGATGAGAGCAGAAAGATAATTAAGATAACGAAGATAAGAAAGATAAACAAATCTGTTAAAATGAAATGCTCCATATAAATATTAGAAAATGTAAAACCTGGGAAAATGCATTCTAACGGACTCAAAATCAAAAAGCAATAAAATATCAATGAAGTCAACTACACAAAAGATTAAAAGCAAAAAGTCTTCCTGGCCAAAACACTATCAGTAAAGTAAAAAAGAAAGAGCGGTTTCTGCTTCTGGTAATAGCTGAGCAACTCCCACTGAACCAGCTCCTTTGCAGATAACTACCATAGACCCCAGACAGAGTATTTTGTTTTAAATGACTGACTAAAGAGTTGGTTCACTAACGAGGAAACAACAAGAAGCAGATCTTGGAAGGGGGTTGACACTTGGAAGAACTATGGGTTTTCCTTTTTTTTTTTTTAATGTTTATTTTTGAAAGAGAGAGAGAGTGCACATGGTCACAAGTGGGGGGGGCAGAAGTGGGGGAGACAGAGGATCCAAAGTACGCTCTGCACCGACAGTAGAGAGCCTGATGCGGGGCTCGAACTCATGGCTCAGACTCACGAGCTGTAAGATCATGACCTGAATGGAAGTGAGCCGCTAAGCCTACTGAGCCACCCAGGCGCTCCAGGTTTTCCTCTTTTTTCTTTCTTTCTTTCTTTTTTTTGTTTTAATGACACTGTTTCTGAGGTTCAGGTTGTAGCTGGCAACATGCAAAACGCCTAAAGCCAAACAGATCTTCATAGTCCTGTTCATCTAAAGAACCGGAAAACAAAGTTCAGGAGGATCACAGAAGCTGCAAAGTAAGGAAGTCTGTGAAAAAAGAAAGCCATGAAGGTGGTACTGTAGATTTGGATGTAACCTCTATCCAAGGCTCTGGCTGGCCCCTGAATATCAGTAAACAATCCGAAATTACTAAACATACAAAGGCACATGAAAATGTAGCCCATGCTCAAGGGGAAAAAAAAGTAACCAATGGAGACTAAACCCTAGATGACCCAGATATTGAATTGGCTGACAAGGATTTTAAAACAGATTTGATAACTGTGATCAGGGTAGTAAAGGGAATTTCTCTTCATTTAGTCCCTTGGTCACAGTTACAACAGCAGGCAGGTGGCCTCCATGGGAGATGCAGCGGGTCAAGGGCACGGCCCTGGCTGAGTGGGCCGAGCGGGACCTCCTCGGGCTCAGCCTTGTTCTCCGGCTGGGCTGTGGAGGGGAGCTAAAGGGACCCTGCCTGCAGTCCTTCAGTGGACATCTCAGCAGCAGGTGTGGGGGGGGCGGGCAGGGGAGCTGGCTGAGAGTACAGGAGAGAGCAAGATGGAATTGGTAAGTCAATATGGAGAGTCACACAGAGACGGGGTGAATCTGATGATATGGCTGCCAGCTGCATGTCTATCTTACTGCAAAATGCTCGCTCTAGAATCATGCAGAAGGGACCTATGACTACTATTTGCTAGAGATTTCCTGTGTATCAGCAATGCCACCCTTTCAGTCACTCTACTTAGTGTGCAGAGAGCCCCTGCGTTTCTATCCCTGGCTCACAGGTTGGGACGTTGAGACACACGGTCAGGAACTCCCAGTCCCTCAGTCTGTGGGAGGCTGAGTCAGGAATTGAAAAAAAAAAAAAAAAAGCTGCTCCTCTTTCCAAAGGCTGGACTCTTAGGCTATCACAAGCCACACCCATCCACTTTTCCAGCTCCATTCCAGATCCGGAAATCTCTCTGGGGGGCGGTCCTGGCACAGCGTGAGTCTGTGTGTGTATGCATGTGTAGAGAACTGGGGCCCCAACTAGAGTCTGAATGTTCACCCCAAACTCTTGACATCAAATTTATCAACTGCTCCGAGTCCAGTTCTCAGTGGTTTGAGCCAAAGAACCCCGTTGTCTGCACTCTTAAGGGAAAAGAGGAGGGAGAATTGCAACTCTTTCCCCTCAGGGTGGTTTCAGCCTCAGCAATGTCTAGCCCCCGTCCAGCCTCGTACCCATGACCATCCCTGCCTACTGTGGGGTCTCCATGGTTACGCTGTCCCACCACTCTGTCAGCCCAGAAAGGAATCCAGAGCTGAGGCAAAGCTGTCCCGGGACGCAAGGGGAAAACTGCTGTCCTGTCCAGTCTGTACCTGCCCTCCCCGCCGTCCCTCCTCCCCCCGGACATTTCCTCCCATACCTTATCCAAGTCTGAGCCATCACGAGACACTCAACAGGGCTGTTATTGGAACCGGCAGCAGGTTGGTGGCCATCAGTAAACATAGGCCCAGTAGAACCAGAGAAGTTATACGTCTTGAGATTCCCCAAGTTCATTTCCCCCCATGAGCTACAATTACCCTATCACCTGCGAGGTACTGATACCTTCTGCAAAGGGACCGTGGTGCATCTGCAGAGAAGCTGTAAATGTTAGTCCCAAGACAAGTCAGCATCAGCAGTTCCTGGGGAGTATTAAGATGTAGGCTAATTAACAGCAGGTGCAGCTTCGAGAAAACTTTGCTGAGCCCACTTCAGTGAGCCCTGTGTCTAAGGGAGTGCGGGACAGTCAGGACATTCCCAGCTCTGTGCTGAGGAAGGTCCTACAGGGGTCTGCAAAGTGTATCATCATTCCTAGGTCCTGTTTCCACTCTAAGGTCACAGTGAGGAGCTGTGTCACATACACACTAGACTGAGTTCTAGTGGTTCACCTAGTGGTTAAGGGTGTGACCTCTGCTGAGAGTCTGAGTCACCCAGACATTGGGAAGACAAGTGCTATCGCCATCTTCCTGTAGGGACCCTGGCCATTGCTGCCAGTGCCACCCGCCTCTCAGGCCAAAGCAGCATGGTCAACAGGTGACTCCACTTTCCATTTCTGAAGGTGCCTCTACCCTAATTCAGGAGTCCCTACTATGAGGAATAATGCAATTCACACAGTTCTGCTTCCTTTCTTTTCCTTCCACTGCCCAGAGCAGACTGCAGATCTTTCTCAATGTTTCTCTTTATACTTTGTGTATTTGTTCTTCCATTTTCTGATAAGTCAGTTTAGATATTTTTATCTCCCTCCCTAAAACGATGAGATCAAGGTTCTTACATTACCTTTCACCTTCTGTCCTCAATTCTCTCCCAAATTTTTGTTTTACAATTTCTATGTTACCATTGTTTTTAGCACTTACATTAGACTCTGTGATTAAAATTCCCATAATCTAGTAAAGGCTTTTATATCTCTGGTTAGAGGGATTTGATGCTTACACTCAGTTCTTCTGCCATTGTTTACCTGTTCATCCCTTGTGGGTAAAATTGACGTTCCAGTAACTTCTTGAAGAAGTTCATGTGAATTACACTTCATCAGTTCTTGCCTGTTCAACAATGTTTGACTCCATCTTGGCACTTGGAAGACTTATTTTTTGGAGACACAGGTTGTCTTAGTGATACTGAGCCTTCATATTTAATAACCAATCTACCCCTTCCTTTATTTCGGTTATCTCAAAGAGTTTTTAGTAAAGTGGTATAAAGCTGTCTAATTCTCTTGTAATTTTTATTGTGAACAGAGCGCTTTTCAAAAATGTTCTGATTATTGCCTAGCACTCAATTGAAGCTGCAAATCGGTCAAGTATCCAGAGAATCCTCCTGGGTTCTCTTACTATTCTACATGGTTGCCTGTGGATTCTCCAGTCATTCTATGTAGGCAATAATATTATCTGCAAATAATGGCAATTTTTTCCCTCTGTTTTCAATTTTAAAGCCTTTCATTTTTATTATGTCATATTGTGCTGATTAAGATCTCCAGGAATGCTCAGGAGAAAGGTGGCAGCAGATGTGTGTACCCCATTGCCCAACAACCTAGGAACATCTTTGAGGTTTTATCATTAAATGTGATGTTAGCTATAAAGTTTTGGCAGCTAATAGCTATTAAGTTGAAGAAGATATGTTTACATCTGCTTTGCTAAGAAGTTATTTTTGTCACAAATAACTGTTGATTTTTATATGTGTTTTGAGTGCCAGCGTTCTTGCAATGATATTCTTTTCAACTATATGTTTATTGATGTAGAAATTCACATCATATAAAGTTAGTATTTCAAAGTACACAATTCAGTGAAATTTACTACCTTCAAAATGTTACACAACCACCAACTCTACCTAGTTCCAAAACATTTTCATCATTCTAAAACAAAACGTAACAAAACAAAACCCATAACCATCAATCCATCTCCAAGCCCTCTTCTCCCCAGGCCCTGATATCCAATCCAACAATTTGCTCTATTTTTTTAAAGATTTATTTATTTAAGCAACTTCCACCCAAAGTGGGACTTTAACTCATAGCCCCCAGATCAAGACTTGAATGCTCCTCTGACTGAGCCAGCCACATGTCCAACCACCAATTTGCTTTATGTCTCTATATAGATTTACTTATTCTGCACTTTCATATAAACAGGAATACAACATGGGGTTCTCTATGTCTGGCTTCTCTGACTTAGCATGTTTTTGAGGCTTCTGTGATAACATTTAACAATGCTTCACTGGTATAGGTAATCAATATTCCATCACAGATATATGAGTGTATACACACACATAACACATTTTGTTTGTCCATTCATTCACTGATGGATATCTGGATTATTTCCACCTTTTGGTTATTGTGAATAGTGCTGCTTATGAACATTCATGTACAAGTACTGAAGTATCTGTTTTCAATCTTGTTGAATATATACCTATGAGTGGAATTCTGGGGTCATACATAATTCCGTATTTAACTTTTTGGAGGGACCGCTAAATTGTTTTCCACAGCAAACTGAACTACTTCACATTCCAGCTATGTTCAAGAATTCCAATATCTGCAATGTTACTCTTAATGTTAGTAAATATAGGGTATTTTAGGAAATGCTGAGACAGAAAATGTTTCTAGTGTTCAAGGACATGTTTTCATAATAAATTCGAAGTTCCTGAATGATACAGCACTTGCAATGAATATATGCGAACACACACATATAAACCCAAGTCTTTTCTCCCCCTTTGTCTTGTGGGTTGCTTGCTTTTTTAGTATTTCATGTAAACCTTTTAGCATTTTTGCATATTTAAGAATAAGGCTCTAGAAAAATGGAGGCTTCAAGTAGTGATGATCATCGCACTTGGCAGAAACATTACAAAAGACAATAAAAATAAGGAGAGCAAACTTATGCAGTCTAATTCTTTATAATTCTTATCATTAAGTCAAATTACAATATTACAAGACATTCTGATTCATAAGGAAATAGAACATCCCTATTTACATGAGATTGTATTACTCAATGTTCTATGTCTATGCTGAGAATTAAACCCTAAAAATTATGTTCCTTCATGTAACTCCAAGAAATAATAAAGTTAAATAAAGTCTGATATTATACAGTACAGTCCAGAACATAACCCCTATAAACTTTTGTCACTATTCAACTTCTCCTTATTCTGATTTTTTAACATATCCAAATGGCATATTTGCAGAGAAAATATCTAATATTTGTCGTATAATGCTTTGTGGAATCCTTTCTAAAACAATTATGTTAATCCTTTATAAAATAATCTCATTCTATATATAGTTTCCAAGTTTAGCTAATAACCCAAATCTAAAATGCCATCAAACATAGAAAAGCCCTGACATTCCATCAACTGTAACATGCATCACACTTTAAAATATGGTCAAATGTGAAGACATAAATCCAGAAATGCAAAAATAAAACACAATCTATTACTGATGCTTTTGCCACATTCATTGCCCTGTGGATAGCAAAGTCTATTTTTAAGAGTTTATTATGCTCAATGATACCCAATCCTCCACAGAAAGCATTTTTAGTGATTATGGGTCACAGTATTTCTATAATATATGAAATACGATTCCTTACGGATTTTATAACTTCACTGAAACTGGAAATTGTTTCCTTGTCTGAGAATAGGATCTCTCTGCTATGGGAGTTAGGGGGCAATTAAAAAGCTCTGAATTGTATCTTGTTTGAGGAAAGTGTCAGCATCCTAGAGCATCTGACTGGAAAGTAAGTGCTTTGGGTGAATTCCAGACTTGCCAGCCTGCTGTTTACTGCAGGTCCTGGTGGAGCCAAAGCCTCCAGCTCAGCCATACCTGCTGCAGACTGGCTGCCCCCACAGCCCACATCCTGCTATCCTGGCCATTTCTCCTGCCTCATGGGGTTTTGTGCAATTCAGAGTTTTTCCATCAAGTGACACTCTTATTTGTCTAGCCTTTAGTCAACAAGAGACTTTTGTAGTAAGAAATTAAGGACCTCCCTTCAGCCCTAAACAGGCTTTCCCTCTGACTGCAACTCAAAGTTTTACATACCTTTCTAGTTTACTACTCACTAAATGTGTTAACTACAACTTCACCCCCTTTACTCTTCTACATTCTTTTTTTTTTTTATTTTTTTTTTTAATGTTTTATTTATTTCTAAGAGAGAGAGAGAGAGAGCATGAGCAGGGGAGGGTCAGAGAGAGAGGGAGTCACAGACTGAAACAGGCTCCAGGCTCTGAGCTGGCAGTCAGCACAGAGCCCGACACGGGACTCGAACCCACGAACCGTGAGATCATGACCTAAGCGAAAGTCGGACGCTTAACCGACTAAGCCACCCAGGCGCCCCTACTCTTCTACATTCTTAAAGTCCTCTTTTAGCTTTACATTTCAGAATGGTGAAACATCCATCTGTTCAACAAGACATGAAATTATTTTTAAGAAGCTCTGAATTGTAGGGGCGCCTGGGTAGCTCAGTTGGTTAAATGTCCGACTTCAGCTCAGGTCATGATTCATGGTTCATAAGTTTGAGCCCTACATTGGGATCCATGCAAATGGCTCAGAGCCTGGAGCCTGCTTTGGATTCTGTGTTTCCCTCTCTCTGCCCCTCCCCAAGTCGTACTCTCTCAAAAAATAAACAAACATTAAAAAATGTTTAAAAAGCTCTGAAGTATAAAGTATTCAAATTTATTTATTATGTTTGAGAAAGAAAGAGACAAAATGTGAGCAGGGGAGGGGCAGAGAGAGAGGGAGACAGAACTCAAAGCAGGCTCCAGGCTCTGCACTGTCAGCACAGAGCCCGACACAGGGTTCAAACTCACAAACTGTGAGATCATGGCCTGAGCCAAAGCCATTTAACTGACTGAGCCACCCAGGTGTCCCATGTAAATAAAGCGTTTTAGATAATCACTGCAATTAATGGCATTTCTTTTTTTGTTATGCAATGAGTTTTGTGGCCAAAGGATTTATCTACTATATGAGTTTGCAGATATTTAATGAGCTTTGACATCTAGACGAAGGCTTTACTATATTTGCTACATTAATAGGGTTTTCCTCCTACATGAGTTTGCTGATGTACAAAGATATGCATTAACTGGGAAGACTGTACCACATTCACAGTATTTCTCTACTGTACAAGATGGTTAAAGAGTTTGACTTTCTATGGGGCTCCCAGGTGGCTCAGTCGGTTAAGCGTCCGACTTCGGCTCAGGTCGTGATCTCATGGTTTGTGGGTTTGAGCCCCGTGTTGGGCTCTGTGCTGACAGCTAGCTCAGAGCCTGGAGCCTGCTTCAGATTCTGTATCTCCTTCTCTCTCTGACCCTCCTGCTGCTAACGCTGCCTTTCTGTCTCTCTCTCTCTCAGAAATAAATAAAACACTGAAAAAAAGTTTGACTTTCCAGAGAATGGTATCATTGCCACAATGTTCCTATAATTTTTATTTTTATGTACAATGAGATGTGATTTTCTGTGGCTTTTCTGCACTCACTGCAACTTCAGGGTCCCTCTCCTGAATGAATACCCTAATGCATAACAAATGTGATTTGAAAATGATTCAAAATTGATTTCCCACTTTCCCTGCATCCACAGGTATTGCCTCCTCTATGCATAGCCTCTGATTTTCAAATGACTTTTTAAAAAAATGTTTATTTTTAAGAAGGGGGAGGGGCAGAGAGAGGGAGACACAGAATCTGAAACAGTCTCCAGGCTCTGAGTGGTCAGCACAGAGTCCGATGTGGGGCTTGAACTCAGGAACAGTGAGATCATGACCTAGGCCGAAGTCTTTTTTTTTTTTTAATTTAATTTAATTTTTATTTATTTCTAGGAGAGAGATAGAGAGACAGCGTGAGCAGGGGAGGGTCTGAGAGAGAGGGAGACACAGACCCCGAAACAGGCTCCAGGCTCTGAGCTGGCAGTCAGCATAGAGCCCGATGCAGGGCCTGAACCCACGAACCGCGAGATCATGACCTAAGCGAAAGTCGGACACTTAACCAACTAAGCCACCAAGGCACCCCTAGGCCGAAGTCTTAATGCTTAACTGAGCCACCTAGGCATCCCCACATGAAATTTTTGACAATCACCGCATTTATAATGTTTCTCTCTTTGGTGAGAACCCTGTGGTATATTGAGAGGAGTCTTTGGATAAAAGGCTTATTTTATTTCCTACAGAAATTTCAGAAAGGTCTGCTATAATCACAGCATACATGGCATTTCTATTCTGAATGAGTTCTCTGAACAGACAGGACTGACTAATCGAAACCTACTTCTCACGTTCCTAGAGTCACTGCATACACAATTTTCCTCTATGCTGACTTTGCTGATGATTAATAAGAGCTGACTTCCGAAAGAAGGCTTTTTGACATTCATTACATCCATAGGGCCTTTCTCCTGTGTGAGTTCTCCGGTGACCAATGAGAGTTGACAAAGTAGCAAATGCTTTCTTACAATCACAGCATTCATATGGTTTCTCTCCTGTATGAATTCTCTGATGGACAGTGAGATACGATTTAGCTGTGAAGGCTTTATCACATACATCGCATTTGAAGGGTTTCTCGCCGGTGTGAGTTCTCTGATGTATAATGAGAGTTGACTTACAGGACAAAACCTTCCCACATTCACTGCAGCCATGAGATTTCACTCTTGTGTGACAATTTTGCAGATGGTTAGTGAGACCTGACTTCTGGATGAAAGCCTGCTGACATTCACTGCATTCATAGGGTCTCTCTCCTGTGTGAATTCGCTGATGAATCATAAGATGTGCCTTAGTGGAGAAGGCTTTCTCACAATCCGAACATTCATATGGCTTCTCTCCTGTATGAATTCTCTGATGGACAATAAGATGTGCCTTTGA
Organism: Crocuta crocuta; assembly: GCF_008692635.1. Lineage (NCBI taxonomy): Eukaryota > Metazoa > Chordata > Mammalia > Carnivora > Hyaenidae > Crocuta > Crocuta crocuta. Next base: position 593,172 of record NW_027533260.1, on the reverse strand, counting down.
GGTGAAGGCTTTATCACATACACTGCATTTGAAGGGCTTCTCACCCGTATGGGTTCTCTGATGTATAACGAGAGTTGACTTAGAGGACAAAACCTTCCCACATTCACCACATCCATGAGATTTCCCTACTGCATGCTGAGTTTTCTTATGATTAGTTAGATCCGACCTCTGGATAAAGGCTTGTTGACACTGACTGCATCCATACGGTCTCTCTCCTGTGTGAATTCGTTGATGAATCATGAGTTGAGCCTTTTTTGAGAATGCTTTCTCACAGTCCGAGCATTCATATGGCTTCTCTCCTGTGTGAGTTCTCTGATGCACAGTGAGATGTGTCCGAACCATGAAGGCTTTATCACATACTCTGCATTTGAAAGGTCTCTCTCCTGAATGAGTTCTCTGATGTAAGGCGAGTTTTGACTTCCAAGGAAAAGCCTTCCCACATTTACTGCATCCATAGGATTTCCCTTCTTTATGACGGGTTTTCCGATGATAGATGAGTGCTGACTTTGTAATGAACGCTTTTTGACACTGACTGCATCCATATGGTCTCTCTCCTGTGTGAATTCGCAGATGGATTATGAGCTGCGCCTTCTTTGAGAATGCTTTATCACAATCCAAGCATTTATATGGTTTCTCTCCTGTGTGAGTTCTCTGATGCACAGTCAGATGCGTCTGAACCATGAAGGATTTACCACATGCTCTGCATCTGAAAGGTCTTTCTCCTGAATGAGTTCTCTGATGTAAGGCGAGTTTTGACTTCCAAGGAAAAGCCTTCCCACATTTACTGCATCCATACGATTTCCCTTCTCTATGATGACTTTTCTGATGGCAGCTGAGTGCTGACTTTGTAATGAATGCTCTTTGACATTGACTGCACCCAAACAGTCTCTCCCCTGTGTGAGTCTGCTGATGAGTAGCTTTACTTAGTAGCTTTAACTTACTGGGAAAGGCTTTTCTGCATTCAAGGGATTTCCTTCCTGCATGAGTTCTCTGAAGCACAGTCATGAGTGGTTCAAAAACATTCACTGCACATTCATTGTACCCATAAGGTTTATTGCCTAAAGGAGTTAGGGGATAATTAGTAAGCTCTGACTTCTGGGGGGAAAGCTGGTGTACCCACAACAGAATGAGCAAGATAATAAGGAAAGGTCCAGAAAAAATTTATTTCATTTACTATAAAAAAACATTAATGAGACAATCAGTAAAATTTGAGGAAGCTCTTTAGATTGTGTAATAGTTCTGTATCAATGTCAATATTCTGATTTGGATTATTTTTTGATACATTTTTTGAGTATTTTGGTTATATGAAAAAAATTAACTTATTTCTAGGAAATACACACTTAAGTATTCAGGGGTAAAGAGTTCAGAAAAACAGTATGTACGTGTGAATAGAATAATAGGTAGATATACCATGATAAAGCAAATGTGATAGAATATTACCAGCTAGGGAAATCTATAAAAAGAATGTGTAAGAAATTTATGTATAATTTTGGGATTTCTCCCTAAGTCTAAACTCTTCAGAAATAAACATTTTCAAATGGAGAAAAATTAAAAAATAAAGGACACTTATGTAAAAATACGTAGGAATATTACTTACAACAGCCTGAATGTAGAAGGATCATTTATTTTATGTTCACACAGTGCATCTTGCATAGAACTCTGGTACTCTTCATCTACTGATGGTTACACAGTACACGGACTGTAAAAATTAACTAAGCTGTACCCTTATACCTATATACTTTTGTGTGTATACACTATACTTGAAAAAAAAATTTAGGGGTGCCTGGGTAGTTAGTTAAGCGTCTGACTTGATTTCAGCTCAAGTCATGATCTCACAGTTCATCGGTTTCAGGCCTGCGTTGGGCTCTGCACTAGCAGCTCAGAGCCTTCTTGGGATTCTCTCTCTCTCTCAAAAATAAATAAACATTAAAAATTTTACATAAAAAAGTAAGCAAAAATTTGAGCAGGAGTCAGGAAATGCTCACATGTGGGAGGATCCTGGAAATAATTAGGATCTTATACTAAGAGTTACAGGATGCCATTCAAGGTAATAGTGGGAGAGAGGTGACATGTCCTGATTTTCACTTTAAGAATGTGATCCTGTGTGTATGTACATGTTATCACAATAATAAGGTCTTAAGTATTGTTACATAAACACTATTTTTAGAATTGTGGACTATGCTTGTGAAAACTGGTAAAGATGTACTATGGCATATAGGATTTTTCTTGGATCGTACTTTAGATTTTTCCTTCTCCAACTCAGAAGATCATTCTTTATATATCATTGCTTGATTAACTGCCATACTCATTTCTTCCTACCCAGGTAATTGTCAGAACCTGATGTCTTTATAAATACAGATGTTTCTAAAGTTTGTTTCTGTGTTCATGAATTTGGAGGGTGAAAGGCTGGAAAAAACTGACTTCTGTTACTTGGTTGTTTTTTTTTTAATGTTTATTCATTTTTGAGAGAGAGAGTGCAAGTGGGGGAGGTACAGAGAGAGGGAGATGCAGAATCCGAAACGGCTCCAGGTTCTGAGCTGTCAGCACAGAGCCTGACTCGGGGCTCAAACCCACAAACTGTGAGATCATGACCTGAGCTGAAGTTGGACACTCAACCAACTGAGCCACCCAGGCGCCCCCTATTACTTACTTTTTAAAAACAAGCAATAAAAAAGACTAAAAAATCTGGCTATTATGTGGAGAACAGAGAGAAGGAAGAGTAAAGAAGTGAAAGCATTTTCAAGAAAACTATATTAATTTTGGAAAGAAACAAGTGACATTGGGGCTTGGGTAAAATACTAGTTACAGAAAGGAGAAAGATAGACTAAAGTTGCTTATGGATTGGGTTTGTGGTGTAAGTGAAAAGTGACATGACGGTTTGAAGCAGCTACTAGGTCCCCAAGTGCAGAAATGAAATATTTAGGTGAATATGTATGAATACAAGAAAGTCTGGCTTATAAACAAACATTTGAGGGTCATCAGCACATAAATGATGTTTTTAAGGCCATGTAAATGAACGAAACCACACTGAGAACAAATGATAGAGGCTGGCAAGGATAAAGCTTCATGCTCTCTGACTCTGGAGACTTTAGAAGATGCCCAGAGAATGAAGTAAGTCCATTCATCAGGTGCAAACAATGACCAAGGAAAGATGCCAACTTAAGTCATGAACAAATACCTGGGAGAAGCAGGTTAGATCGAAGAACCTTCAGCTTCTCACTTCAAGATAAGCATAGTTATCCTCTCCTATTGATTCTTCTCTAGTTCTTCATGCAATAGACAGTGAGCCTTCCCCAAGCTATAATACCACATTAAGAGAGCACCATCGTGGCCAACATTCCCACCTCCTAGCTTGTTTTGATAGATTTTTCACATGGCCCACAGAAATCCAAAAACCGGATCCCAGGATAAAAGGTTTCTGTGTTAACTAGATTAATTGTTACATTATTTGATCAGGTGAGAGGGGTGAAAACAAGAGCTGTGGAGAACACAGGAAGGGACATTGCCAGACAGGAAGTAGAAGAGGAGAAGGAAGTCTGGAAGCAGCAAAAAAATATCCTACTGAATATGAATCAACCCAAAAGAGAGATGATGAGGTACATCTTCCTTGAAACAGCAGGCAAATGAGAGCCTCATTAATGACTTAGTTATTTGTAATGACCTTTAAAGTTTTGGCCTTGTTAAACACATTTGGAAGCATTCATCCCCTCATGGCCAACTACTTTACTTTCAAAGTGACATCTTCCTCATTCTCAGTTGCTTACTTACCTGAGGAGTACTGACATTGCATTTTATCTTCTAAGTTCCATGGCTTCTCTCCATGCTCGAAATTAAGGATCATCTGTGGCTTGGTAGCTGGAGAGCCTGTTCGTGGGAAATGACAAAGACTTGGACACTTTATATCTGACTGGGTGGGGGATACCTAGGAAAAGCACAAAGTCTCAGGAGCTGACATACTTCCAGTTTGGCAGATTAAGGATCTATTGAAGGTGACAGCACATAAGTTCTGTCTGGGAACAGAAGACAGACTAAGAATCTATTTCCTATAAAGTCCAGTATACTGAAGCTCTTTGGAAGCCAGGGCGACTGAAAAAAGGAAAGGCTATTGTCTGTGACACTCTGATTGACACAGGGCAATCATTTTGAACTGCCCTCAGATTGCTGTAATTCTCCAACATCATATCCTGGTATAGATTCTTCAGAGCAGAACTAGCAGGCATCACTCATCCCCAGTGAAGTTCACAGATACATCCTTAAATGACATGAATCCCTGTAATAACACATTCTTCTTCAATTTGTGGTGGTCAATACTGTTGTGAAAAAGACCTCCAGGTATTTGTCTCTGTTGTTTTTACCATACCTTACAAAGGCTATGTCTCTGTGTAATAGTTTCCATTATTCATTATGGTAAGAAACAGAATGCTATTAAATCTGTCCTCCCATATTATAATATATAGATGTGTCAAATCAACATGTTACACACCTTAAATTTACATAATGTCATATGTCAAATATATTTCTATTTTTAAAAATATTATTACAATTGTGCACTTAATTATCAACTAATCCAATTAATTAGAAGTTTAGGGGGCACCTGGCTGGCCCAGTGGGTAGAGCACATGACTCATAATCTCAGGGTTGTGAGATCAAGCCCCATGCTAGATGTGGAGCCTACTTTAAAAAGTAAATAAATAAATTAGGAGTTTTTGAAAGGTATACTTAACTCCTACAGGTAAAATGTACCTGAACTAGAAATCTCTGAAAAACATTTTTTTTAATGTTTCTTTATTTTAAGAGACAGAGAGAGAGAGAGAGGACTGCCCACAGGCACATAAATACAGAGGAGGGGCAGGCAGAGAGAGAAGGAGAGAGAGAATCCTAAACAGGGTCCTCGATGTCAGAGTAGAGCCCGACTCAGGGCTCAATCTCATGACTGTTAAGATCACAACTGGAGCCAAAATCAAGAGTAGGACACTTAACCTACTGAGCCACCCAGGTGCCCCTCTGAAAAACATTTTTAACATCTACTTAAAAGGTAGAGAACAAAGTGCTAACATAAAAACACAGAAAGTAGTGGCCCTCGAGAGCTTTTATCTTTCTTCCAACTAAACCCTTTTATTTTTACTGAGGTATAATTGACATATAACATTATATCAGTTTCAGGTGCACAACATGAAGATTCGGGAGATGACTACCATAGTAAGTCTCATTAACATCTATTACCATAACCATACATAGTTACAGGGAAACATATATCAACAGAAAGAACATAGAATCAGACATGAAATGACTGCACATGAGTAATTATCAGCATGGGCCATCAGTATGTTTTAATATATTGAGAAATAACACATCCCAAATATGAGGAAATAAATTATATGAAATATTATTAAAATGACCATTCAGAGCTGCCTGGCTGGCTCAGTTGGCAGACTATGTGACTCGATTTCAGGGTTGTACGTGCTCGCTTCGGCAGGACATATACTAAAAATTGATTTCAGGGTTGTGAGTTCGAGCCCCACTTTGGGCATGGAGATAACTTAAAAATAAAATCTTGGGGCTCCTGGGTGGCTCAACTGATTAATCATCCAATTTTTTTTAATGTTTATTTATTATTATTGAGAGAGAGGCAGAGTGAGAGCAGGGGAGGAGCAGAGAGGGACGGAGACATATAATCTGAAGCAGGATGCAGGCTCTGAGCTGTTAGCACAGAACCTGATGCGGGGCTTAAACCCACAAACCGTGAGATTATGACCTGACCCAAAGTTGGAGGCTTAACCGACTGAGCCACTCAGGCACCACATCATCTAACTCTTAATTCTGGCTCAGGTCATGATCTCACAGTTCATGAGTTTGCGTCCCACACTGGGCTCTGTGCTGACAGCACTTGAGGACTGCTTGGGATTCTCTCTCTTTTCTCTCCTCTCTCTGCCCATCCCCCTGCTCTCACTCATGCGTGTGCACTCTCTCTCTCTCAAAATAAATAAACGTAGGTGTACCTGGGTGGCCCAGTTAAGCATTGGACTTCAGCTTAGATCATGATCTCATAGTTCATAAGTTCAAGATCCACATCAAGGGAGCTTGGGCCCCATTTCAGGTGAGCACAAGCCCTGCTTCTTTCTCACTCCTCTCTCACTCACTTGTGGCCTCTAAATAAATAAATAAACTTTTAGGGGCGCCTGGGTGCCTCAGTCGGTTAACCGTCCGGCTTTGGCTCAGATCATGATCTTACGGTTCATGGGTTTGAGCCCCCGCGTCAGACTCTGTGCTGATAGCCAGCTCAGAGCCTGGAGCCTGTTTCAGATCGTCTCCCTCTCTCTCTGCCCCTCCCCTGCTCACGCTGTCTCTTACTCTCTCCCTCTCTCTCTCTCAGAAAGAAAACGTTTTAAAAATCCTTAAATAAATTAACTTAAAAATTTTTTAAATATATTAAATTTTTTAATTAAAAAAATTTTTTTTTGAGAGAGACAGACCGTGAGCAGGGGAGGGGCAGAGAGAGAAGGAGACACAGAATCTGAAGCAGGCTCCAGGCTCTGATCTGTCAGCACAGAGACTGACATGGGGCTCAAACTCATGAATTGTGAGATTATGACTTGAGCCGAAGTGAGACGCTTAACCAACTGAGCCACCCAGGTGCCCCTATTTTTATTTTAAGTTTATTTATTTATTTTGGGAGAGAGAGAAGAGGGGCAGAGAAAGAGAAGGAGAGAGAATCCCAAGCAGGTTCTGCACTAACACCCAATGTGGGCCTCGAACCCATGAACTGCAAGATCAAGACCTGAGCCAAAGTTGGACACTTAACTGACCGAGTGACTCAGGCTCTCATAAAATTTTTTTTTAATGACCATTCAGATGTATATGAACCAGCAGAAAATTTAAAAATACAGTTGACTCTTGAACAATGTAAGAGAGGCAGCGACCCTTATCCAGTTAAAAATCCACATATAACTTTTGACTCCCCCAAAACTTAACTACTAATGTTGACCAGGATCATTACCAATAACATAAACCATTAACACATATTTTGTATATACTGTATTCCTCCAATAAAGTAAACTAGAGAAATGTTGTGGACCCATGCAGTTCAAACCCATGTTGTTCAAGGGTCAAGTGTACAGTCAAGTCCTCCTTAGTCACAGATTTCTTGATTGTGAATTTACCTACCTGCTAATATTTCTTTGTAACCCCGACATCAACAGTCACAGTGATCTTCTGCAGGTAACAGAGTAATTTGAGGAGTGGGTAACTGGAGTTGCCCCCATGTGTACATTCCCAGTTGCGTTTGAACAAAATGATGTCCTGCCTTCTTGTTTAAGCTCTCATACTGTAAACCAGGGACCTTTTCATGGTCTACTTAATGCCATTGTTTTTTTTTTTCCACAAATCTTTATGCCTTTTTTTTTTTTTAGTGATTTTGCTCTTTATTATTTTTTAAATTTTTTAATATTTTATTTATTTCTGAGAGAGAGAGAGTCAGCATGAGCAGGGGAGGGTCAGAGAGAGAGGGAGACACAGAATCTGAAACAAGCTCCAGACTCTGAGCTGCCTGTCAGCACAGAGCGTGACACAGGGACCGAACCCATGAACCATGAGATTGTGACCTGAGCCGAAGTTGGACACTCAACCGACTGAGCCACCCAGGCACCCCTATTTTGCTGTTTAAAATGGTCCCCAAGCACAGTGCTGAAAAGCTGTTCAATGTTCCTAAGTGCAAGAAAGCAGTGAGGCAGTGATGTCCCTTATGGAAAAAATTTATGTGTTAGATAAGCTCTGTACAGCCATGAGCTGTACAGCCATGAGCTCTGTACATAATGTAGTTGGTCATGAGATTTATATTAATAAATTAATGATATATGTTAAATAAGGTATCTTGAAACATAAGCACACAAAAACCAAGATTATGGATTGTTTGATGAAAATGTTGTGACCAGGGGCTCAAAGAATCTAACCCATATTTCTCCTAGGAGCAATGGTTCAATATTTGGTAATCGTTTATGGTGACTTTACAGAATATAACTATTGTCAATAGTAAGAATTGACTGTATACAGTGTATATATATGTATATACATATGTATATATATACTAAAACTGGTGACCTGATTAACAATTTAGCCGAACAGATACAGATGAAAAATTAGTATATTGGAATAGAGATCTACACCCTCATCCCGAAACACAAAGGAGAGATTAAGAAACACATAGATGAATTCTAAAATGTATACAGATATACAAAAGATGTGGAATATCCAAGGCAATGTAGAAGAAGAAAAAAAAAAAACTGGAGAGCATAACCCTCAGATTTTAAGACTTATTCCGTAAAAACCTATAGTAATCAAGATATGGTAGTATTATTAGGACAAGGATAGTAAATACAACAGAACGAAATCCAAAGATCCCAGAAAGATGACTCGGTATACAAAATCACCTATTTTATGACAAGATGCCAATGTTATTCAGTGGGGGAAAAACGATGGTCGTTTCAATAAACTATTCAACTGGATAACTATATGGGGGGCGGGGGCAAGACTTCCACTCCCACCTCACACATACCGAAAAGTAAATTCAAGATGGATCACAGGCCTAAATATAAACAATGAAGTATTCAAATTTCTAGGGAAAAACTTAAAAGACTCATTGATTATTATGGGATATGCAAAGATTTCATAAACAAGATACAAAAAGCACTAACTTTTTGCTAGGAAGCAAAATATTGACAAAGTGGGTTAGTATCAGGCATGACTGATATTTACCAATTCTCACAACCATGGTCCACTTTAAAAATATAATTCTGCGGGTGCACTGGTGGTTCAGTCGGTTGAGCATTTGACTTCAGCTCAGGTCCTGATCTTACAGCTTGTGGGTTCGAGCACCACATCAGGCTCTCTGCTGTCAGTGCAGAGCCCGCTTTGGATCCTCTGTTCCCCTCTCTTTGTCCCTCCCTTCCTCTCTCCCTCCCCTCCCCTCCTCCCTCCTCCCTCTTTCAAAACAAATACAAAATTAGGGGCGCCTGTGGCTTAGTCGGTTAAGAGTCTGACATCAACTCAGGTCATGATCTCATGGTTCACAAGTTTGAGCCCTGCATCAGGCTCTGGGCGGAGACTACTGATGTGGAGCCTGCTTGGAATTCTCTTTCCCTCTTTCTCTAATACTCTCCACTTGCTCTTTCTGTCTCTCTCTCTAGATAAATAAACTTGAAAAAAAAATTTAAAGAGAAAAGGTCAAAATATAAAAAATTATTTCTGTACTAGCAAACAATTGAAAAATAAACTTAAAATATCAGTAAAATAACAACAGAAAATCCTAATACCCAAAAATAAATAAACTAAAAGATGTACAAGATTGCTACAATGAAAACCACAAAACATTACTGAAACAGAGAATATCCAAACAACAGAAAACCTATATCATGTTCATGGATTTAAAGGCTCTATATTGTTCAAATTTTCTTTTTACCAAGCTAGATTTAATGTAATCACTACCAAAATTACAGAAGGCATTTTTAAAAAACAAGTAAACAAGCCAATTTTCACATCTGTATGGACAAGCAAAGGATGTAGAAGAGCCAAAACAATATGAATGAGGACAAAGTTGGAGGAGTTAATTATCTGAATTCAAGATTCGCTTTAAAATTATACAAATCAAAAATAAATAAATTTATAAAAAACCAAAAAAATAAAATAAAATAAAAAGAATCAAGACAAATGTAGTACTGATGTAAAGGCAGACATGCAAGTATACAGAAGAGATGAGTGTCCAGAGCTAGACTCATACTAATACACTCCACTGATTTTTAGATCAAAATGACAAGTAAGTCTACTGGGTAAATCTTTTAACCAATGTTGCTGAAACAACTCGATATCTGTATGGGAAAACAGAAACTTTGATCCCTACCTCACTCCATATACTTAAATTCCAGTAAATAATTATTTCCTCTAAGGAGCTAGTCTAATTTCTCCTTATGAACAATACATATCCTACAACTTGCAGTGTTTCTCATGCTATTATTTGTGTCAGGTAGAATTCTAAAGATGTCTCCTCAAGATTCCTGACCCTTAGTTGTTCAATCAAACATGAATTTAGGTACTTTGGAGATGTAATTAAGGTTACTAATCAGCTGTCTGTAAGACAGGGAGGTTAACCTGAATTATCAGGGTGGGCACAATGTAATCACATAAGCAGCTAGAAGCAGAAGAGGAAAAGTGTTAGGAACAGAAGCTGGAGAGACCAGAAGCATGATGAACTCAAATCAGTTGCTACAAGAGAAACACATGTAAAGCACCAGAAGGAACATGGCAGCCTCTAGGAACAAAGATCAACCATCAGCTGACAGCCAGTGTGGAAACAGGGGGCTCAGTCATACAGTCACAAGGGAATGAATTCTACCAACTTCTTCCAAGAGTTTTCCAATAAAAGCCCCGGGGGGGCGGGGGTGGAGAGTGATTGTGTGGATCAGTGGGTTAAGCGTCTGACCTTGGCTCAGGTCATCATCTCAGGGTCCATGAGTTCAAGCCCCATGGTGGGTTCTGTGCTGACAGCTCAGAGCCTGGAGCCTGCTTCAGACTCTTGTGTCTCCCTCTCTCTTTGGCCTTCCCCCACTTGCACTCTATCTCTTAAAAAAATAAACATTTTTTAAAAAATCAAATTAAAAAAAAAAAGCCCTTTGGGTCCATACCTTGATTTCAGTCTTATGAAATCCAGGGCAGAGAAATTAGCTAAGCCAATCCAGACCTCTGACTTAAAGAACTGACAGATAATAAATTTACATTGTAGAAGTTTGTGAGAATTTGTTCTGGCACCAAGAGAAAACTAACACGCTACTGATACTGGAAATATTAGAAAGTTTTGTAATTCAGGGTGCCTGGCTGGCTCAGCTGGTATAGCGTGTGACTCTTGATCTTGAGGTTGAGTTTGAGACCTACGTTAAGCATGGAGATTACTTAAATATAAAATCTTAAGAAGTTTTTGTAATTCAACTTAAATACATCATACATTCTTACATATCCTATTCACCAGTATTCCTTTTGGTGAACTTTATGGTCTACATTTCCCTATTCTACCTCTGTCTTAATCTTGATGTTATGGTTTGTTTTTCCTTAAATTCTAAATTTAGGAAAGCCTATGTTTCCATCTGATAATTATTTTTATATGCCTTTGCAAATCTATGAAGGGCAAAACACAGAAACAAACCAAAACCCACCAGGGCCTTCATCATTTTCTTCTGTTCTTAGGAAATGGCTGCATTTTCAGTCAATTGTCTTTTCTGGTTCTGAACAGCTGACAAGAGAGCTGTGATCAAGCATAAAGGAGACATTTCTTTCTTTTTTAATGTTTATTTATTTTTGAGAGAGAGAGATAGAGCATGAGCAGGGGAAGAGCAGAGAGAGACATAGAATTCGAGCCACGTTCCAGGCTGTCAGCACAGAGCCCGACGTGGGGCTCAAACCCACAAACTGTGAGATCATGACCTGAGCCAAGGTCAGATGCTTAACCCACTGAGCCACCCAGGCGCCCCTAAAGGATACATTTCAATGAGAAGCTAGCTTTTAGGGTTCTGACAATTACTCAACTCTCCTCTTTTCATGAAGGATGAATCCTTAAAAGCACAAAGCTAAGGTTAAAAAGACAGTCTCAGACAGGGAAATTATCAGTCCACACACGAATTAGGAATCTCTAGTCTTTTACCTTCACCCCTAAAACAAAGATACAAACACAGAAAAAGCCAAACCTGGAGTAAATCCTCCCCTGTACCAAACCAGCACCAGGCAATTTGTGGGGTAGCTGATTCTGGACTTCGTTGAGGTCTGGCAGGTTCTAAAATCTAGAGACCAAAGTTCTAGACTGGAAATCAAGAAACGTAGGTAGAATCTGTAAATTTGTAGAGATTGTTGTAGGTTCTAAAGTGTGTAAATCAAAGTTCTTTCTGCCTAAATCATCTTATTCATAACAATACTATTTGGAAGTTGCTTGCTTAGTCCTCAAGGCACTGCCTGGCAGACATTGTTCTAGAAGTTTTCTGTTCATGGTGACAGAGCTGATAAGAGTAAGCCAGGACAAGACAAGACACCCCACAGAACACAAAGACACTCAAAGTTTTTTCTGAGGACCAGGAGGGTAAGGGATGGGACAGGAGGTATAGTAAGGTTCAGGAGGACCCCCAATCAAATTCCCCTCCCAAGCTCCAAACGTGAGGTCCATCGAGTCACCTAGAACCGGAGGAATGAGGGCAAATGCCTCCTACACAACAAAGGAGCTCTTTAGGCCATTTCTCACCCCAGCCGTACAGCAGGACAGACCTACCAAGATCTGGCCTTGCCTAAGCTGAGCCACAGGATGAGGTTGGAATTGACCATGGAAAGCCAATTCTCTCACATGCTGCATATAGAAGCCCCAGCATTCTTTGATAAGGTTCTGACAGGCACCCTCTTCAACAGCCGCTTGGACCCAGGTGAAATTCTCATGTGAAGAAAAACAGACAAAGGCAGATTAACTGCATGTCCCAGAACCCCTGTGGTAGCCAAAGAGCCAAGACGTACCGGCCCCTAACTAGGAAGACCAAGCACCCCAAACCACACCTTACAGAAAGCTGTGGCTCTGCACAGGTGCCTCAGTTCCCACAAAAACCAAAAAGAGACTAGAGACATACTACACCCCCCGACTTCAGCTGGGCTTGGGTCTCCTCCTCAAAGGACCTGGTCCTCAATGATGGAAATTATCTCCTTCTGGCCTCTTCCTGGGAGACTGAACAACCTGAGGTTAGGGGCGCCAGGGACTAGACTGGGCCTCACCTACACCTTTGCTCATGCGGAGAGAAACCCAGCAGTAAATTATAGTTTTCATAAGCCACCGGGCACAGCTTTCTTGAGCATACAGAACACGTTTAATGGCTGCTTTTAACGTCATTTTCTGTTACTCCTAGCATCCGTGCCAGTTCTGGGTCTCTACTGACTTTTCATGTTTATAGGTCCTATTTTCCTGTTTTGTTTTTGGTTTTTGTTTGTATCCCTGGGTAGATTTGGACTAGATGCCAGACACTGAATATGACATTGTTGGCTGAAGGGTTCCTTTCTATTCTTTAAATACTACTGGGCTTTGGTCTGGGAAGGTGTTAAATGACTTGCAAACAGTTTGCGTTTCTAGCCACTTGCATTTATACTTTGTCAGGAGGGTTCAGAGCAGCCTTTAGTCTAGAGCCAACATGAATGACCCAAAGAGTCACTATTTTCCTGAAGTTCCACTGTGATTCTCCCAATGTTAGGAGGGGTTTCCATTCAGCTGGTGGAAACACAAATTATTCCCCACGTGTGCAAGCTCCAAGTATGGTGCTGCCTGTTCATTGCCAGTGGTTCTTTCTCCAGCCCAGGGAGTTTCCTCACATACATGTGCTGATCACAACTGAAAATCAGGTGTGGGAACTCTCCCACCCTGGGTGCAGCTCTGTCCTCTCCTGCAATCTGTCCCATGAATTTGAGCCACTTTGAACTCTCCTAACTCAGAGGCCGCCAGGATCTGCTTGGATTCCCTGTCCCGATGCTGCAGAGTGGAAACTCTCTCCAGGCTATAAACTGGGGTCAATCTTAAAGCTTCCTTCATTTGTTTCCTTTCTCTACGAGATACCTGTCCTGAAGTCCCTATTACTCTATATCCGTTCCTATATTCTTCTATCTTTTTCATTATTTAATGAGGTATATACATTAAACATTTACTGTTAAAGAAAAAGGGCTGTTTGGAATTGGCTGTGAAAAATTCTCACTTAGGTGCAGCATGGAATATGCATTCTATACTCAGAACGGGATAATTTATACAATTTCAGAATAGATACAAACATGTTTGGCAACGTCTGCAGCACAGAAATCTCATGTTCCTTTAAAACATTTAGGAGTTCTTTTCTAGTGTATCATTTGATTTACATATTTCAAGAGCATTCCATGGTGGTCACATCTAATGACACAAGATTCCTCGATTTCAGGGAAAAAAAGCTACTGTATTTGGACTGTGATAACTAAGGATAATTACTTCTCTGGGAACATGCTTCTCTAGATTTACTTAACAGCTAGGTAAGAATTTACTGTAGTATGAATTCTCTGGAATGTAATGTTTTTGTGGTAGACTAAATAGCCTCACGAAAATGTCCAAGTAAGTCTTAATCCCCAGAACCTGTAAATATGTTATGCTACAAGGCACATGGCATTTGAAGTAAAAGATGCAATTTTAGGGCCATATGACTCGTTTCTGGAGTTTCACAGGCTCACAGTCAGAGGGGAACTGTGCTTCAGGACAATCTGTATGCAGAGCCTCATCCAATGCTTAATTTAGAGCTTTAGAACTGATAAAATTTAGGTGAGATTTTTAGACTTTGAGTTGGTTCTGTTAACAGTCTGAGACATTTGGAGGTACTGGGATAGAACGAACGTATTTTCCATGTGGTATGGACACAAATCACTGGGTGCCAGATGGTGGTTTGCAATAGCAGGATAATGGCCCCCCAAAGATATCCACATCTTAATCTCCAGGACCTGTAAATATGTCATGGATAAGGCAAGGGAGAATCAAGGTATTTAGGCAAGGTTGCTAATTAGCGGATTTTAAATAGGAAGGTTATCCTGGATTATCTGGGTGTACACACAGGTCCTTAAATGTGGGAGAGGGAGGCAGGAGGCAGTGCCAGACTGATGGAAGAGTTGATGGCTATTGCTGGGCTTGAAAGTGGAAGGGGCCTGCAGTCCACAGATTTGGGCAGCTTCTAGAAGCTGGAAGAACAAAGAGAACCCTGGAGCCTCCAGAAAGAAATGCAGTCCTGCCAACACCTTGCTTTTAGCCCAGTGAGATGAATTTCAGACTTCAGACCTCCAGAACTGTAAGATAATACATTTGTGTTATTTTAAGCCACCAAATTTATGGTAATTTGTTACAGAGCCCAGAAAAAACTAATACACTTGTATCTCCACATTCATCATGTTCATAGGTTTTTGCTACGTAATGCAATTCCTGGTGTCCAAGTTTTCATTTATTAAAGAAGTCTTTCCCAGATTCCCAAGGTATAAAATTGTGACACATTAGTTAGTTTGGTGATAGGATTTCCATCTTTTATTGTATTCAGGGGTTTTTCCTTCCTATGGGTTCTTCTGTATTTTACTAAAAATGTTGTCTGTATTCGGTGTCTCTGGTGGTGTCTTTTCTACACTTCTCTGGCATGTGATGAGGTACAACTTATCACTGAAAACATCATCACATTCTTTCCTCATGTTCTGGTCCTGTGGGAATTCTTTTATACCAATGGAGATAATCCTCTCCAGGAAAAGGCTTCCCACAATAGCTTCCTTTCCACACACTGGGATTTCATGGATATTTAATAAGTGGTGACGTAGCCTCTGCCACCACTGCCTCCATAGCATTTCTGCCCCAAATGAGCTCTGACAGAATGTGTCAGAGTAAGGATTCTTATTAAGGCCGTTCTAGAATCAGATACATTCTGGTACCAGAGGATTTTCTTTCCTACACAACGTCTGTAACATATAAGACGTAATTTATTACAGAAGGTGTGGTCACATTCACTGCATTTGCAAGACTTATTCCCTGTGCAAATTCCCGATTAGCTACTGAGGCCTGACTTCTTAGAAAAGGCTGTTCCAGAAACACTACATTTCTACCCCTGAGGAGCTCACTGAGGTTTAACAAGGGCTGAGTTCCCGAAGAAGACATTTCCGCAGGTACTGTGTTCATCTGGTTTTGCTCCTGTGCAAGTTCACTCATATATAAAGAGCTATGACTCCCTGAAGAAGGTTTCGCCACTTTCAGTGAATTTATAGCTTTCTCTCTTGCATGAGTTTTCTTATGTTTAATGAGCACTGACATGTGGGCAAAGGCTTTGCCACATTCACTGCATGCATACGGTCTCTCTCCGGTGTGAGTTCGCTGATGCTGAATGAGCTTTGACTTGCTCCTGAAGGCTTTTTCGCACTCACTGCATTCATATGGTTTCTCTCCCGTGTGAATTCTCTGATGCTTGGTCAGGTCTGACTTAAAAAAGAAAGTTCTTCCACATTCACTGCATTCATAAGGCTTCTCTCCTGTGTGAAGTCTCTGATGTGCAATGAGGTATGCCTTTTGGGAAAAAGCTTTCCCACACACACTGCATCCATAGAGTTTCTCTCCAGTGTGAGATCGCTGGTGTCTATTGAGCCGGCACTTCCTGCTGAAGGCTTTTCCACACTCATTGCATCCATAGGGTTTCTCTCCTGTATGAGTTCTCTGATGTACCATAAGCTGTGACTTCCTGGAGAAGGCTTTTCCACATTCGTTACATTCATGGGGCTTCTCGCCAGTATGAGTTCTCTGGTGTTCAGTGAGCTGAATCTTCCTCATGAATGTCTTCCCACATTCACTGCATCCATGGGGCTTCTCTCCTCTTTCAGTTCTCTGATGTCTAATGAGCTGTGCCTTCCTGGAGAAGGCCTTACCACACTCACTGCATTCATGTGGTTTCTCTTCTGTATAAGTTTTTTGATGTTCACCGGGCTGTGATTTAGTGCATTTAATTCGAGTAAGAGTTGTATCCTGTTGGATGCAGAGAGAGGATTTCCCATATCCATTAAACTCATGAGAATCTTCTTCATATCTTCCATTATGGAGAACAAAACCTAAATGTGATTTCAAACCTTTACAGTGTGAACCAAACTTATTGTGTCTTTGTGTTAAAGGAACAAGACTTTTGCAAAAATTGAAATTATTTCCAAGTGCATAACTTTGCTGACATCTTTCCAAAGTTTTAGTCTCGTTTTGGTTTTCTGGGTGCCACTGCATATGGTCAATCTCCCATATTTCTTCTAGGAAAAAGAACAATGAAAACATCCATGATAATTTCAGGGGGAAAAGGTGGTCAAAAAAAAGCCATGGTTTGGGCTAGCTCTAAGATCGAAGTCTAAGAGAAATGTACCCTGTGCTCTGTGAAAAAAAGACATACAACAGCAAAAGGAAAAACATGTACTTTAGAAACAACAATGGATAGTCTACAATGAATAAATATAACTTAGGCTTCTCCCCCAATTGACCCTGCAAAACGGAGAGAAGTAAAAATAGAACCACACTGTGAATCAAATAGAACAAAAGAAGATGAAGGAGGGACCCATTCATCCAACAAACACTGAATGCGCTGGTGTTTGGGAATATATTAGAATATGGTATTAGAACATTAGAATAGTATGCTTGAATATTAGAATTAAAATATATTAGTCACACTAAAGTAACTTATGTATTCTGTCTCCGTGGAGCTGTCATTCTAGTAACAAGAGAGAGAAAAAGATGGGGGGAAGGGAGGATCAACAAGTAACCAAAGAAATAAAACAATTACAGATTGTGCAAAACTGTGTGTATGAAGAAGGTGACAGAGTGGTGGTAGGTTAGCCTTAAATAAAATAATCATCCATGAGACAAGGAAAGTTAAGGTGACACCACGGGGTAAGAATGAGTGATGTTACATAGGCAACTCGATGAGTAACATTCCAAAAAGGAACAGCCAATGCAAAACTCAGAGGCAGAAAAACTTAGGCATGATGAAGAAACATAAGAGAGGCTGGTGTACCTGGACTATCCTTAGCTTGAGTGAAGTAGAAGTAGATAAGTTTGGAAAGGGAGGCAGAACTGAGAACATACAGATGATATAGGAAGACTTTGTTAGAAACTGTATTTTATGGTGCCCCTGGTGGCTCATTTGGTTAAGCATCCAACTCTTGATTTTGGCTCAGGATATGATCTCAAGGTTCATGGGTACATAATCTGCATTGGGCTCTGCACTTGACAGCACAGAGCTTGCTTGGGATTCTATCTCTCAATCTCTCTGCCCCTCCCCCATTTACATGTGCACGTGTGCTCTCTCTCTCTCACAATAAATAAACATTTTTTTAAAAAGTTTTAAAAAATTGGACTTTATGCTAAGGACAATGGCCAGAAGCCACCAAACATTTTCTGGCAGGGATACAACCCATTCTGATTGGTATTTCCAAAAGCCACATGGCTGTTGCATGAAGAATGAACTGGAGAGGTGAAAATGTTGAATCCACAGCAGAGTTCAGGCAAGAGGTAACAGCAGCTTTCGGGGAATTGGATGGCTCAGTAGGTGAAGCGTCCAACTCAATATTGGCTCAGGTTGTGATCTTACGGTTATGAGACTGAGTCCTGGGCCGGGATCTGTGCTGAGTGTGGGGCCTGCTTGGGATTCTCTCTTTCCCTCTCTCTGCCCCTCCCCCACTTAAAAGAGGTAACAGCAGCTTCAGTGTGACTGATCACAATGGAGTTAGAGAAATGTACAAAAACAAGGACATAGTACAGGAGGGGAAAGACAGTGACAGGAGGAAAAGAGAAGGCTCACTGTAAGAGTGGATGCCAGAGGAAGAAAAGAGAATCATCAAGGATTGCTCCTGCACGTGTGGCTTAAGCATTTGTATAGGTGCTTGTGCCATTTAATACAATGAGGAAAATCAGAGAGTTAGGTTTGGGATCTGTGGAGAATCAAGTGCTCCGCTGTGAGGTACACATCAGGTCTGAGATAACATAAACATTCAAGAACAAATATGAAATAGGAGTGTGGAGAAAAGTTCCAGACTTCAGATAATAATTTTAAGTTGAGTATGTAAACAATATTTAAACATCTGGACTACACAAAACCAGATGAGGTAGTGCAGGAAGAATGGACAGAGAAAGTAGAAAGCCCTGGACAAAAATTTCATGGATTCCAAGTCTTAAGAGTTCTGGGAGAGGGATATGCAAAAAGAATATGAAAATCCCATCCAGAGACATCAAACAAATGCTGACCAAACATATAAAAACAATATAGGTTTTTATAACAAAGGGCTGGAATTGGAAAATCAGAATGTGGCATCTACAGAATCTCATCCCAAGATTCCTGAGGTACAATAGTCAATAATCACCTTATTACTAAACTTATTCCCCTCTCATTCTACCTGCACATCAAAACTAAACTTTTATAATAAAACCAATGACCTATTTAGAGTAATACTGTAGCCAATAGTTCAACTTTCTATGTAAAAACGATACAACCTCACCCAGTCCAATATATCCAGACACATATATGTCCATCTGGAATTTAAAAATAGGTCCTTCCGGGGTGCCTGGCTGGCTCAGTCAGTTAAGCGTCTGACTTTGGCTCAGGTCATGATCTCGTGGTTTGTGAGTTGGGAGTCCTGCGTTGGACTCTGTGCTGACAGCTCAGAGCCTGCAGCCTACTTTGGATTCTGTGTCTCCCCGTCTCTCTGCCCTTCCCATACTCATGCTTTCTGTCTCTCAATAATAAATAAATGTTTAAAAAAATTTTTTTAATAAAAATAAATATAGGTCCTTGGGCCATCCACTCGTCCCAGAGAAGAGTATAGCTGTACTAACTGGTAGAAACATCAGCTTCTCCTCAGTTTAATCATACTGCAACTGTGTACTGTGCTGTTCAATAAAATCTTCTCCAACAATGGGAATGTTTTATATCTGTGTTTTCTAATATGGTACCCACTAGCTATGTGTGGCTATTGAGCACTTGAATGGGGGTGATCAGAGTGACAGGAGAACTGAATCTGTAACTTTACTAAATGTTAAATAAATTTAAGTAGCCACATGTGACCAGTGGCCAACACAATGGACGGCACAGGTATAGACCACCATATCCATATACTGTAATACCTATATTTGCCATTATAATCTATTTGATAGACTCATCCCCAAATTTTTCTCTTTCAACTAAGGCCACATTCTTCCTTAATCTCTGTTCCTACCTCCTCTCTGGTGCCAATTAAGAGATTCTGAAGAATCATTCTCTATCCAGGAACAAAACACTGACCTGCCTTATCTCCCACTTATTCTAGAACTCCAAGTTCTAACTTCCTATTGTTCCAAAGCTACTACCCAGCTATCACACAAGACTCTCTAGAAATAGCCAAAAAAGATAACAGAGAACCAAATTCACACTTTCTAAGCCAATCATTAACATAAAATCCACAGTAATCAGTCATTTCCTTTCACACAGTCTCCTATAGGCCAATCTATTAAGAATCTCTCACATTGCCTTCTTCATTTCCATCTCCAAAATCTTTTTACTGACCCACAGGACTTCCATCATCATTTTTATTTGAAACTCTGCTATCTTTCTTGCAGAAATTATTTTATCATGCTTCCAAAAAGTACTTCATTCTTTCTGTAACACTTTATCTCAAAACTCAATTTTCTCTAATTTTGCAAAAACAGTCCTTGTCTATGCCTCATAATCAAATGCTAAAAATTTTAGAATTTTATGCATCTCTGTCAACTCTTTGCAACTGGGGACTTTGGAAACTTGGAAGGTAAGTCTGTTCTTCATTACATTTGAACCCTTCGGAGCTGTATGAGGGTGGCAGTTCTACTACAGGGATCAAAGCACAGCTGGGCTAGTGAGCATTTCCAACCTCATTTGCTCAGGGCCCTCCCCATATCTAGTAAATCAGAAGCTAAACCTTAAGAGACCAAGTCTGTGGTTTGAAAAAGCCCCCACACAGTTTATGCATATCCCTGATTTAAAAACAAAACTAAAAAACAAAACAAAATCAAAAACAAAAAACAAAGCAAGACCTTGTTTCAAGATGTGATGAACAGATGCACGTGAATGATGATGCAGTCTGCGTGCAGGAAGGAAGAGTGAGATAGAGGCCCTTTCTCTGTATGGAAAAGGAAGTCTCATCCCAACCAGTGAAACAATACAATAAAACATGTCGATCATGACTGAGTCGGTGCAGTTTAAACAGAGTACAGAGGAGTTAGGGAAGATGGGGTTCCAAGTGTGCACTGGAATTTCGGAGAGATAAAAAGAAGGCAGTATTTGAACATAAAAATGCAACACAATCAAACACACAGATGCTGGTTCTTAGTTTCCCGGACATTGTGTTATCTGTGGCATTCAATAAAATATATCACTTCCGCCTCCTCAGAATAAGTCTGTTGCTTGTTTCTGGGACATCTTCTGACCGTCCTCCTCCAAGAGCCCTGATACTTCTCACTCTACCTGGCTGGGTTCTTATCTTCTCAACCTCTAAATATATGTGGACCTCCTGGTTTATTTGTTTGTTTGTTTGTTTGTTTGTTTTTAACCAATTGTCACTCTTTGTGAGTTTCTCATTAAGTTCCACTGCTTTAATGCTCCTGGCCCACAGAGGAATGCAGCCATACCATTAAAAGGGACTAACCGGGGGTGCCTGAGTGGCTCAGTCAGTTAACTGTCTGACTCTTTATTTTGGCTCAGGTCATGATCTCACAGTCATGAGATCAAGCCACATGCCAGGCTCTGCACTGTGTGTGGAGCCTGCTTACGATTCTCTCTCACCCTCTACCCCTGCCCCTCTCTCCCCTTCATACTCTGTGTCTCAAAAGAAAAGGAAGAAAAAAAAGGGAATAACCAAAAAACTGAAAATAGCCAGTGTGGGGTGGGTGTAGCAACTGAGCAATCCAAGTCTAAATGATCACAGCCTACTCCGAGATGGTAATTAAGAGTGTGCAATTTCCAAAGGCCTTTCCAAAACAACAAAAAAAGTTGTTTTTTTTTAAAGACTGTATTTTTAAGTAATCTCTACACTCAATGCAGGGCTCAAACTCACACCCCGAGATTAAGAGTCACATGCTCCACTGATTGAACCAGTCAGGTACCCTAAAACAACAAAACTTAATACAAATAGCAGAGAACTTCCAAGAAGTAATAGAGAAATACAGAAAATTCAAGGCAAAACTCAGCAGTGACCAGGCACCAGTGTGAACAGCAGTATAGCAGAGACTAAGTAAAATGCACTAGGAATAAAAGGATTCGCCAGGAGGAAAAATGATCTCAGGTTCCAGCACCAAAGCAGAAGTAGAAAGGACTTCACAGGATAATTATCCTGGGTGCTAGCCAAATAGAAGAATAGAGGTCAGATCAGGCTACAGAAGGGAGATGTCCACTTGGGAATAACAGTCAGATTACAGAAAGCTGAACTCTTCAGTATATATGAATATGCTCTATGATGGTCAAGACATCATCTGGGAGAAAGGAGGACTCTGGTTTCGCATACAGGGAGTAGGACATCAAAGGACAGCTGCCCAGGTGGCTGGCAACATACCAGGGATTACAGTGCAGATCAGATGTTAGTAGCAGAGGTCCATTTAGGACTCTCTCAAACTGGGACTCTCAGAGAACAGAGAGCTTAGGCCTTGACAACAAATGAAACTGTTAATATGAGAATCAAGCAGAAGATTAAAAAAGACAACAGAACCTGCAAGTTGGGGAAGCAGAGGGTGAAGAAGTAGACAGAGGTGCCCTGAGAGACAAGGTACGTGTGGTTTTCAAATGACCTCAGGGGACATGGGGTGTCATGCAGGGATATCAGCCCTTTCAAAAGGAGCAGTGATGTGCAGGAGATGAGAGCTGGGCCAAGTGCAAAGCCATCGGTTCGGGAGCAAGCAGGCAGAGAAAAGGAAGTGGGCATGCTGCAGAAAAAGAAAGGGAGGGGCGCCTGGGTGGCACAGTCAGTTGAGCATCTGACTCTTGATTTCGGCTCAGGTCATGATCTCACAGTTCATGAGTTTGAGCCCTATATCAGGCTCCTCACTGACAGTGCAGAGTCTGCTTGGGATTCTTTCTTTCCCTCTCCCTCTGCCCCTCCCCCATGCACAGGTGAGCCCTCTAAATAAATAAATAAATAAGCAAGGAAGATGTTCACAAGTGAGGCAGGAGAGAACCCGGGAAGAATCTGGGTCCTAGGTAAGACAGACTGTAATCAGACTCAGATCTAGAAATGAGAAAAAAAGGGAGGAGGGGATGGTGAAACCTCACCCTTTAATAACTGACAAAGAACAGCCCTAATAAAGAACAAAGATACAGAAAGGAGTTGATTAGAATTGTGTCACCAACGGGTGTAAGAAAAGCTCTCACACAATAAAGTGTTAACATTTCCTTAACCAACTGGAATTCTGGTTTTCTTGGTGTTCTTTTTACTCACTCACCTGGACAGGGTGGCCTCGGAGCTGCTGCCTCTACTGCCCACGGTGGTCCTCCGTGCTCCAACTGGAAGAGTGACTCTGGTTTGCTGGCTTGGTATCCTGTAAAATGGGGAAGCACTGAAGACTTGGCACCAAGTACTTAGCCTTGGGGCATCTACAGAAACTGGAGAAAGTTTGTGTATCATTTGTGATTCAGTAAAGAAAAATCCTTTTCCTGGGGGAAGGGAGAGCATATACATTCTAGGGCCAAACGGGAGAATAAAAGTCTATACCCTACAACATGTTAGTGCAAACAAGGAGATATTTCAGCAACACTACACGTTCTACTGAATGAGAAATGAAAGGCAACTGACTGTGATGCTGTCCTCACCCAGTGACACCAGGTTCCTATAGTTCTCCAGCATCACGTCCCGGTACAGGTCCTTCTGGGCGGGGGCCAGGAGCCGCCACTCCTCCCGGGAGAAGCCCACGGCCACATCCTCAAACGATAACAGTGCCTGCAACAACATATGTCAATGCATTCTAAGGCAGAGCGGAAGATGCAGGAAAGCGGGACAGGAACGTGTTCTGATTGACTTCCTGTGATAAATTACGTGCATGGTGACCATTTCACCCACCACAGGACTGTGTGTCTGAGTCCACTGGGCTGCTCTAACAAGATACCACAGACTGGGTAGCTTATAAAAACAAAAATTTATTTCTCACAGCTGGCCCCCATCCCCTAACACCATCCTCCCTGGGGGGTAATATTTCAACATACAGCTTTTGTGGGAAGACAAACATTCAGAAAACAGCACAGCAGAATTCTACTAATTGGTTCTTCATAGCCTAAAAGAGTACTAAAATAAGATTTGCAGAGATAAAACAATGTGCAGGAGAAATGTTCATTCTTTGTTTTTAACAGTGAAAAACTATCCATCATCTAAACCTCCATCAAAAGCAGACAAGGATATATTACAGCACTTCCATGCTGTACTATAGCATACAAATGTTACAATCAATTTGGTAGATATAAACATTGATATCAACGATCTTTNTCCAGGCTCTGAGCTGGCAGTCAGCACAGAGCCCGACGCGGGGCTCGAACCCACGAACCGCGAGATCGTGACCTGAGCGAAAGTCGGACGCTTAACCGACTAAGCCACCCGGGCGCCCCTAACGTTTATTTATTTTTGAGAGAGAAAGGGTGAGAGTTGGGGAGAGACAGAGAGAGAGGGAGCAGATCCAAAGTGGGCTCTGAGCTGATAGCAGCAAGCCCGATGTAGGTCTCAAACTCATAAACCATGAGGTCATGACCTGAGCCAAAGTCAGATGCTTAACTGGGACTGAGCCACCCAGATGCTCCTAAAAAATCTTAATATACACAATTATATATGTATAAGTACACACATGTATGCATTTAGAAATGTATATAAAAATATTCTACTACAGGTCAATTATACAAACAAATTAGAGCCCCAAACTATTAACATCTGTTACTCCTTGGTTTGGGGGTTGGGCAGAAAAAGGTGAAAGGAGATACTCTCTTTTGGTGCAAATACTTTTTTTTTTTTTGCTTGAATCTTTTACATGCAAATATAGCTATGCATCATTAAATATTTAAAAATACAAAGGCCAGGGGCACCTGGGTGGCTCACAGTTGGTTAAGCATCTAACTTTGGCTCAGGTCATGATCTGGTGGTTCCTGAGTTTAAACCCTGAGTCAGGCTCTGGAGCCTGGAGCTTGCTTTGGATTCTGTGTCTCCTTTCTCTCAGTCCCTCCCCAATTCATGCTTGCTCTCTCTCTCAAAAATAAACATTAAAAAAATTAAAAAATAAAATAAAAATAAAAACACAAAGTCCAAACCAAGAATAATTGGCTCTGACTTCTTTTTCTGAACCTGCGGTTAAAAGGTATAGGGGTGCCTGGGTGGCTCAGTTAAGTGTCCAACTTCAGCTCAGGTCATGATCTCACAGTCTGCGGGTTTGAGCCCTGCATTGGGCTATGTCCTCTGTGCTGACAGCTCAGAGCCTGGAGCCTGCTTTGGATTCTGTGTCTCTGTCTCTCTCTGCCCCTTCACCACTCATGTGGTTTCTCTCTCTCTCAAAAATAAACATACTATAAAAATTTTTAAAGATTAAAAAAGAAGGCATAAAGGGAGGGGCCCTGTTGTCAGTGCAGGCCCGCTTTGGATCCTCTGTCTCCCCTTCTCTCTCTGCTCCTCCTCCACATGCAAGTGTGCACATGCATCCTGTCTCTTTCTCTCTCTCTCTCAAAAACAAACAAACAAAAAGGTATAAAGGGAGCATTGTCACTATCTGTACTCTAAGCTGTTATCAAAGAATGGAACTTTTAGCTGTCTTCCTCCAAACGGCAGAATTCTTCTTCACAGAGGACCTCTCAAAGGTCAAGCAGCCCATTCATTCTATTAAATAAGCCAGGCATTATTCCTGGGTAAAGTGTAGACTGCTGGAAGGTTCTATCATCAAGGTGCACTGCTTTTGAAGAATTCTGTCCTGGGGCGCCTGGATGGCTCAGTCAGTTAAGTGTCTGACTTCAGCTCAGGTCATGATCTCGCAGTTTGTGGGTTCGAGCCCCACGTCAGGCTCTGTGCTGACAGCCAGCTCAGAGCCTGGAGCTTGTTTCAGATTCTGTACCTCCCTCTCTCCCTGACCTTCCCCTACTCACACTGTCTCTCTCTCTCTCAGAAATAAATAAAACATTAAAAAAATTTTTAAAAAAAAGAATTCTGTCCAATCAAGTCCTGCTCTGGCATTCTCTCAAGCTTTCTGAGGAATACAATGAGAAAAAAACAAAGGAAGCATCCTATGCCTTTATTACATGGCTGATATTGAGGACACGGTCTACCACAAAATCTCTCTGAAGAGCTAGGAAAAGAAATTTCTTAAGCTCTCAGAGCAATGAAATTACTTTCCCTGAAGAACTGGTTTGCTTTCTCCTCACAGACACTGCAAATCATATAACCTTTCAAGTTTTTCTTGGTATTACAGCTGCCCAGAGGAAGAGACACAAATCCAAGCTGAGGCAGCCCACAAGGCCTTACACAGTCATTTACCTCCCATCCTTAAGGACTCTGTATGGACCCTAGGGCCTATTTATATCCCTTGCTTCCTAATTTGCCCAGATTTGAAGATTATAGCCTAAACTTGTTTTCTGACAGATCCCGACTTTTATCAACATATACTGTCTCATTCTATCAGACTTTTAGAAGCTTCCACAAATCCACTGGGAAACAAAGGACAGAAAGGTACAACAAACCTCACCTGGGCCTTTGTCATTTTCTCCTGTTCTTAAGAAGGCTAGAAACTCCAGGGTATGCTATCTTCGGTCTGCTCTGGGCCTGCCCAGAAGTTACAGTAAAGATATCTCAGGTCAGGCTGCTGCCAGAAACAATGATCTCCCAGGCCTGGAACCTCCTTCTTCGTCCAGTACCAATAATGCCTTGTTCCCCTGGTCTAGAACCTGTGGATTCAAAAGCAAATTCTATGGTAAGAGGACATGCACCGGGGGCCGCAGCTTTCTCTTGCTGTGCGGCCTCACTCTAACAACAGGCCCCAATATTTCCTGTCTCTTTAACACCCAGGAAGCTTTTGTATCACGAGGCCATGCTCCATAGGAAGACATGGAATGGGTGAGAAGAAAGCCTCCCCCCACTCTTTTTTTTTTTTTTTTTTACAAAGTTGGACAAGAATGGATGTGAAAGAGATGGGAGAACACAGTTCATGGTCTTGTCCGCTGTCAAATTCTCACACAGATCAATTTCAGGAAAGATAATGTATATAAGCGGTGGTTCTGGAAACTGCCTTGAAACTACCTGTGCCCACACATCCCTAAAACTTTTGTTTATTGCACTGGAGCAATTATCCCACTTGAAGACCAAGGTACCTTACAAATCATGAACATTGTCTTGTTTAATCCTTAATACTATTCTATAAGGCAAGCATTATCTCCATTTTAAGCACAAGTAAGCTAAGGCTTGGTCAGGTGAAGTGTGTTGTCCAGGTTAACATCCTTCCTAAGTAGCAATGTGGGAGTCTGAATCCACAACTGCCTCTCACCTTTATGACATATCTCTTTTCCAACAGCCTCACAATACAGTTTTTTTTCTCTTTCTCGTGCACTTCATGAACTTTACTCCCTAGCACATCACACTGTGGGGTGGCCATCCTGCGGACTGGCTATATGGTCAGTTACAAAAACAGAGCCCCTGTATCCATCTCTTGTAATATTTGCTGTGCACACCCAGACAGCTCCTTCCACATAAGCAGGAGAGCAAAGGCAGCCCCGTCCTTGCCTTAGCAGCAGATCAAAGATCAGTGTCCCCAAGTCCAAGCCCTGGAGCCATGCTGGAAACTGGAAACCCACACTCTGAGGACACTAACACCATGAGGTCAATTTGAATTCTGCTTTCATCCTACAAGGCAGCAAATTATTCTCAAAGACTCTCTCTCTAGCTCTCCTGATTCCTCCACACCCAGAAAGCTCATCTCTGACCCATTCTCTGGCCAACTGGTAAGGGCAGGAAAGAAGTAGGAAGGGGGTTAGATATTAATGAGTTTACAACTGAGATCTCTAGGATTGGAGATCAAGGACCCAACTGTTTCCCAGAAGCTCCTTGGCAGACTTTCCCTCACACTTGACAGATTAGAGCTGCAACAAATGTTCATGCCTGGAACACAGCAATGAAATTGAGAATGACAATGGACCTACCCTGGCTGGCAGGACTAATCTGCATTTTCTACTGAACTGATGTTAAGGTCAAGTTCCCAGATGGATGGCTGTCTAAATAAAATAGGCATTTTTTTAAAAAGGGGCATAGATGTCAGGTTGGCAGCCAAGAGTAGCCACTAAAAGGGGCGCCTGGATGGCTCAGTCAGTTAAGCATCCGACTTTGGCTCAGGTCATGATCTCACAGCCCGTGGGTTCAAGCCCTGCATCGGGCTCTGGGCTGACAGCTAGCTCAGCCTAGAGCCTGCTTCAGATTCTGTATCTCCCTCTCTCTCTGACCCTCCCCTGTTTACGCTGTCTCTCGCTCTCTCTCAGAAATAAAAATTTAAAAATTAAAAAAAAAAATTAAAAAAAAAACAGTAGCCACTAAAATAAATAGGTTAGAGAAGAAAAGCCTAAATTGATATAAAAACAGTTCATAAAATACAGTATTCTTTTTGTTACAAACTTATAATAGCCTAGGAATGGGAGTGGCTACTTTCTTAGACTCATGGTATAATGGAAAATAGATATTTGGCATTTTTCCCAGATTCCAGGCACACAGCTCCTAAAATTCCTGGACTCTCTGGAGAGACAAGAGTAGCTTTTATATGCCAATGAGATTATTGATGGCTGGGGGTCCCTAGAGAGCCTCAGGATGGGAGCTGGTCCCCAGAAAGACCAAGGCGTGATTAGAGGGTGGAACTTTCAGCCTCACTCCGGAAACCTCTGGGAAGCACAGAACGGCTGGAGATTGGGCTCGATCAATGAGTTAATCAACCACACCTATTTAATCCAAAAAAATCTCCTAAATTACAGAGTTTGGAGAGCTTCTGAGTTGGTCAACACTTTGTGGTGCCAAGAGGGTGGTGTACCCCAACTCCACAGGGATAAAGCTCCTGTGCTGAGGACCCTTCTGGACCTTACCCTACGTACCTCTTCACCTGGTGCTCCTTTGTATACCTTATAATAAACCAGTGATAGTAAGTAAACTATCTTCCTGAGTTCTGTGAGCTGTTCTAGCAAATTCTTAAACTTGAGGAGGAGGGTGTGTAGGGACCCCTGAGGTACTGTTAAGGTCCACGGATAGAGGATTAATTGAATGAATAATTATATTCCACCTAATGGAATATTATGTGATTATTTAATATATTAACACATATTTCCTGAAATAAAAAATGTCCACACTATACAGCTCAGTGAACAAAGCACATTTCTACTCATTATGTATATAACATGACTCTCTATTTCTGCCAAAGTAAAGCAATGCATCTATATCTGTGTGTGTGTGTTTATACACACTTATAAAAATAAATATTAACAATATTAATAATTGTTATAGCTGGCTCTGCAGATTGGGAAAATGTAATTTACATCTTTTTTTTTCTTCCAACACCACAGGATTTTTAAAAATTAAATATTTTTAAATTAAAAAAAAAAATCTTCACTTGGAAGGAAGCTATGCTCACCACTATACCACCAACGTAAAAAATCTCCACTTGAAATAACACTAAAGATGTTGCAAGTCATTGTAAATCAACAGCCATATATGCTTCAAGAAGAAGTGATGGGAGGACAGAAGAAAACAAGTTCCCTGGCCCATAAGATACTCTAGCTTCAGAATTTGGCTGAGTGCTTCATCATGCTATAGTTTAACCTGTTTTCCCCACCTCCCCTAAACTTTTCTCATAAACTGGGTGGTTGGACTTAAGATGGCCGATGACATCCCTAGTTAACTATTTTTTTTTTTATGTTTTATTTATTTCTGAGAGAGAGAGAGACAGCATGAGCAGGGAAGGGTCACAGAGAGAGGGAGATACAGAATCCGAAACAGGTTCCCCGCTCTGAGCTGTCAGCACAGAGCCCGACGCGGGGCTCGAACCCATGAACCATGAGATCATGATCTGAGCCAAAGCTGGACACTTAACCAACTGAGCCACCCAGGCGCCCCCCTAGTTAACTATTTTGGCAAGAATCTTTCATTAAGAAAGATTGTATTCTTACTGCAACATGTTGAAATGTAACAAGAGGAAAAAAAGGAAATGGAAGAAGGGATGTTAAAGAATAAAAGAGACCTAAGACATGTAAGAAGGAAATGTAATAAACATTATTCAGGTCATAACTCAATCCAATGTTAAGGGAAATACTGTCAATATTAGAAAAAAAATAAATATGCACTGGGTTTTGGATCAAATAAAAGAATTATTCGTTTTGATACATTTGAAAATGGCCTACTAGTTATAAATTTTTAATGGCCTTATCAGTTAGAAATGCACAATAGAATATTTACAAGTTTAAGGACAAGAGGCCTTGGATGTGCTATGAAATTCTCCAGAGAAAAATGAGAAGTGGCAGAGGCATGAGGAACTTGACCGGCCACGAGTTGATAACTGTGAAAGCTGAGTGATGGGTATGATTATAATGTTCTCTCTACTCTGAATTTCCATGAAAAAAAGTTAAAAAGAAAAAAGTCATCAAGGCTCGATGACATCTACCTAAAGTTTACAGTACAGATGACTCTGGTACTATATAAATTTTCATAGATGACAGAAAAGTAGGAAAAGTTTCTCTGCTAATTGTATGAAGCCAGCATTTCAGAATACTAATCACTAGATTTTTTTAGAAAAAAGAGAACTATATATATAGATGCTTGCTTATATATTTATTTTCATCCTTCCTTTTTAAAAAATGTTTATTTAAGAGAGAGAGAGAAAGCATGAGTAGGGCAGGGACAGAGAGAGAGGGGGAGGGAGGGAGGGAGAGAGAGAGGGGGAGGAGAGAGAGAGAGAGAATGAATCCCAAGCAGGCTCCAGATAAGAGTGCAGAGTCTGATTTGGGGCTCGAATTGACAAACTGTGAGATCATGGCCTGGGCCAAAATCAAGGGTAGGATGCTTAGCCGACTGAGCCACCCAGGCACCCTAAAATGAAGTTTTTTCTAGTTATCATTTTGGTGTTGTTTTATAAGCTTAATTACATTGTAGTTAGAGAAAATATTCCGAATGATTTCAATCCTTTGAAATTTGTTTAGAATGGCTTTATGGCCTACCACATGCTAACTTTTTATAAATGTTCTATGTGCATTTGAGGAAAATTGTTGGGTGGAGTGTTTTAAGTCAGTCAAAGTTGTTAATCATGTTATTCTTTTTGTTGTGGTTGTTAATCATGCTATTCTAATCATTCAAGGGTTAGCACTATAATAGTCTGGTGACCTGATTTTGCAAATAATGTTATTCCAGAACATGCTCATACCCAGTTGTTTATGTATTCTCTACAGCTACTTGCATCTTACAATGGCAGAGTTGAGCAGGTGCAGACAGACCATCTGGCCTGCAGAGGCTAAAATATTTACTCTCTCACTTCCTTTACAGAAAGTTTGCTGACCACTGTTAAACTATAGCCTTCTAGCTTTTTCTCTCCTTGTTCTCTGTCACTGAGAGAGGTGTGCTAAGAACTTTCCATTATCACTGGGCATTTGTCATTTCTCCTTGTATCTAGGAGACACTATACTTCAGGAATTCTACTAAGTGTATACCCAATACAGCTTTTATCACCAAAAAGTACAAAAATGTTCTTGTCAGCATTATTCATAATAGATACAAGTCAGTAACAACCTAAATGTCTATTAACAGGAGAATGGATAAATAGTAAGATCACACCAAAGAATACTATACGACAACGAAAAGAAATGAACTACTGCTATATGCAAGAAATTAGACGAATTTCACAACAAAATATTAAGCAAAAGAAGCCAGATACAAAAGGCAGGTACCCTATGGGGCGCCTGGGTGGCTTAGTCGGTTGAGCGTCCGACTTTCGCTTAGGTCATGATCTCGTGGTTCGTGGGTTCGAGCCCCGCGTCGGGCTCTGTGCTGACTGCCAGCTCAGAGCCTGGAGCCTGTTTCAGTCTGTGACTCCCTCTCTCTCGGACCCTCTGCTGCTCACACTGTCTCTCTCTTTCTCTCCTAGAAATTTAAAAAAAAAAAAAAAACATTAAAAAAATAAATAAAAAAATTTTAAAAAGGGAGGTACCCTATGATTCCATCTGCATAAAGTTAACAGCCAGGAAAATTTAATATGTTTTTAGGATAAGAATACCTCTAGAGAGGAAGGAGATTAGGATGAAATGGCGCTCCTAGGGTGCTATAATATCTTATTTTTCATTTTTCATGTTATACTTGAAAAATACTTTAAAGAAATGTTTTAAGTTTATTTATTTATTTATTTTTGAGAGAGAGAGAGCACGAGCAGGGGAGGGGCAGAAAGAGGGGGTGAGAAAGAATCCCAAGCAGGTTTCACACTGCCAGCACAAAGCCCAGTCGGGGCTTAGATTCACAAATCTTGCTGACAGCAGCAAGCCCCTGGCAGGGCTCCAACTTACGAACTGTAAGATCATGACCTGAGCTGAAATCAAGATTTGAACACTTAACTGACTGACTCACCCAGGCATCTCTACTTGCAAAATACTCTTAAAGAAAAGTACAGCTCAGTTTCACTTATAAATGTAGAAGCAAATATTTTTTAATTTTACTATGAAAAATTCCAAGCCAAAGAAGAAGAAACAGTATAATTAAACCCCATGTACAAAGAAAGAATGGTATAATCAAATTCCTCATATCCATTATGTGTCTTCAATAATTAGCAACCCAAACCTAATTTTGTATGATCTACACAACCACTCATCTACCTCTACCACTGGATTATTCTAAAGCAAATCCAAGACATTTTTATTTCTAGACACAAAAATACTAAGTAGAATATTAGCAAATAAAACCCAACCACATATTAAAAGAACAAATCATGGCATGGTATGGTTTCTTCCAGGAATATAGACACAGGGAAATCTAGCTATCTATAAAGCAAATATTAGAGAGAAGAAAAATATAAATGAAAATAATTTTATAAAGTGATTTGAGAGGCTTTAATGTACAGCATAGTGATTACAGTTAAGACTGTATTATATAGGGGCGCCTGGGTGGCTTAGTCGGTTAAGCGTCCGACTTTCGCTTAGGTCATGATCTCGCGGTCCGTGGGTTCGAGCCCCGCGTCGGGCTCTGTGCTGACTGCCAGCTCAGAGCCTGAAGCCTGTTTCAGAGTCTGTCACTCCCTCTCTCTCTTACCCTCCCCTGCTCACGCTGTCTCTCTCTCTCTCTCCTAGAAATAAATAAAACATTAAAAAAAAAAAGACTGTATTATATAAATGAAAGCTTTAAGATCTAAGCGAGTAGATCTTAAATGTTTTTACCACATAAAAGAAATAGTAATTATGCGACATGATGCAAGTGTTAGCTAACCTATGGTAATAATTATTTATTACCATTAATATATAAGTATATTAATCAACACAGTTGTACACCTTAAACTTACAGAATGTTATATGTCAATTATATCTCAATAAAGCTGGGGGAGGGGAATCTTTGAGAAAAAGGAATAAAAACTTGATAAATCATA
Source organism: Crocuta crocuta (assembly GCF_008692635.1). NCBI lineage: Eukaryota > Metazoa > Chordata > Mammalia > Carnivora > Hyaenidae > Crocuta > Crocuta crocuta. The sequence goes on along the minus strand of NW_027533260.1, from coordinate 560,015 downwards.
GTTACCATTTATTCAGACTAGACTAGGTGCCGGGCACTACACTTTGCATTTAAAGAACATCTACTAATTTAATCTTCGTAACAACGCTATGAACTAGGAATTACGATAGCTTTTTCACAAATGAAGAAACTGACTCAGGCACTGACCTACCTAAGTCAAGAGGCTGAAGCAGGTTCTTCTTACTCCACAGTCCATACACTTGCCACCTGGCCAAAATTATTTGCAGATAACAAAAACAGTCCACTAGAAAATACAAAGGAATCGATTTAGAAGCTGGTAGCAATAACAGTAGTAGACCGAGGTGACAGAATAAGTGTATCTTTTAAAGTTTTGCTCTTGGGCATTATATAAAATTAGAAGAAAGAACAAAGAGGGAGTGGAGTCATAGGAAGAAAAACCACACCATTTACCATTACTACAACAGTGTAAATTATTTAGCAATAAACATAACCAGATCTGTCTAAGACACATGTGGAAAACCACTACCACAGCTGGTCAAACCCTTTTTTAACACTTGGGTTAAATCCATCACATGCTACTGAAAGTAGTGGACCTAACACACACCAGTTCTACCCAAAACTTGATGTACCATGACTGCAGTAATTCAAAAAGAAAAGAAGAAGAAGAAGAAGACGACGACGACGACGACGACTTCCAAAGAGTTAGTAACACGGAAACAGCTGACAAAATCATGCCAATTACCTACACAAAACTGATCCCAACACTAAAAGTGAAATACGCTGTATTTTAACAAGAGTTATTTTCTGGAGTACGTAGGAGTTTGAGCATGTCATTACATGGGTAGGAAATAAAACAAAACATGTATTTCCAATAAGCATATACAGTAAACATGGACGCAATGGGCCAGAAACCCCATCTTTTTTAAAAGTAAGGATGTGAAAAGCATCAACAACGGAACTCGCCAAACGCTGTCACCAACACGGACACGACTCCCGCTTCCCCCAACCAGAGACACCCCCTACTCTCGCCAAGTGCTCGTCCCAACACGGAACCCCCACCTGATCCTTCAACACAGAACATCCCAGCGAGAATTCCCACTCGCTTCCCCCAACACCGACCCCCCCACCACGCGCTCCTTGACCAAAAACAAAACAAAACAAAACAAAAACACAAAAAAAACTAACGAGCTCTCCCTGGCCCCAAAACACGCCCAGAACCAACACTGACCTGGCGATGGCCTCGCTCCTCGTCACTGGAGAAAACCACGGCACCACCTGCCTAAACACTTTGCCTCTGTGTCCACAGACCACCGAACCCCACCACAGCCACTGACAGACCCTCAGAAACGTAGAGGATGGCGGCCGACGAGGGCCAGAGCGCGTCGTTCCCGAGACCCGGACTCTGACGCTGGGCTCGCCTCTGTGACGTCATCTTGCAGCGCCCGCTCCAGGCTGCTTGAAGCGAGCAGCCAGTTCCCCAGCTACTGCCCTACGGCGGGGGTCCTCTTTTTCTGTCTTTCGAGGGAAGGCCCGAGACGGTGAGAAGCTATTGAAAACTCTTTATTTCACTTTATCTCCAGGCCACTTGACCCACTGGGCCCCGAATTTGCAACTTTCACCATGGGCAGTGCATCAACTGCTTAGCTTCTCAGAAACTCGGGCCTGCCCAGAACTCTTCTCAGAATGGGCCGAGGAGGTGGCGGACTTTGACACTTTGGTTTAAAGGCTAGGGAGAGGCCGAGTGGGCGCAGCCAGCGTAGAAGTTCAGCAGGGAGGGAGCCCGAGCCGCAGGGAACAGCAGTTGGAGGGGAACGGGCTAGGGTCCTGGGAATGCTGGCTAGAGGGGGCTTTGTGGACAAAGTGGCATTTCAGGCCAGTCTAGGGTTTAGAGAACCGCTGAAAAAGGCATTGGTCAGAGAGCAGGTAAAAAGAATCGTAGAGCTCTAGGTATGATTTGTGTAGGGGAAATTGGCTAGCCGTTGTTAGCGGTCAACGGAAGGAGCTCAGTTAGAATGGCTTGACAGTTTGCTTCCTTGGTTGAATGAAACCTGACTCAGTTTCCTGGCCTAAAATTTAAACGCCAGAAATTTCTTCATATTTTGTAAACATTCCAAAAGTATACGGAGTTAGGAATGTTAATGTGTAATTATGTAAATTACATCCCCTAAAAATGTAACCCAGGGTTAAAAAAAAGTGTCCCAGGAGCAAGCACAAGATAATCTCTTCAATGTAGCTGATCTCGCTACAGAAAACTGAAGGTATACGATTACAAGATTCTAGTACTACACTTGAAAAGGTGTCATAACTTGAAGATACACTAAGTGAATGATGCATTCTGTAAACTCTAAAGGAACCACTTAAATAACAAGGTTATGCCTAATGAGCCAACAAAATATAAATAATATAAAACATAGCTATTCCAAAAGAAGGTAGAAAAAGACAAAAAGGGGAGCAAAACCAGATGGGATAAATAACAAATTGCACATTATTAGTTTGAACATAACCACATTACTTATGAACGACCTAAATACCCCAGTAAAAAAAGAGATTGTCAACTATATTAAAAAAACAAAACAAAAAAACTAGGTTTAACTATATGCTGCCTACTAGAAACTTACTATTTAAAATAGCTTTATTTTTTAAATGTTTATTTCTTTTTGAGACAGAGACAGAGCATGAGCAGGGGAGGGGCAGAGAGAGAGGGAGACACAGAATCTGAAGCAGGTTCCAAGCTCTGAGCTATCAGCACAGAGCCCGATGTAGGGCTCGAGCCCATGAACCATGAGATGGTGACCTGAGCCGAATTCGGGCGCTTAACCGACTGAGGCACTCAGGGGCCCCTAAAGTATATTTATTTTTGAGAGAGAGAAAAGGTGATTGAGATCCAGGCGGATACAGGGCTCAAACTCACAAACCATGACCTGAGCCAAAATCGAATTGGATGCTTAACTGAACCAAGCACTTTAAATGCTGAAAACTCATTTTAAATACTGTCACAATTAGATTAAAAGTAAACCATGTTGGGATGCCTGGCTGGCTCATTTGGTAGAGCATGTGACTCTTGATTTCAAGGTTGTGAGTTTGTAGAGATTACTTAAGTAAAAATTAAAAAAAAAAGCAAACCATGTTTTTTTTAATGTTTATTTATTTATTTTGACATACACAGAATCTGAAGCAGGCTCCAGGCTCTGAGCTGTTAGCACAGAGCCCAGTGTGGGGCTTGAACCCATGAACCCTGAGATCATGACAAAGCCAAAGTCAGAAACTCAACTGACTGAGCCATGCAGACCCAAAAAAATAACCCATGTTAAATAGAGATATGAAAGATCTAAGAGAAAGGCTCAATTTAAATTTCTAGAGATAAAAACTAGAAAACATACTTTTGATGAGATTGATGGCAGAATAGACATTGTTTTTCAATATTTATGTTTGAGAGAGAGATAGAGTGTGATCAGGGGGGTGGGGACAGAGAGGGAGACACACACACACAGAACCCGAAGCAGGCTCCAGGCTCTGAGCTATCAGCACAGAGCCCAAAATGGGGCTCAAACCCACGGACCGAGAGATCATGACCTGAGCTAAAGTCAGACGCTTACCTGGCTGATCCACCCAGGTGCCCCTTGGCAGAGTAGATATTGTATGAGAAAAAAATAGTGAACTGAAAAGACACAGCAATACAAACCAAAATGAAAAACAGGGACGCCTGGGTGGCTCAGTCGGTTGAGCTTCCGACTTCGGCTCAGGTCATGATCTCGCGGTTCGTGGGTTCGGGCCCCGCGTCGGGCTCTGTGCTGACAGCTAGCTCGGAGCCTGGAGCATGCTTCGGATTCTGTGTCTCCCTCTCTCTCTGACCCTCCCCTGCTCATGCTGTCTCTCTCACTCTCAGAAATAAATGAAAAAACAAAACAAAACAAAAAACAAAATGAAAAACAGGTGTGGGGGTAGAAGGAGTAAAAAACTAGGAACAGTAGATTACCCTATTTGTATATGCAAAAGATCAGTGATCTTTGACAAAGCAAAAGAAGCTGAAGTACAAATTCAAGCATAATGAGAAAAGCTTTTATTAAAAAGAGAGAAATTGTTCAAGAACCTGAACTTAAAAGAGAAAGGCCTTATGTTCTTAGCCAAGTGGTAAAAGAGGTATTGTGAGGAACGCCTAGTGGAAACTGCTAACTCTCTGAATAAGATAGTGAACAAACAACACTATTCTGGGAGGGTTTATAAAATATGAAAATGTATTACATATCTTACCAACCCAAGACACTGTTGTCATTAACATGTTAATCATTCCTCTTTGTTATCTAATGCAATACAGCTATAACTGTTTATACAGTTACAATGTCCTTGTTCGTTCAGTCTAGCATTGATGTCAGTTTTAAGTCATTTTGATTGGTGTCTTTGAATACTGGTCACATTTTCCTGCCTGGTAAATTTTGGTTGGATTGACACTGTCGACTTTATTATAGGATTATGAGCGAGTAGGTACAGCAGGGGATATCAGGATATATTACACTCTTATATTTTTAAAAATTATTTGAGAGAGAGAGAGAATGGGGGATAGAGGGGCAGAGAGAGAGAGAAACTCAAGCAGGCTTCACACCGTCAGCGCAGGACACAATTTGGAGCTCGAACCCACAAACTGAGATCATGACCTGAGCCAAAAACAAGAGTCTGATGCATACCCAACTGAGCCACCCAGGTACCACTCTTACAAATATTCTTGAAGCTTGTTTTGTTGGGATACATTGAGGTTACTTGAAAAGTTTGGTCCTTTCTGGCCCTGTTTTATTATTTAATTGGTTAATTTCTTCCTGGCCCTGCTTTAAATCTTAGCTTATTGGATGGCATTCAGTCAACTAACAATGTGTATCGAGTGCCTACTCTATATCACATATTCTAGACATCTTGTATACAGAGGTTATCAGAAGTTCCTTACCCTCATGAAGCTTATACAGTTACAGTATATAATTTACATTCAAGACCTTACACTTGAGCATAAAGCTGATACTGTAATATGGTTTGTATTTGAAATTGATGTTTATACGTGACCCAAGGTCTTTATATTCCATATCAAAATCTTTAAGAAAACAATTGAAATGTTCTCTCCAAGTGATTCTAGTGGTGTTTATGTCATTAAAAAAAAAAATCACGTGTCTAAATACCATCCAAATACCTGGTCTGACAGTCCTCTACCTTTAGTTTCTCCCTGAGACCTGACCTCATGCTCTTTTTCAGGTTTTTCACCAGTGGATTTGGTCCGAACCTCTTCCTGTATGTTTTATGCCAGCCCCTATGATTACCCCTGACTACATTTAAATAATTATACATATCAGATTCCAAAAATATTTTCCAGGCTGGTTACCAGCCTTCAGTAATTCCAGCACTAGATTCAGCCTACTCTTCCAGAGCTTCTATGCCTACTCCAGGTCCAGTTCCAAGTCTCTCTGGCTTCGTGGAGCATGAGATACCAGTCTAAAGGTTGATTCCATGAAGACCTACTTTTGTCTTTCTCATGTTTGTAGGACTCACAGTCCCTCTGAGTTGAAAGAAAATGGGAATAGGTGCCAGGAAGAATGTTGGGGTGGTTCCATCAATGAGGCAAAAGTTAGAGTTAGACAGGGTACTACCTCCAAGGGAAGGCAACTGGATAGTTATCCAGGAGTTGAGAACTTCAGATTCCCACCATTCTGAGAATAATGTCAACAACCAGGGAAGGGAGGAGGAGAGCTAGGATGGAAGTAATCCTCCTAATTTGTGTTCAAATTGCCTTACTTTTTCATGTGTTTTTTTTTTTAATTTTTTAACTTTTATTTATTATTGAGAGACAGAGAGAGAGCACAAGCAAGGAAGGGGCAGAGAAAGGGGGAGACACAGAATATGAAGCAGGCTCCAGGCCCTGAGCTGTCAGAACAGGGCCCGATGTGGGGCTCAAACTCACAAACTGCGAGATCGTGACCCAAGCCAAAGTCAGGCGCTTTACCGACTGAGCCCCCAGGTGCCCCAACTTTTTCATGTTTTCAAAAAAATTACTGAGAGCTGCGTTGGAATATATTTTATTACCTAATGTATAGGTTTAAATTACTAGTTGTACTTGGGCTTTTAGTTCATTTTGCAAAGCTGGTTTCTCTATCTTTTTCAGGTCTAGAAAATTTTAAAAATCACTTTTATGGTGACATTGTATAATGCTTGCTTATTTTTAAATTGAACTTAAATTCATCAAAGAACATTAAATTATATTCATGAGTTTAATATATTCATTTATTTTTTTAAGGACTTCAGTTGCCTGAAATAATAAATCTAGAGCCAAAGAAATGGAACAGGTAATCATTTGATATTGAAGAAATTTAGAATTTAAAAGAATTTTAGAAAAAGAGAAAGAGGAGCACCTGAGATTACTTGGAAAGTTTGGTCCTTTCTGGGCCTGTTTTATTATTAATTTCTTCCTGGCCCTGCTCTAAATCTGAGTGGCTCAGTTGGTTGAGCTTCCAACTCTTGATTTCAGTGGAGGTCATGATCACAGGGTCATGCTTGAGAGTCTCTCTCTTCCTCTGCCCCTACCCCCAGCTCACATGGCTGTACTCTCTCTAAAACAAAATTAAAAAAAAAAAAATCCACAAATGGGAAAAGTGAATATATATGTGATAATGTTAGCCAGTGATTTAGGGCAGAGACAATCTCCTCTAAATTATAGAATCACTAATATGGTAACTAGGAATGTGGTTCAAGCTACCCTGTCTGAAAATGTGTATCAGGTATCTTATGTGACATATAGGTCAAGTTAGAAAAGGCACATAAAGCTCTCACACATTCCTCATCTTTACAAACCTTCTTTGTTTCACAAGAACTTTAGTATTTCGTTAAAGGAATTCCACATTTAGTGGATTAACAGAATTTTATTTCTCTTGTGATTTTACCTGCTAACAGATGAGGCAGAATGTACCAGTGAAATCCCTGCCACATTCACTGCCCTTTTTTAATATTTATTTTTGAGAGACAGAGAAAGCGTGTGCACACTAGTGGAAGATGGGTAGAGAGGGAGACACAGAATCCAAAGCAGGTTCCAGGCTCTGAGCTGTCAGCACAGAGCCCAGTTCAGGGCTTGAACTCACGAACTGTGAGATCATGACCTGAGCTGAAGTTGGATGCTCAACCAACTGAGCCACCCAGGTGCCCCACATTGACTGCCTTCTGTTTCTCCTCAGTGTGAACTGACACATATTAAGGGTAAAGACATTTCCACTTCGCCATATCTCTACTCACTGTAAGTTCCCTGATGAGCTATGGTGATCACTGATGACAGACAGGGTCAGTCTTCTAAAAACACAGCTTTCCTAGCCTCTGCACTCATGGGCTTTTTGTCTGTATATAACCATATCATCAGCTAGACATTATTGCTCAAGGCTTTTCCAAACTGAATGTACCAGTTTTTTCCTAGATGTTTTTTGTGACATAAAATAAGATGTAATTGACTGAAGGCACAACCACATTCACTGCATTCATAAGGTTTCTCTCCTGTCCAAATTCTCCGTTATTTCCTGAAGGTGCACATCTGGCAACTGGCTGTCCCACTAGGACCACACTCCTATCGGCGAGAAGCCCACTGGTGGTTAATGAGATCTGAGGGATCGCAGAAGGCATTTGCACAGTCGCTATACTAACAGGGCTTTTCCCCTGCATGAGTTCACTAGTATCTAATAAGCCTTGACCCTCTGTGGGAGGATATTCAACCTTCACTGACTCTATGTGTTCCTTTCTTATGTGTATCCTCTTATGTTTAACAAGGCATGACATGTGCGAGAAAGCTTTCCCACATTCATTGCAGCCATAGGGTCGCTCTCCTGTATGAGTTCTTTGATGGACAGTGAGCATGGTCTTTGTAGTGAAGGCTTTCCCGCAGTCATTGCATTTATAGGGTTTCTCTCCTGTGTGAATCCTCTGATATTTAATGAGTCCTGATTTCTGTGAACAAGATTTTCCACATTCACTACATACAAAGGGAGTCTTTCCTGTATGAAATCGCTGATGTGCTATGAGGCAGGCCTTCTGGCTGAAGGCCTTACCACATTCAGTGCATCCATAGGGTTTCTCTCCAGTATGAGTCCTCTGATGTATAAGATTGCCCTTCTGAATGAAACCTTTTCCACATTCACTGCATATATAAGATTTCTCTCCTGTATGAGTTTTCTGATGTAGAATGAGTTGTGATTTTCTGGCAAAACCTTTTCCACATTCATTGCATTGATGGGGCCTTTCGCCTCTTTCATTTCTCTGATGTATAATGAGTTCTGCCTTCCTGCAGAAGGCTTTGTCACATTCAGTACATTCATAAGGTTTCTCTCCTGTGTGAGTTCTCTGGTGTTCAGTCAGCTTGAACTTTCTGGAGAATGCTTTCCCACATACACTGCATCCATGGGGTTTATTTCCTGTATGAGTCTTCTGATGTTCAGTGAGCTGAAATTTCCTGAGGAAGGCTTTCCCACACTCACAGCACTCATAGGGCTTCTCTCCTTTGTGAACTCGCTGGTGTTCAGTGAGCTTGAACTTCTTGGAGAAGGCTCTCCCACATACACCACATCCATGGAGTTTCTTTCCTGTATGAATTCTCTTATGTTCTGCGAGCCGAGACCTCTTGAGGAAGGCTTTCCCACGTTCAGGACATTCGTGGGCTGTCTCTATTTTGTGTATTTGCTGATGTTTAAGGAACTGTGACTTAGTGCTGGTGGGTCTTCTACTTTCATGGAATTTAATTTCAGTGTAAGTTTGCTTGTGATTAGCACAGAGAATGGATCTCCCATCTCCACTAGACTCAGCAGGCTCTTTTATGTCACAGCTTCTACTTTGGGTGATTAAGTGTGGCTTCAATCCATGCAAATGAAACCTCTCATGATTCGGCCTCAAAGGAAAATGACTTTCGCTCTGATGAATAATCTTTCCACGTATGTTCAGTTCATAACACTGTTCTATCCTCTTTGGCATTTTTGGGTTTTGTAAGTGCTGAAGCAGATGATCATCAGCTTTCTCAATTTCTAGGAAAGAAGAGAATAGTGAATCTTTCCATGAACATCATAGGGAATAAAACTGCTTCAAAAGTACTGTGGGTAGGCTGGCTCTTTAGTGGAACTTTTAGTATCAACATAAAAGAAATTCCAAGCATATTGTTATAAACGTATTCCTTATCTCTTTTTGTAAAAAAAAAGCTTTTAAAATTGTAGCTAAATACACATAAGATTAAATTTACCATTTTAACCATTTTTAAGTGTGCACTTTTGTGTCATTAAGTACATTCACACTGTGGTGCATCCATCACCTCCATCCATCTCTAGAACATTTTTATCCCCCCCATCAAAAAAAAAAAACCTCTGTACTCATTAAACAATAACTTATCTGTTAGAAATGTTTAAAAATAGTATAAATAAAGCAGACGAAAAGATGACAGCTATCTGTCATTTAGGGTAAATTCACAACAAATCAAGAATTGTCTGCTTTATAAGTAAGGCCTTGGAGACCGTAAAATACAAGGAAATCATTATCAGCATCAGATCAGAGAGGTTGGAGGGATACCTGATTCAAAATGGTAAGAGACAAAATCCACTCATTCAATACATCCTTCTTAAGTGGCTACTACCATATACCACCTATGATGTTAGTGTTGGAGAAATACAAAGATACTCTTTATTTTCACTGAACTCCTACTCTAAGGATGGAAAGAGAAATAGAATAACATGCAAGAAAAAGAATAAAGTAGGCGGTTGCAAATGTGACCCTAGTTTGAGGAAGCAAAGTGAATGAAAAGTGGAAGAAATCTGGATGTTTTGAAGAATGGATAAAACCCATTATTGGATTTATCTGCAGATAAGTAACATGAGGAAATCAAAGGTTCTCCTGAGTATTTGGCTTGCGCTAATGGGTAAGTGGGTAATGCCTTTTAATAAGATGAGGATGTTGTTTAAGTTCAAATAGGAGGAGAACAAGTGCATTTTGAAGCACATCATCTTTGAGATAATTATTAGATATCTAAGTACAGACATGGAAAACCCAGTTAGATATATATGAAACTCGAGAGAGATCTTGAATGAAGATATATGGAAAGCATCAGTATGTAAATATTACTAAGGTCAGAGTGTTGGATGGAATTACATTCCAGGAAGGTGAAAACTGAAAGCAGATGAAGGCACAAGACTAAGAGCTTAGTCATTTCAACATATAGGGCTTTGGTACTCTTAGAAACTGCTGAAGAGACCCAAACACCTACCACACTGATAAAAGAAATAAGCAGACCCAGTGTTAGAACAAATATCCCAAAGACAAGTCAGAATGTTGAATGCACAGAATCTGATTTCAAGAAAATTCTAACAGACTCAGGGTGCTCATCCTGTTGCTACATCATTCTTGTTCATTACGCAGACCATCATCAAACGATCTTTCCCAAACACTCTAAACTTGTAACTAGCTGTGACACATTCTCATATGTTCCCCCAGAAAATGGGACACGCTGATCCTTACAGACTTTTACAACATGCCAGTGGGGCACAGTCATCTCTAGAAGCATATCTGCTGCTGTACCAGATGTGGGAACTGTCACCTTCTTCATCACATGGTATCTGCACAGAAGTCATACTGGAATTTCTCCGATTTCACTGTCCCTGATAGATCTTGCCACTAACAGCATCTTCCTTAATTCTAGACTCTATGTTATCGGCAAGGCTTCTAGTCAACAGTAGACTATTAATAGTTAAGTTATGGGGTATTGTTTAAGGGATCCTAATGTACCACCTTACTCTTTAATCAAGACTCTGGCAAGTTTGCCTTTAGTTTTACTTAAAACATCTGGCTATACCTTATTATTCCTACAATGCCTACTTAAAGAAATTTAGAAAACCTAGCCTCCACCATGCCCTATTTATTACTGACATGGAAAAATCAAAACAGTAGCCCAGTAATAAACCTTTACATTAGCATGATGTACCCAGTTTACCCAATTTTCCACTCACTAGTCTCCAACAAATACCTTCTGACACTGATCTTCATGTGGCTGGTTTTAGGACACTCTTTTGACAGTCCCCATACGGCTGTGCACATTTCCAATTTCTTGCTATGTTTCTTCATCGTCATCTTGAAAACATAGCTGTATCTATTGCAACATTAGGTACTTTGTGATACTATCATTCTCCTTTCCTTCTATACCACTTTAGGTTACTTTTCTTCTAAATTTCTAAAACACAGTTGAAACAACATGAAACTAGGGGCACCGACCCCCATCCCTTTCCCTGTGGTTGAAAATACATATTAACTTTTGACTTCCCCACAACTTAACTATTTATAGTCTACTGTTGATCAGAAGCCTTGCTGATAACATAGAGACATTAGCACATATTTCGTCTGTTATGTTTTATACTGTATTCTTATTTAAAAAAGTAAACTAGAGAAAAATGTTATTTAAAAAATTACAAATTACATTTTCACTACTGTATTAATAGGAAAAAAAATCTGTGTGTAAGTGGACCTGTGCCATTTAAACCTGTGTTGCTCACAGGTCAACTCTTGTCCCTATGTTTATTATTCGCTTGAATTCTGTAGAGCCTTGAATTACAGCGAAAACTTCAAAAGCTTCGTTTCTAAATATTACATGAAGATTTGTCCTATCTTTGCTTATAAAATCTTTTGCTGTAGATTTCAGTCTCTTTTACTATGTGTTAGAGGACTGCAGTTCATCAGCTCAGGTCACAATAGCGCCCTTGGGTGGCTCTGCATCAAGACATATGCAAGCCCTCAACCTAAATCTTTTTTTTTTTTTTTTAATGTTTATTTATTTTTGAGAGAGAGAAAGAGACAGAGAGCAAGCAGGGAAGGAGCAGATAGAGAGGGAGACACAGAATCCAAAGCAGGCTCCAGGCTCTGAGCTGTCAACACAGAGCCCAATGTGGGGCTCAAAAACACGAACTGTGAGATCATGGCCTGAGCCAAAGTTGGACGCGTAACCGACTGAGCCACCCAGGCACCCCGACCCAATTCTAATAAAACCCAACTCTGAGGAAGCAGTGTTGATTATGATGAAAACTCCTTCAATGCCAGCTTGGCATTTAAGAAATATTTGATATACAGATGGAAAAGCATGGTCTCTCACCAACCTGCCTACACAGTTACTTGATGAAGACATAAATGGATGACCAAGATGTATTTTCTTCTTGTACAAGGATTGAAATACAGGCCCTTGACACAAGAGTAGTAAAGAAGCCTCAGGTACCACCAAATAATAAAGATACAGTATCTTTAGGAGTAGCTGGTGGAACTGGGACCAAAGTACAATGGGAATTCAGAGAAGGAAGATACTACTTTATTTTTGTTTAGCATAAACCATCTCATGGAAAGAATTCAAAGTGAAAATATATATTACTTGAGTGGGAAGAACAAACAAAAAGTGACATACTTCTCCCTGAGTTCTTACCTTACTTGATGCATTGGCAACTCTCTAGAAAATGTTTATGGCTTTGACTTTTACAAAACACTTGCTCATTATGCGCTCTCTCTCCCTACCACATTTGTTACACACTCATCTGTTGGTCCCTGATTGTCTAAGGCTCTTGTTTTCTTGATCTGGATCCACTCCCTAGGAGATCTCATCTGCTCCAAATTTCTTTCTCCGCACCTCACCTCTCCCTGAACTTTCTGGGTACATCAAATTGAAGCAGAGAGCCCCACTTAGATGCTAACAACCACATCTAACTTACAATCTCCATTATAGAACTTTTGTCTTCCCAGCCCAAATCTCCTCCTCAATATATCTTCTCTATTACAATGAATGACAGAAGAGTCACTCTTCTGGTGACTCATGCTAAAAATTCTTAGCATCATCATTCATTCATCTGTTTCCTTTTCTCACCCCATGTTGTAGGTTGAACTTGTTCCCCAAGAAGGTATATTCAATTGCTAACCCCCTGGTACCTGTGAATGTGACCTTTTTTGGAAATAGTTTTTGCAGATATAATCAAGTTAAGATGAACTCACTTTGGATTAGGGTGGGACTGGCATCTTTATAAGGAAAGGGAGATTTGGGACACAGACACAGAAAATATACATGGAAATGGCCATATGATGACAGAGCCAAAGATTGGAAAGGTGTTCCTACAAGTCAAGGAAGGCCAAGAATTTGCAACAGCCACCAGATGCCAGAAAGAGGCAAGAAAAGATTCCTGTCTCGATTCTGGAGGGAACGTAGCCTGCCAACACCTTGATTTCCAACTTTCAGCATCTAGAAGAAAATAAATTCCTGTTGTGTTAAGCCACCCAATTTATAGTTATTTGTTAAGGAGCCCTAGGAAACTAACATACCTGATATCTACTTTGATGGCAAATTCAATCAGCCTTCTTACATATATATCCAGAATCTTCCATTACTCACCTCTCAAGCCTAGGGAATCCAATGACCAGGTCTCCTATCTGGCTTTCTGCTTCAACTTCTGTCCTAGTCCAGTCTACACATAGTCAAAGTGACACTTCTGAAATATAAATTGTATCTGTCACTGCTATACCTTGAACTTGTTTCCTCACTTCACTAGGAGTTAAATCAAGCCCTTAAAATGGACTATAAGGTTCTACATGACCAACCAATCTATCACCACTTCATCTCCAGTAGTTTTGTCTCTTGCTCACTCTACAGTATCCACACAGGCTTCCCTGATGTTCCTCAGACACACTCTTGCCTCTGGCTCTGCACTTCCCATTCTCTTCATTTTTCACCCAGGAAACCTACTCCTGTCACTCATCCTCTGCTCCCAGGCATCTCGTATTCCACAACATTCCTATTCATAGAAGGGCAGACCCCAAGCCTACCATCCACTGTTCCGTGATGCCAATGGATTGGTGTTCACAGCCCTTTTCACCACTAGACATATTTTCTATATATTTTTCCTACTTCTTAAATTATGATAAAATCCACAACACAAAATTTATCCTCTTAACCACTCTGAGTTTACAGTTTAGTGATATCAAATATATTCTAGTGTCATGCAACCATCGTCACTATCCATCTTCATAATTCTTTTCATCTTATAAAATTGAAACTCTGCATGTTTACTTCTGTTATATTCATGCCTCCCCCTTTCTGAGAGTAAAACTCTGGTCTTTGAAAGAAGTGAAATTTCTGTGTCATGGATGGTACTCTGGTCAATTGCAACTTAATGGCATCAGTCTATGGGGAGAAAAGGGAAAGCTTCAGGGACAAGAATCCATTAATGAACTCTACGTTGAACTAAGAAAGATAGAATTAACAAATATACAAAAAAGTTAAAGTAAAGCAGACAAGAGGCTTTATTTAGGCTAGGAAATGAGAATGAGAAATTGTGTCCTAATTAAAGAAGAGCAACAGCAGACACCTTAAATACCCTAGAGAGTAGAGAAGGTTCAAGGTAATCACAGCATGGCAGGATTTAAGATGTACTTCAATTTTTAAAAATTGAAAATAGAAAATAATGTAATGTCAATTATACTTTAACAAAACTCTAACAAATATTAAAAATAAATTTAATGAGGGGCGCCTAGGTGGCTTAGTCTGTTAAGCGTCCGACTTTCACTTAGGTCATGATCTCGCAGTTCGTGGGTTCGAACCCCGCATCGGGCTCTGTGCTGACTGCCAGCTCAGAGCCTGGAGCCTGTTTCAGAGTCTGTGACTCCCTCTCTCTCTGACCCTCCCCTGCTCACGCTGTCTCTCTCTCTCTCTCACCTAGAAATAAAAAATATATATATAAAAATAAAAAGAAAACTAGAATAAGAATAGGACGTTAGGTGTTCTGTAAGTTTTCTAAGTCTTTCTCTTTTTTTCAAGTTCATTTATTTTTGAGAAAGAGAGTGAGAGAGGTGCAGAGAGACTGGGAGAGAGAGAATCCTAAGCAAATTCCGCACTATCATCGTGGAGCCCGACAGTGGACTCAAACTGATGAACTTTGAGATCATGACCTGAGCCGAAATCAGTAGTCTGTCACTTAACCAACTGAATCACCTAGGCACCCCTGTAAGTCCTTCTTATCTGAAGGTGGGTATGGGAACTCCTAAATTTGTAGCCAGTTGGTCAAAGGTGAGAGTGGCCCTGGCCACCCCTGAACTTGTAGCTAGTGGCTGAAGTGAGGACAATACCTTTAATTGGTAGCCAGTTGGTCAAAGGTGAGAGTAGCCCTGGCAGCCCCTGAACTTGTAGCTGGTGGTTGAGGACAGTACCCTTAACCTTGATTTTAACTAACTCTGAATAATACCCCTTTTTGCACTGGCTTGTAATGCCACCTTAGATATCCATATCCAATTTCTATATGTATAGATAAATTTCTGAGCTCTCTTTTACAATTTGTAATATGTCTCTGTCTCTGTACTTGACACTGCAAAATATTAATTACTATTGATTCAGAGTAAATCTTGTTTGTTATCAAGTAGAGCCAAAGCCCCATCATATTTCTGTGTTAGAATTGCTTGAGATATTTTTTGGCAGTTTGTCTCCTGTGAGAATTTTAGGACTGGCCTGTGAGGATTATACAAACTTGGTTGGGATGCTTTTTGGTTACACAACAGATAGTAATACAAGGTCCTTGCATAGCATATTAAGGAGATTGGACTTTTTTTTAAGTCCATAGAGAGGTACAAATGAATGAATGAATTTATTTATTTAGCTTAATGTTTATTTATTTTGAGAGAGAAAGAGAGCAACGGAGGGGCAGAGAGAGAGGGAGAGAGAATCCCAAGCAGGCTCCACACTGTCAGTTCAGAGCCCAGTGTGGGGCTCGAGATCATGACCTGAGGTGAATCAAGAGTCAGACATTTAACTGACTGAGCCATCCAGGCACCCCAATGAATTTATTAACAGGATTTCCAGACTGAGTAAGCATCTGTTACCTTACATCTAATAAAAACAACCCTAAAATATTTGTGGCTTAAAACAACAAGATATACTTCTCACTCATATTCCATGTGCGTGTGGGTTGCCTGGGTTGCCTGCGTATTCCTGCCTGGAATATCACTGGTTACTGGGAGAGATGGACCCAAAAGACAGAAGAGTACAAAGTGGCTAAGGCTTCTACTGATAAGTCAACCAAGCCTATCCCATGGTGTTATGTAACTTCAAATACATGGAGAAATACAGTCCTTCTGTGTGTCCCAAGGGAGGAAGATTCGTGAACAGCCAGCCCTAATGACTATCACAGCCCTGTACAAGGACTGAACTAATGGGAGTATGAAAAATGAAAATGTCAGAAAGAATGGAGATGCAATTGTGCATAAGACTGACTGCAGGCCCTAGAAACTTTATAGCATTTAAATCAGAGAGTCTGATCTGTATTGGAAACGCATACTTAATGCTGACAAAACCAAGGACCTCATGGCTAAATTGCTGGATTACAGGACAAGTCAGTGATTTTAATAGCATTTTGCAACGTCTTCTAAAACCCACGTACACTGGGGTAGCCTCACTCACACAGGTGAGCCAGCCTGGATATCAGCTTAAGGGATGGTGGGTTAATCAGTAATGTCAAATGTAGACATCTGCCTTCTGTCTGATGGTAGTTTTTTACAGCTTTCTGGACTATGTGTTCTTTGCTTTTATTTTTCATTAAAAAAAAAAAAACTTGAGTCATATAAAAAATAAAATTCTTTATTCCTGTGTACCCTCCATCCAGCATCAATATATGCCTTCCATTTATCAAGATTATTCTAATGATTGGGGAATTTTGAGATAAACCAGTAATCCTTGGGTATATATAATCTGATGCGCAGTGTAGGGCAAGTCTTGATGTCAAAATACCACGAGCACCTGAATCCATGCAGTAACAAGAGTCCACAAGGAGACCACCATCAGGTAAGTCCTCTACAGATATTTCTTCAACATGCCAGTTCTTCCAAAAGCCCACTGTCAGTTTTAGGGCTGTTACCTGTTATGATAGGATGGGGAAGTAAACTTGGAGGGGCCTGTACCATGTTGTGAGAAGAAATCATGGAAAACTTTATTCTTTTTAACATGGGCTTGACATGTTTTTGCACCAGCCCCTACAATGCTGATAGTCAGTACAAGGTGAAAAAGATAAAGATTCTGAAGCTCAGAGTAGTCTTTTGTCACTGTTATACTTCCCTTGGACCCCAGACAAGCCATGGCTAGCTGGGAGAGAAGCGATGGGGTCAGCAATATGATCACTAGCTATCTTTCTCACATCATAGTGAAATAGGATTGAGTCACAAATGACAAGATTCCCACTGGGTTTGTCAAGAAAGACATCGTTTATGTAACCTTACATGTTTTTTTGTTTTGTTTTGTAATGTTTATTTAGAGATAGAGACAGAGTGCAAGAGGGAGAGGAGCAGAGAGAAAGACAGAATCCTAAACAGGCTCCAGGCTCTGAGCTGTTAGCAGAGAGCCCAATGTGGGGCTCAAACCTACAAACAGTGAGCTCAAGACCTGAGCCTAAGTGGGACGCTTAACTGACTAAGCCACCCAGGCATCCAGATGCTTTAGATGTTTTAATGATAGTTTAGGTTTAGAATTAAAATTTGAGAGAGTAGTGAGAATAGCATTGCTATACTTTGGTTGGTCCCTGATAGTAGTTCTTTCCCTGCAAATGGGGTTTGACTGACAGAGCGAACAAGGATGAGGAGAGATGAGTCACATATTTTCCACCTTTGTGGTGAGGAGGATCTTCCTCTACAAGAGACCCCTTTTAATATTTTGAACATAGCAAGAGAAAGTTGGGAAGTACTTATCTCACTGTAGGTACAGTGACTTTCCTGTTGGAAAAGTGGTTTGGGGTGGGACCTTGGGTGTATGAAGAGTCTTCATTCATTAAAATGCTTCTGGGGCTCACAGGTAAGAATCTCTCTCTTCAAAAGAATAGTGCTCTTGTCAATTTCTCAGGCTTTACACTTGAGACAATGGAGAGCTTCCAGTCATTCCTGAACAAAGCCTTCGGGAAGGCAGACAGTAGAATGGTAGTATTTATTTTGCTGGCCATAATATCACATTGTAGTTGACATGCCACTATCACCCTTCACACTCTCAAGATTTGCAAACCTTCCCCATGTGCAAGACTGTTAGTTCCTGGGTTTGGGATAGAAAGTCTGTCCCAGGGATTAATGTGAGCCCTTCTGACTTTTCTCTTGCTATATTGTACTGCTTATGGTAGGGATACCACCCAGTTTACGTTGCTTATTGAAAACCTAGAGATGGAGGATTTACGCCCTTTACAAAGGCTGTTTGGGGTTGTGTGACCAGTGAGTATAAAAGACCCCTGAGTAAACTTGTGCCTTGATTTCCCTGGAACTGAGATACTTCACATATGTGTTGGGGACTTATGGTTTAGAGACCGTGTTCTGTGAATGAAAAAGATCCCTGGGATCTGTGGCTGCATGTTGCAGGGCACCTTGAGGTTTACCTGCTGTATTTTTTCTCAGGCTATGTTGTAGCTTTTGTCTTTATTGGAGTCTTATGTAAATGTAAGTCATGGAGCTGTGGGAGTCCATTCAATCACCTTAAACTGGGTACCTGCTGTAGTTGCACTTTCTCCATCTTAATGTAAAACAATGTCCTTGGAAAGGAAACCTACTTTGGTTTAAGCTCATTGTATCCTTTTTTTTTTTTTTTTTTAGTATTTTTTAAAAAATGTTTATTTTAGAGAGAGAGAGGGAGACACAAAATCTGAAACAGGCTCCAGCTCTGAGCTGTCAGCACAGAGCCCGACACGGGGCTCGAACCCACGAATCATGAGATCATGACCTGAGCCAAAGTCAGACGTTTAACTGACTGAGCCACCAAGGTGCCCCAAGCTCATTGTATCTTAGAGTTTAATTCCCATTAGGAGGTGCCTGGGTGGCTCCATTTGGTTGAGCATCTGACTCACGATATCAGTTCAGGTCATGATCTCACCGTCAATGAAATCGAGTTCCACACTGGGCTCCATGATGACAGTGTGGAGCCTGCTTGGGATGCTGTCTCTCCCTCTCTCTCTGCCCCTTCCCAGCTCGCGCAGTCTTTCAAAATAAACATTTTTTACGAAGAAAATAACTTATGACACTTTACAGCTACATTCTAGGGAGGGATTGATTAATAACACCTCTAAAGTTTCACATACACTCTCTTTCAAAAGGGAAGCATACCTTGTACAGTGTAGGGAAAATAGAAGCCTATTTTATTCGATTATGGAAACAAGTTACATTGTCCAAACAAGCAATACCAGGACCAAAGCTAGTATTTAATTACTGTCTCTAATATCAGGGACTATCTCTCAAACTGTTTAAAATTCACAGGGGTATACAGCTGGGGGGTACTCATCATCTTCCAACCCTAAATATCTGATCAGCTTAGAAAAAAACAAAATTCTTTATTGAATTTTGAAGATACTTCTACTGTATTTCATCCGATCTAAAATACCTTTGATTGTGTGATGCACCATTATTTTATGTACTAAGTTCTCTATTTAAATATGTCAAACCATAGGGGCTCATGGGTGGCTCAGTCGGTTAACCGTCTGACTTGAGCTCAGGTCATGATCTCGCAGTTCACTAATTTGAGTTCTTATCGGACTTTGTGTTGACAGCTCAGAGCCTGGATCCTGCTTTGGATTCTGTGTCTGCCCCTTCCCCACTCACACTCTACTTCTCTCTCAAAAATAAAAACATTAAAAAATTTAAATATGTTGGGGCACCTAAATGGCTCAGTTGGTTAAGTGACCGACTTTGGTTCAGGTCATGATCTCATGGTTTGTAGTTTGAGCCACACTTTGGGCTCTGTGCTGAAAGTTTGGAGTCTGCTTTGAATTCTCTGTCTCCTTCTCTTTCTGCCCCTCCCCTGCTCATGCTCTGTTTCTGTCTCTCTCTCAAAAATAAACATATAAAATGTTTTTAATTTAAAAATGTCGGGGCGCCTGGGTGGCTCAGTTGGTTAAATGCCGACTTCTGCTCAGGTCGTGATCTAGCAGTTGGTGAGTTTGAGCCCCACGTTGGGCTCTGTGCTGACAGCTCAGAGCCTGGAGCCTGCTTCAGATTCTGTGTCTCCCTCTCTCTCTGCTCCTCCCCCACTCATGCTGTCTCTCTCTCGCTCAAAAATAATAAACATTAAAAAAATTATTTTTGAATAAAAAAATAAAAATGTCAAACCATCAACTGTGATGCTCCATTCTAACATCATTTTTAATTAGGTGGGGAAAAAATTTCTATCTTGGAATTGATGAAACTATGTTTTACTCAAGAAACATTCAAAATCTTCCAGCCCCATTTACAAATACCAGCAAATGGTGGGGTGGCAGAGGAGGAGATAGTCAGTATTTTATTAAGATTTCTTACTAAAGTAATGAACCATGTAGTTCAATTACAACGTATGTAATGATGTAAAAATTCAGTGCAAATACTCTATTGGCAAGTTTTGTGTACGTTTAAGTATGTGTACTAGGGAGTCCCAATTGTGATACTAACACATACAATTCCCAATTATGAACAATCATTTTAAGAGTAAAAATAGATGTGGGGCGCCTGGGTGGCTTAGTCGGTTAAGCGTCCGACTTTCGCTTAGGTCATGATCTCGCAGTTCGTGGGTTCGAGCCCCGCGTCGGGCTCTGTGCTGACTGCCAGCTCAGAGCCTGGAGCCTGTTTCAGTCTGTGACTCCCACTCTCTCTGACCCTCCCCTGCTCACGCTGTCTCTCTCTCTCTCTCCTAGAAATAAATAAAACATTAAAAAAAAAAAAAATTTAAAAAAAAAAAGAGTAAAAATAGATGTAAAACCCATATTCTTACATAGTTTGGATATAATTTTTCTCTATTTTCTGACAAGTATATTTACATACTTAATACTTTCCATAATTGTTTATTATGTCACAGTTACAGAATATGACATCCCTCATAAAATGACACCCATGAAAGATGATTCCTCAGATTCATAGAATTTTTTCCCTCAGTGTCAATTCTCTAATTATCAGTGTAGCAAGATTTCATGCCAACAACATTCTCACAATCAATACACACACACACAGATCTTCCCTATTTGTTCCCTCTGGGCTACATTCAGCTGACATGTATTGGGGAAGGGGTTTCCTGCTGTCTGGCATTCTACCCAGTACAATTCTCTTATAGGCGATGAGGTGTGAGTTTGGGGGAAAAAAAAAGGCACGTCTACATTGGTAGCTTTTAGGTTTTCTCCATGTAAACCCTGGTGTAATGAGCCATGCACTCTTCAATGACGAGTCTTGGATATTTATTCATGATTTCTCTCCTCTATGAGTTTTCTGATGTAAAATGAGGCTGAATTTGTGGGAGAAAGTTTTCCAACAGTCACTGCATCCATAAGGTTTCTCCCCTGTGTGAGTTCTTTGATGAATAATAAGATGTGACTTCTGGGCAAAACATTTCTGACATTCGCTGCATTCGTGGGGTTTCTCTCCTGTATGTGTTTTCTGATGCAGAACGAGGCTGAACTTGATAGGAAACGTTTTCCCACATTCACTGCATCCGTAGGGTTTCTCTCCTGTATGGACTCTCTGATGAATAATAAGGCTAAACTTGTGAGAGAAAGTCTTCCCACACTGGAGGCATTCATAAGGTTTCTCTCCTGAGTGAATTCTCTGGTGAATGAAGAGATAGGACTTTCGGCTGAAGGCTCTGTGGCATTCACTGCACTCATAAGGTTTCTCTCCGGTGTGAGACCTCTGATGAATAGTGAGGTGTGACTTTTGGGTGAAAGCTTTCTGACACTGACTGCATTCATAAGGTTTCTCACCCGTATGTGTTCTTTGATGGAGGATGAGACTAAATTTGATGGAGAACGTTTTTCCACATTCATTGCACGCGTAGGGTTTCTCTCCTGTATGAGTTCTCCAGTGAGTATTGAGGAGTGACTTTACACTGAAGCCTTTTCCACACTCACTGCAATGATAAGGTTTCTCTCCTGTGTGAGTTCTCTGATGTCTAATGAGCTCAGATCTCTGGATGAAGGCTTTTCCACAGTCACTGCATCCATAAGGTTTTTCCCCTGTATGAGTTTTTTTATGTAAAATGAGGCTAAACTTAAGGGGGAATGTCTTCCCACAGTCGTCACAACCATAAGGTTTCTCTCCTGTGTGAGATCTCTGATGAATAATGAGCTGTGACTTGTTGCTGAAGCTCTTCTCACACTCACCACACCTGTAGGGCTTCTCTCCTGTATGAGCTCTTTGATGTGAGGTGAGTTGTGACTTATCGCTGAAGCTTTTCTGACATACACGACACTCAAACCGTTTCTCTCCCGTGTGAGTTCTCTGGTGCTTATTAAGGCATGACTTGTCCGTAAAAGCTTTCCCACATTTATTGCATTCGTAAGGTTTCTCTCCTGTGTGGGTTCTCTGATGTAAAATGAGGTGGGACTTCAGGCTGAAGGCTTTCTCACATCTACTGCAACCATAGGGCTTCTCTCCTGTGTGTGTTCTCTGATGCTTAACGAGGTCTGACTTCTGGGAAAAGACTCTCCTGCAGTCACTGCAGTTATACTGTTTCTCTCCTGCTCGAGTCTTCCAAAGTTTAATAAGGTGTGACTCGTGGCTGAAAGCCTTTGAATGTTCATTAAATTCATTGTATTTTTCTCCAGTATGAATTTTCTCAAGCTTGGTAAAAAGATCCACTTGGTCGTAGCCATTAAATTCCACTTCGTTTCTTGCATAGCTGTTATTCTGAAGAGTGTACTCTACATTAGGTTTCAGATGTTTCCCAAGTATGTCAAATGTATGGGATCTTTGTGCTAAAGGGATATCAAAGTTTAAGCTTAGAGACAATATTTTTCTAAATGGATTATTTATGTGGTGACTCTCCATAATTTCAAGGTTGCCTTGGTTTTCTTGGTGCCAGTCTGTGTCCGTGTCCACTTGCCAGGTGTCGTCTAGAAAGGAGACCAATGAACCACAATGAGCATGTAATAGAAGGAGTGGAATTTCATAGCAAAGGCCAAGCAGGGAAGAGGAAATGAGACTGGGTATACAGTGAAAGTCTGAGACATTTGTAAGTGGAAGGAGAAAAAAATGGAATAAACTAGAAAATGAGGAGAAGAGGGACAATTTACGAATGCTGAGTATATGAGAAAAGAAAGCTATAACCGTGGGTTAGGCAGACAAAGAGGAGAAGGCAGGTAAACTGAGGATGCCAAGGAGAAAGATTAATTAGGACAGCAAGTTCCAAGATAAACTAGAGTAGGATCTAATCCGAATACAGAAGAGAAGGAAATGTATTATTTTATTTTTATTTTTTTAAAACTTTTCTTTTTAAAGTAGGCTCCATGCCCAACACATAGTTTGAACTCATGACCCTGCGATCAAGTCGCACACTCTACCAAATGAGCCAGCCAGGTGCCCCCAGAAGTGTATTCTTTTAAAAAATAAGCAAGGGGCGCCTGGGTGGCTCAGTTCATTAAGCGTCCCACTTCGGCTCAGGTCATGATCTTGCAGTTCGTGGGTTCGAGCCCCGCATCGGGCTCTGTGCTGACAGCTCAGAGCCTGGAGCCTGTTTCAGATTCTGTACCTCTCTTTCTCTCTGACCCTCCCCTGCTCACACTGTCTCTCTCTCTCTCAGAAATAAATAAAAAACATTTAAAAAATAAAATAAATAAAAATAAAATAAATAAAAACTAAGCAAAAGGGGCTCCTGGATGGTTCAGTCGGTTAAACATCCAACTCTTGGTTTTGGCTCAGGTCATTATCTCATGGTTCATGAGACTGAGACACATGTTGGACTCCGTGCTCATGATGTGAAGCCTGCTTGCGATTCTCACTCTCTCCCTCCGTCTCTGCCCCTCTCCTACTCACACACACTCTCTTACTTTCTCAAAATAAGTAAACATTAAAAATAAATAAATAAAAACCAAGTGAAAGAATCCTAATAAGGAGAGATTTAAAAAGTAGAGTCAAGGGGCGCCTGGATGGCTTAGTTGGTTGAGCACCAGACTTCAGCTCATGTCATGATCTCACGGGTAGTAGGTTCGAGCCTCACATTGGGCTCTGTGCTGACAGGTCAAAGCCTGGAGCCTGCTTCAGTTTCTGTGCCTCCCTTTCTCTCTGCCCCTCCCCAGTCATGCTCTCTGTGTGTGTCTCTCTCAAAAATAAATAAACATTTAAAAAAATAGTTACAAACTGAGAGGGAGGGAGGCAAACCATAAGAGACTCTTAAATACAGAGAACAAACTGAGGGTTGATGGGGGGTGGGGGAGGGGAAAATGGGCGATGGGCATTGAGGAGGGCACATGTTGGGATGAGCACTGGGTGTTGTATGTAAGTGATGAATCATGGGAACCTACCCCAAAACCAAGAGCAAACTGTATACGCTGTATGTTAGCCAACTTCACAATTAATTATGTTTAAAAAAAAATAAAGAATGAGACAAACAAAAAAAATCTTTTAAAAGGAGAGTCAATATTAATGTATGTGGGAGCTGATGTCCCTGTTCTAAGTCACACTCGGAGCTTAAAAACTTCAAGAAGACTTCTCTGAACAATAGGTACCTCCCCGTTTCTGACCAAATAGAAATTCACTTCCCTTTATGCCCCAGGGTTAGCTTCTCACTCACCTGGATGAATCTGACTCTGGATTTCTTCCTCTGTCATCCATGGTTGACATCCTTGTTCCCACTGGTAAAACGCATCTGCTTTGGTGACTTGATACCCTACTCAAGGAAAATTATAGCAGATCCATGGACCCACATACTTGGGCTTATAAGGCCTCTGAAAAACGGGGAAGGTTATTAAGGGCCTGAACAATTTGCCTCTTAGCCAAGTAAAGTCCTTTTACTCTGGGAGCGAGAGAAAATCACTCTGTTAGAGGCCAGAATGTGCTAAAATCTATGATGTATGAAACTCAAGTTCAAAAAAGTAAGGTATTTGGTAAGGCTCCACACATTTCATTGCTGAGAAAAGAAAGGCGACTGGGAGCCTGCATTACCCTGGGAAGGCCCTGCTTACCCACTGATACTAGGTTGCTATAATTTTCCAACATCACATCTTGATACAGGTTCCTCTGAATGGGGTCCAGTAGCTGCCACTCCTCCCACGTGAAAACCACAGCCACATCCTTCAATGACAGTGAGACCTGCAACAGAAAATTCCTATTCATTCTAAAGGGATTATCACTGTAATTATTATTACTATGAAGATAAGCATCATATTTCCTAATATTTCCTACGGTAAGTCATTTGCCTTCTGTATGACTAGTTTTGCATTATATTTTGTAGGAAAAATTAGTTTTTTACTTAAAATATCCTATCTTTGCAGTGGCTCAGTTGGTTAAGCGCCCGACTTTGGCTCAGGTCACCATCTCCCGGTTCACGGATTCAAGGCCCTTATTGGGCTCTACTGACAGCTCAGAGCCTGGAACCTGCTTCGGATTCTGTGTCTCCCTTTGTCTCTGCCCCTTCCCTGCTCACGCTCTGTCTCTCTCTCTCTCTCAAAAATAAATAAACATTAGAAAAAAATTTTAAATATCCTATTTTTGTGCTTCCAATCATTCATGATGTTCATATTCACTCTGTTACAAGAGACATAGACCAGAGCTTCCTCAAATCCTTTAATCTAGGAACCACCTGCAACCTATGTGAATGCACCTCTATGTCAGATACTTCACTGGATATTCCTTTGTACGGAAGACTCACCTCTACCTTGAAGAAGCAAACTAGCTTGCAGAGAGAGGAATGTAAGTGCACAAGACTACAATACATTATAGAGGGCAAGAAAGAAATACATACCATGTGGGCACCAATGGGGAGCAGAAAAATTATAAAGGTTGAACTTTAGAGGATTAAGGAGACAGGTGCATATAATTCAAGAAAGAAGTAACGTGAGGGGTGCCTGGGTGGCTCAGTTGGTTGAGTGTCTGACTTAGGCTCAGGTCATGACCCCACAGTTCCTGATTTCGAGCCCCATATGGGCTCTGCTGTCACAGTGGAGCCTGCTTTGGATTCTTTGTCCTCCTCCATCTCTGCCCCTACCCTGCTTATGCACGCTCTCTCTCTCTCCCAAAAATACACATTAAAATAAAACAAGAAAGAAAACAAGAATTCATGCTGTAACATGAATGACAGCACAATCAAAAGCCATATGCATTTAAAACACCGCAAATACATTTCTTCCTAAGCTGTGACACCAAATGAGTGAATTTACAGCAGGTAGAGCACACTGTAAGCACTCACAAAAAAATGTTCATGTAATATTTTTTGTTACTGAAATGTTGATAGGGATGGACTTCCAAGGTACTGGCTTAAGTGCCCTCAATCAGTTACAAAAAAGTACATGAACTGTAATCTCAATTATGACAATGGGCTATTAGGTTCTGTGCAGAAAAGGGCTGACTCAGCAGGCCGGGGCTGCCCAAATCCTGCACACTCCAAAGAAAGGCCTGTCTTCAGGAAGGCCAGCTGTTGATTTGCTCCTGGGAGACAGATAACCTCTGAACCCCTGAAATATCCTGCCCGATACAGGTGCTTCCACATTCTTGAGCCCTATCAGTTTGAATTTGGGGGCCCTGGAGACTGAGTAGCTGAGGTCAGTCACGTATGGTGAATGCCTATGTTGACTGACTCTCAATACAACCCTGGACACCAAGCTGCAGGTGAGCCCCACTGTATGGCAACTCTTCCCACCTGTTGCTACACATCATCGCAGGGGGAATTAAGCGCTATTCAAGCTACTCCACTGGGCGAGCACAGCTGGAGGCTAGTGTCTGGTCTCTCCTGGATGCTACTCTGTACCTTTTGCCTTTGCTGATTTTACTTTAAAAAAAATTTTTTAAGTGGGCTCCACACCCAGACTTGAGCCCAATGCAGAACTTGAACTCACAACCCTGAAATCAAGACTCAGATGCTTAATTAAAATAGAAAAATTAAGAGTTGGGTATTAACCAATTGAGCTAAGCAGGTACCCCTGCCTTTGCTGATTTTAATCTGTATTTTTTTCACTGTAATAATCCACAACTGTGAGTATAACAGGTTTTTTGAGTCCTTTTGAGTTCTTCTGGAGAATCATCAAGACAAAGGGTGGGCCAAGGACCACCAACTCAAATATATACAAATTCATAGTTATATATGTAAATGCTGACAGAGAAAGCCAAAACAATACATATAACTTTTTAGATTATTTATCTTGAGGGTGGTGAAAAAGGATCAATGAAGGACTTAAGAGTTTAGCTTTATTTTTTTTAACTTTTTAATGTTTTATTTATTTTTGAGAGAAAGAGATAGAGACAGCGTGAGCAGGGGAGGGTCAGAGAGAGAGGGAGATACAGAATTGGAAGACAGGCTCCAGACTTTGAGCTAGCTGTCAGCACAGAGCCCGACGCGGGGCTCGAACCCATGAACCATGAGATCATGACCGGAGCTAAAGTCAGAGGCTTAGCCGACTAAGCCACACAGGTGCCCTGAGTTTAGCTCTAGAAACTTCTGTACTATTTGAAACTTTAGACATTGAGACTATTTTAAGCTTTACTGATATAATTGGAAAATTTTTTAAATAGAATAAATAAACTATGGACTGAGAGTTGACACCTGTATTTTGGGTAGTGAAAGGATTATGAAGGAAACACTCTAAGACTTTGCTAATAGATTGAGGATTCTCAACCCCAACCCTACTGACATTTTGGG
Organism: Crocuta crocuta; assembly: GCF_008692635.1. Classification (NCBI taxonomy): domain Eukaryota; kingdom Metazoa; phylum Chordata; class Mammalia; order Carnivora; family Hyaenidae; genus Crocuta; species Crocuta crocuta. The sequence goes on along the minus strand of NW_027533260.1, from coordinate 532,457 downwards.
CTGGATAACTTTTTGTGATGGAGGCCTGTACTGTGTGTTGTAGGATGTTTTACAGCATCCCTGGACTCTATTTACTAGATCCCATTAACAGTTATGACAATAAAAAATGTCCCAGAGGGCCGCCTGGGTGGCTCAGTCAGTTAAGTGTCAGACTCTTGATTTTGGCTCAGGTTATGATCTCACAGTTCATGGGACGAAGCCCCACATTGGACTCTGCAGCTGGCAGTGCGGAACCTGCTTGGGATTCTCTCTCTCCCTCTCTACCCCTCCCCCACTCATGATGTCTCCGCCTCTCTCAAAATAAATAAATAAACCTAAAAAAAATGTCCCAGACATTGTCAAATGTCCCCTGGGGAGACAAAATCATCCTGAGTTGAGAACCACTGATTTAAAGAAAAAACTGAATTTTGAGGGCTGTTTGTGGGAAACCAAATGACGCTCTCAGAATCCATCCATTCTTGTTGATAATCTAGTTGTTATCACTGAACAAAGTCAGATCACCAGGAGGCTGTGGACTTGAGCTATATGGTTTTGAAACCCTGAAGCACTCTGATCACTGAGTTCAGCTCTGGCATAACACCACTGGCTTATCTGCAGATGGCTGAGAAATAATCAAAGGAAACTCACTACTTTATTAGTGGTTTGCTATACGTAGAGGGCACTGAGCACTAAGCAATCTAACCTAAATACCCACCAAAGAAATTTCTTCCTACTTACGTGACAGGAACTATCTACTTTTTTAGAGGAGCTTTCTCCTTAATGCAAGGCAAATCACCAATGATTTTTTTAAGGTTATTTTGAGAGAGTGCACAAAGATGAGCAGGGGAGGGGCCTAGGGAAGGAAAAGGCGGGGGGGTGGGGGGAGAGAGACAGAGAGACAGAGAGACAGAGAGAGGGAGAATCCCAAGCAGGCTCCTTGCTGTCAGCACAGAACCTGACTCAGATCTTGATCTCATGAACAGAGAGCTCATGACCTGATCATGACCTGCTTGACTGACTGATCCACCCAGGTGCCCATACCAACAATTTTTTTTATTGACAGCTATGCAGATTATATTTCCCAAAAATGACCACAATAGTATGTTCCATTCCAAAACCTTCTGCAACATGACCTTGCTACTTAGCCCCGTCAAGAGGATGAACCTATTCCCTTCCCCTTGAATCTAGTTTGTCTTAGGGTCTTGCTTGTAGCAAAGGGTTTGCAGCAGAAGTGATGATGCAGAAAGGGCCATGTAGTTTCAGTCTGGTTCTGTCAGAATCTAGCATCATTCTCTGAGAAGCCTGAGCCACCTTGGGAGGTCATGCATAAATACTCCAACAGCCCCAGCTCAGCCTAGTGTTTTGAGTCATGACTTCCGGGAAAACAGATACGGGAATGAAGAAGCCTTCAGAGGATTCCAGTCCCCAACCTTTGAAACTTCCCAGCCGAGGTTCCAGACATCATGGTGGGGAGACAAACTGTGCAATAAAGGAGTAACATAGCACTCTGGGTTGTCCACACCCTGCACATGCCAAAGAAAGGTTTGATCCTTACCTGTTCATAAGAAGTAATCTCTGAGCCCTTGAAATATCTTTACCTGAGAGCCCTGGGCTGCACCAGATGATCTATGCTATCAATGTGATTCATGGTGGGGGCCTTGGGCCACACTGTAGCAGTTTGACTGAAAGGGCTGGAGATTAAAGTCAGCCATTGATGTAGTCAGTGTTACCTATATGACCGACTCAAATAAAAACCCTGCATGGCTCCTGGGTGTCTCAGTTGATTAGGTGTCCAACTCTTGATTTAGACTCAGGTCATGATCTCAGGGTCTCAGGGTTGTGAGATCGAGCCCCAGGTCAATCTTGAGATTCTCTCTCCCTCTCCTTTGACCCCTCCCCCCCTGCTCTTGCGCATCTCTCTCTCTCTCTCTTTCTCTCTCTCTCTCCAAAAACCCCAAACCCTGGAAACTAAGGCATGAGTAAGCTTCCCTGATTAGCAATACTCAATGTGTTGGTACAAATCACTGCTGGGAAAATTCAACACTGCTCATTTGACTCCACGGAGAGAGAAAAACTGGAAGCTTTTGCCTAGTGTCTCCTGGATCTGACCTTATAAAGACTTTCTCTGTGGCTGATTTTAATCTGTATCCTTTTGCTGTAATAAATTATAATCGCGAGTATAACAATGTTTCTGAGCACTCTGAATTCTTCTAGCAAATCATTGAACCTGAGGGTGGTCTTGGGAACTCGTGAACATGTAAGGAACCACCAGAGGGCCCTGTCTTACTTTCTGACCCACTGAATCCATTAGGATGATAAAATTAAATGCATATCACCAGGTTTCACAGTGGCTTGTTATGCAGCAATAGATAACTGGAACAGGAAATACTAGAGTTTGTAGCTCAATTTTACAAACTATTTAGAACTTTGTGGGCTGTGATCTATATTCTAACTTTTTTTTTAATGTTTTACTTATTTCTGAGAGAGAGACAGACAGCATGAGCAGGGGAGGGTTAGAGAGAGAGGGAGACACAGAATCTGAAACAGGCTCCAGGTTCTGAGTTAGCTGTCAGCACAGAGCCTGACGCAGGGCTCGAACCCACGAACTGTGAGATCATGACCTGAGCCGAAGTCGGCCGCTCAACCAACTGAGCCACCCAGATATCCCCTATATTCTAACTTAAAACAATTTGTATAAACATATGATTTACATATCCTGATTGCAACCTGGCTTTGAAGTTGATCCTTTGTCTATTTTTCCCCAAATTCTGACATTTATCTCTTCATGCCTTATCTGGTATAGAGTAGTCCGCATAAATACTGAATAAACATATTCTTTTAACATGTGTATTATTAAACCTCCTCAAACCCATTGGAAAGGCTAATGGGAAAAAATATATATAAATATATAACTTACTTGAGACTTGGACATTTTCTGGGGTCCTTAGAACCATCAGAAAGTTTAATATCTGCTCTGTTGTTGATTCTGGGCTCTTTTCTGAAGCTCTAGTTCAAGGTCTCTAGTCAAGGATGCAGTGTTGATCTTCATACCTTCATTTCCTTCCTTCATAGAAACTATTTTATCCCAGGAAGCCAGGACCTGGGGATTATAGAAATTGTAACTGTGAGTATAACAGATTTTTCTGAGTTGTTTGAGTCCTTATTTGTATGTGTATATGTATTTTAGATATACATAAATACATATATATCTAAAACTTGTTTGCTAAAGTCTAAAGAAAATAAGTAATATGTATTACCTGATGACTTATTTTTCAATAAACATAATTATTTTATATATGTTTTAATGTTTTTATGTATTTCTGAGAGAGAGAGAGAGAGAGAGAGAGAGAGACAGCATGAACAGAGGAGGGTCAGAAAGAGAGGGAGATACAGAATCTTAAAAAGGCTCCAGGCTCTGAGCTGGCTGTCAGCACAGAGCCTGACAAGGGCCTTGAACCCACGAACCATGAGATCATGACCTGAGCCGAAGTCGGACACTTAATGGACTGAGCCACCCAGGCACCCCAATAAACATAATTATTTTATAATAAAGAAACACAAACAATAAAGCAATCACCACTAAATTATGTAATTTTACTGAAAGTGTACTCAAAACTAAATCCACAGTTAGAGAAAGACCATTGCAAAGAAATAGGGGAGAAAAATGTCCAGTGAGAAATTTTTAAAAGCCTAAAAAATCCAGAGAAACAGGTATAAATACTGGAATCGTGCTTGCTAATCTATCTTGGGTACCTACGTGTGATCTTTAACTGTATGAATAGTTAGTACTGTTCTGGTTTTTTGTTGTTGTTGTTTTGTTTTTTATTTTCTAACAAATGAGAACAGAATCTCAGAGTAGTTGAGAAACTTGCCCAAGTATACATAGTAAAGTGGCAGAATATGGTTAAACACCTAGGTCTGCCCAAATCCAAAGTCCATAATCCTTTCTCTGAATTAAATTTACCTGCGGGTACTCCGCTTACCTGGAAAACCTACAAGAATCAATTAGTAATTACATTAGTAATAAGTTCAATAAAGAAAGAAAAGAAAAACATTTTTTAAATAGCTGCTTTTATATCTCAGAAAATAAAAAATTAAATAACCATTGGAAACGCTCAAAAACAACAAAGCTGGGGGCGCCTGAGTGGCTCAGTCGGTTAAGCGTCCAACTTCGGCTCAGGTTAAGATCTCCCGGTTCGTGGGTTCGAGCCCCGCGTCGGGCTCTGTGCTGACAGCTAACTCAGAGCCTGGAGCCTGTTTCAGATTCTGTGTCTCCCTCTCTCTCCGACCCTCCCCTGCTCACTCTCTCTCTCTCTCTCTCTCTCTCAGAAATAAATACAAGATTTAAAAAAAAAAAAAAGACAACATAGCTGGCCAAACACTGACCACAGCAACCCCATTCACTGACCACCCCCAAAGACACTCCCATTCCTGACTTCTTTCATGAACACCCCAAACACTGACCTCTCGTCATTTGCCCCTAATCAATGACCTTAACCCGAAAGACACAAACCCTACGTGCATTCCAAACATTGACCTAACGTCTAGGTAACACCAGTCACTGATTTGCCTCCAAGACCCCAGCCCCAGTCACTGACCTCCCCCACAAAAGCAATACCCCAAGTCCTAACACCTTTCTCCAGTCCACTCCAATCCCTCACTCGCCAGCCCTAGGGCTGCACCATTTCCCACTATCCGGCTCCCTCAAGCATGGAATGCATTCCCCGCCCCACAACGGCTTGCTTCTCTCACGGACAACCCAAAACCTCCCTTCCCATAAACTCCAAATCTCCACAAACCAAGCTCAAACTGATTCCGCTCCCAGAACATGAAACTGAGACCCCGTAATAGAGCTTCCTCGCACCAGTTAGGTTGGTAGAAAGGGCCAAGGTCCATCACTCCGGCTTTAGACTCACAAACGATACTATTGCACTTCCCAGGTCAAGTTTAACTTCTTTGGCATCCGGGTTGCCTACCACCACGCCGGGGGCATCCTTCCACCGACGAAGACTCCGTTCAGCTTTCAGTCTTTTAGACAAAGACACTAAGAGGTAGTATGGCGGCGCCCTGTTGGCCGAGTTATGTGGGAGCCGCCATCTTGGATGACCTGCCGTACGACCTCTTTCTCCGCCCAGGATAACAGTACTACTCTCGTTACGTCAGTTGTGAACCACGCAAGGGACGATGCGTTGCGTGGAAGCCGGAGGCACACCAAGCCAAAGGCAGCAAAACTTGGCAAGCAGCAAAACTTTGCAGCCGGCATGGCCATTTTGAACAGGGTGCACATGTCCGTACGTGAAAGGGAGTCATCCTTTAGGGAGTGGAAAGCAGGGGGAGGAATCTTAGGGAGAGCTTATGAAGAGCAATAATACAGGGCTTGGAAAAGCCAGAGTAGTATGACAAAGGCAGCATGCCTTACTGTGGCCACAGAGTAAACTAATTTAGTTTAAGGAAAAGATCTCTTCCTCCCAGGATTGCTGGTTGCCGTTAGGTGACATCTCCAAGGTGAAAGATGACACAGTAGGTAGAGCTAGTAGTGAGGGAGGGGTAACGCTGTTCGCCAAGGTGGAGGATGGTGAAATGCTGAGAAGACTGGAAATTGTTCATAGAAATTTCTTAACAAGCTTTATCTCAATTCAAATGTTTTCACATTTCATTTTTAGTGAAGTTACTATAACTGGAATTGAGTCAAACAATGAAAAATTTTAATTGGGTAGATAATTCCAGATTGTTGTCCAAAACTGCCCTATTAATGAATACACTTTACTGGTTGCTATCCTTCCTGAAGGATTTGATCCTAAAACTAATAGGTAATGTTTAATAAGTGTATACACATTTTTTGAACAGGAAACTATTTTAGGCATAATAATTAGATTATCTTAGTGATCTGAAAGCTATAGATGGTGAACCTAAATATTATCCTCACTTCCATATGGGAGCAAGAAAGGCCAGATCTATCAGAATGTCCATTTTCTCAACACCTCATCAATCTTTTAAATTGTGCCATTTGAAAGGTGAATAAAAAATCTTAGTTTATTTTATAAGGTGTTTTTTTACTTCCATTTCCCTCAGTATTTTAAATTGGTTATCTTTTTCTTAATCCTATTAGGGCATTTATACATATTAATTCTACCTCCATTCTCTTATATTTACTGACATCTGTATTGTTTCTCATTTGGCGCTATATGAATAAAGGAACATTCTTGTGTAAACCTTCCTGAAGACATACCATTTCAGCGTTGATGAGTAGATATCTAGGAGTGGAATTACTGCTCTCATATGGTTCTCAGTTTTATTTTGCAATACTCTTAAGCTTAGGAGTTAGTTTTGAAAGGATTCTTAGTGTTTCAAAGATTTTTGATAAGTAAGATGGATATACTTACAATGGATTTTTATTTGGGGACATCATCCATAGATGTATCATGAAGGAAACTTCAGAACAACCCTCCTGCAAATACAGTCCTCTGCACATAGGCATTTCCTCTTCCTCTTTTTTCCAACAGAGTTGTAAGTATTTTTTTAAATGTTTGTTTGGAGAGAGAAAACAAGCAGGGGAGTGGCGGAGAGAAGAGAGACAGAACCCCAAACAGGCTCAGCACCATAAGCGCAGAGCCCAGTTCAGGGCTTGAACTCACACACCCGGAGATCATGACCTGAGCTGAGAACAAGTTAGATGCTTAACCAACTGAGCCACCCAGGTGCCGCCAACAGTTATATTCATTGGATTAGATTTGATGTTTACATTATGATAAATACATAAATACTACTCATAGCTCAGCCATGTATTATACTATGATTATTTTTCCTTTCTTGCACAATTTTTTATTCTCCCTGGAGTTGTCTTATTTATTCCTTCTAGAAATTCTGGCCTCTAGTTCTCAGAGAACTAATAATCCTTGTCACTGGCTCCACAGAGGGACGAGGAGTCCATAACCACATGTAACTTGCAACCTGGACATTGGCTGGAGACTGCTCTCTTCACCTTTACTGGGTGGTAATTGTGTTCTTGGGGGTCACATCCGGGATTCAGAGGCAGTGTGTTTCCACTTCCTTTGTCACTGGGATGCAAACCTCAAACCTCGGAGCCCCGGGAGAAGTGACCTCATTTGGCATCAGTGGACTGCTTGGCAAGGATGCACAATGGAACCTGGCGAGGCCCAGGAACCAGCTCAGGGAGCACTGCCTGTCACCTTGGTAAGAACCCAGGTTTGTTTTGGTAGACCTGCCCCTAAGAGGCAAAAGGGGAGCCTCTCAGAGTTACCTGAGTAGTTCCGTAAGGAACGAGACTGCAGCTCCAAGGTACTGGGTACTGGGAAGTGGGTTGGAGTCCCTGAGCGACTGTGTGTGAATGAGATGGACAGTGGAAAGTTTCCCACCTGACCATTGGGCCGAAGAGAGTGTTGAGTCTCCAACACAGTTCCGTGGGGACCTCATATGGGCTTAGGGCGGTATCAGACTTCCTTGGGAGTCTTATCTGGCTCAGGGCTTGATACTCAACCCGCCAAGGCTAAGAAATGCCTAAAATATTTCCAAGAGGAGAGCGGCCAGAAACCATCAAAGTAACTGTGCATCTGGTCCAGATTAGTCCCTCCCTTCCTCCTTTTCCCCCTCTTGTGCATGAAATTTGTCTCTAAGGGGGAGGAAATGGGTGAAAAACAGAGTAAACCGACTTCTCTAGGGTGTGTGTTGAAGAATTTCAAAAAGGAACATTCAGGAGATTATGGCATGAGATTAACTCCTGGAAAGCTCTGGACAATCTGTGAAATTGATTTACCATCGTTCGGGGTGGGCTGGCCCTCCGAGGGCTCACTTGATAAGGAACTAGTTGGCGAGTGTTCAGGGTCATTGTGGGGGACCCAGGCCACCCCGACCAATTCCCTTACATTGATTCTTAGCAAGATCTGATGCTATCCTAGCCACCTTGGCTAAAAGTCTGTATTGAGGAGAACTGTAGAGTTATGATGATGGCTCGTGTCACGGCCATCCAAATGCTAGCCCAAGCCTGAAAAACCCACACTGTTGGGAGAACCTGAGGAGACCCCACCGCCATATGCCCCACTGTACCCCTCACTGCCACCTGTGCCTCTAGCCGCCCGGGCTGCTGAAACCCCACCAGAGCCTGCCCGTAGTCCTGGGGACTCGCCACCTCTAGCACCACCAGCCTCTCCAGATGTGACCGGCTCACCTGGACCACTTGTCCTAACCTCATACACCCCTTCCGGAAGGCACATAGAAGATCAGGCCAGCGGAGACAGTCCCTCCCTGCAGCAACACCACCGAGCCCCATAAGGAACCTAGGGGACCTGTTTATTATGTATGATCAGAAAGGCCAGATCTGAGGAGGCCAACATATTTTTGTGTACCAACCTTTTACCACTATGGACCTCCTAAATTGGAAGCACCACACTCCCTCCTATACAGAGAAGCCCCAGTCTATGATTGAACTAATGCAGTCCGTAATTCAAACCGACAAACCTACCTGGATGGACTGCTACCAACTCCTTCTGACCATCTTTGACAGAGAAGCACTGTGGAATTACCCAGGTGGCCCAAAAATTGTTAGAGGAGCATGTCCTGACTGGGACACTAGACACCTAGGCTTACGCTCAGGCTCACTTCCCTGGGGAGGACACTACATGGGACGCAAATGACTCAAGTGTAGATAGAGGGCTCACAAGGACTGAACGGTATCAAGAAGCCCTTCTAAATGGCATGAAGGAAGGGCAGGGGAGGGGAATATGAGTAAAACATCAGAAGTGCTCCAGGGACCGGAGGAGAGCCCGAGCCAGTTCTGAGAGACTATGTGAGACATTTTGTTTCTATACCCCTTTTGATCTAGAGACCCCCGTTAACCAGCAGATAGTCAATGCGACTTTCGTAGGTCAGGCCAAAGGGGGCATCTGGCCCAAGCTGCAAAAGCTAGAGGGTTTCGCCGGCATGCGTGCCAGTCAGTTGGTGGAAGTAGCACCTAGGGTGTTTGTCGACAGTAACCAGGTGGCACGGAGGGAAGAACGCTGGAAGATGCAGAAAAAGGCAGACTTGTTAGCTGCTGCCTCGGTAGAGTGGTCGGAACAGTCCTGGAAAGGTAGCCCTCAGGGACGGGGCCAGGACCAAATCGGGGACTGGAGGGGAGGATCATCTCGCCCAAGACCAAGTGAGGGTGGAACCAGTGTGCTCACTGCCATCAGGAGGGCCACTGGAAAAACGAGTGCCCCCTGTGGCTCGGTAATTCTCAGAAGGGACCCAAGCAGAAAGGAAGGGGCCATGGGGTCCAGGGCTGCCACCAATCCGCATCACAGCCCCATGGGGCTCCTGAAGATGATTCTGTGGGGATAGTTGCCATAGAGGACTAGGAAGAGCACTAAGACAGGCTGGGCTCTACTTTGTTAGGCCCCCAAGGGCATATGGTCCGAATGGATGTGGGAGGTCGACCCATTGACTTCATAGTAGATACTGGGGCAGAACACTTGGTGGTGACTCAACCCGTGGGCCCCTTCTCACAGAGACAAGCCTCCGTTGTGGGGGCCATGGGCAATCAGGCAAACTGAATTGCTGCCTTGGCAATTCAGTTTAGGCCGCCATGAAAATCATCCATGAATTCCTGTACCTCCCCTACTGCCCTGTGGCTTCAATGGGCCAGGACCTTTTGCGAAAGATGCAGGCCCAGGTAACTTTCAACTCTCACCAACAAGCTGCTCTGACCCTGTGAAAGCCGGAAGCAAAGATTATGACTCTTACAACGTGCTTGGTCTGGGGCTCCCAGACACGTCCAAGCCCTTCTTCTTGTACATTCATGAACGTACTGGCAGTGTGGTGGGAGTCCTAACCCAGATGTTGGGGTCATGGCACCGCCTGCTGGCATATCTCTCCAAGCAGCTCAACTCTGTTGTCTAAGGCTGGCTACCCTGCCTACAGACACTTGCAGCCATGGCCCTCCTAGTGTCTGAGGCTGATAAGTTAACTATGGGACAAGAATTGACACTCTGAGTGCTACATTCAGTATTGACACTAATGGAGTACAAAGGACAATTCTGGTTAACCAATGCCCGGATGGTCACATATCAGGGAATGCTATGTGAGAACCGCGTATTCACCTATAAGTAGTGCAGCCCCTAAATCCTGCAACCGTTTCTTGTCGGTCCAGGTCAACCGGATCATGACTGCACTGAAGTCATGGATGAGGTGTTCTCCAGTCGACCAGGCTTGATGGACCAGCCCTCAAGTCCCTAGGAACCCCAACGCTGAGTATTTCCCTGATAGTAGCAGTTTTGTGAAAGAGGGAGAACGCCTTGCAGGGTACTTTGTGGTGACTCTGAATTCTATCATTGAGGTCAAACTCCTGCCAAAGAGGATTTCTGTACAGAAAGCAGAGTTCATAGCGCTAACCCGAGCTCTCCAACTGGCAGCAGGGATACGTGTTAATATACACACAGACTCTAAGTATGCCTTCCCCACCCTCCACGTGCTTGGGGCTTTATATAAAGAGAAGGGTCTAATAAACTCAGGAGGAAAAGACGTAAAGTATGATAAGGAAATCCTTGAATTCTTTGACGCTGTGTGGGCCCCTAAAAGAGTGGCAGTCAGGCCTTGTCAGGGACATCAAAGAGGAAGCACCATGGCTGCATGTGGAAACTATAAGGCAGGCAGAAAGACAAAGCTTGCAACCTCCAAAGGAACAGCAGAATCAGCGACTTTAACCACTGCACTGTTCCCTAGTCCACTGGGCAGAATGGGACCCTAATTACTCACAACACGAGAGTACCTGGTTTAAGACTGAAAATGCAAGCTACCTCCCAGGTGGATGGGGGAAATTTGAAGACAGCTGAGTAGCAATTCCTGAGGCCATGATTCCAGCTTTCCTCAAGCAGTTCCATCAGGAAACTCATATTGGCTGGACAGCTCTTAAGATTACTTTGAGTAGACCTTTCTACATCCCTCGGCTCTCCAGCATAGCCCGAGCAGCGTGTGAGCAATGTGAAACATGAGCCCGGAATAACCAAGGCTGCCCCTGGGGTGCAGAGTATCAGGGGAGCCCCATTTGAAAATATGGTGGTGGGGGCACCTGGGTGGCTCAGTCAGATAAGCATTCGACTTTGGCTCAGGTCATGATCTCATGGCTCTTGGGTTTGAGCCCCACATTGGGCTCTGTGCTGACAGCTCATAGCCTGGAGCCTGCTTTGGATTCTGTATCTCCCCCTCTCTCTGCCCCTTCTCCACTCACACTGTCTCTGTCTCTTTCTCAAAAAATAAAGAAACATTAAAAAATTATTAAAAGAAAAAGAAACTATGATGGTAGACTTCACTGAGCTTCCCTGGGTCCAAATCTGTAAATATCTCTTGGTCCTTGTGTACACTCTCTGGCTAGGTGGACGCCTTTCCTACTCACACAGAAAAAGTACATGAAGTGGCATGACTTCTTCTAAAAGAAATCATATGTGCTGCCTGGATGAAGTTTTTAATGTAGCTTTTGATGGTGGCTTTACTGTCATGACCAGACCTAGTCTCTTAAATATCAAACTGTAGTCCAAATTCCAACTTTTCAGTGCCCTTTGGCTTTGGTTTTTGTTCATACCAGTAGAGGGAAGCTAAGTGTCCCTGATCTTTGAACATGATCACGACAGTAACAAACCTCACTCAAATATCTAGTGTTGATTACAGAAATGTTAATTGAATAAGCTGATTGATTAAAATTGGAAAAAAAAAACAGACAAAAAAAGAAATCATTCCTCCATTGGGATCCCTATCACTATGGGATCAGATAATGGTCCAGCATTCGTGGCCGAGGTGGCAAGGAGTTAAAGCACTTGAACCGAACCCGGAAGCTGCAATTAAGTAAACTGTCAGGGAACCCACCTACACTGGGACCAGGTGTTGCAAATTGCCTTGTTAAGAATCAAGGTGTAGGGGTGCTGGGTTGCTCAGTAGGTTAAGCGTCCGACGTCGGTGCAGTCATGATCTCACGGTTCACGGGTTCGAGCCCCTCATCGGGCTCTGTGCTGACAGCTCAGAGACTGGAGCCTGCTTCCGATTCTGTCTCCATCTCTCTCTGCTCTTTCTCAAGGCTTGAGAAGCTTGAGGAAGCTCAAGCCAAAGCTTCAGGAATCAATGGTTCGGTAGAACAAATAGACTGTCCTTATTTTCTTTATATATTTCCTTACCGTGATGCACTGTCACTCCTTGTTTCTTGCTATAAATGTGAATCTTGCCCTACTTTTCGCCATGGGATTGGCATAGGCTACCCTGGGTGGCTGGAAGTGTGGTGAGAGGTTTCTGTTAGCATGCGCTTTTCTTTTGTGGATAGGATGCTTCATTAGTATTGGTTGCTTCTAATCTGGACCCCTCCTGTAGACCTAGATTCCTCATAATGTGACCCACGTATTTGCATAACCAGGTCAGGCGAGGGAGTCACTTGGACCCTACTCTACCATACTCACTTCTCATGCCAAGGAAAAGTCCTGGAGACCTACAGACACAATAAGACTATCTAATTCTATCTGCCAACGGAAGAGTCAATACACTTGCCTTGATCCACAATAGTCCCCCAATGAAGATTGGTTAGAAGTCCAATCCTACCAAGAGTGGGAGGGGGGCTTGGTCAGCTGGACACAAATTACTAACCCAAAACGACTGGTGTCAATGCTGTTTGACGTATGTGCTCTTATAGGTATTGGCCCAGAGGCGTCTGTCATATGAAAAAAGCAGGCACTTGTCATAGAGAGCCCAAGCACTTTTTTTTTCTAGGAGAGAGAGAGAGAGAGAGACAGCGTGAGCAGGGGAGGGTCAGAGAGAGAGGGAGACACAGACTCTGAAATAGGCTCCAGGCTCTGAGCTGGCAGTCAGCACAGAGCCCGACGTGGGGCTCAAACCCACGAACCACGAGATCATGACCTGAGCGAAAGTAGGACGCCTAACCGACTAAGCCACCCAGGCGCCCCCAAGCACTCTTGATATACCATGCAGAGGCTTAGAACGGGAGCAGGAATACTGACTCAATGACAAATACATGTGTGAGGAAAACGGTTTATGTGCCTATTACACCTGAGTTTTTATGCCCCAGCCGGAGCTATGCTTCATGGGCTACTTGGGAAAAAAGAAGGCACAACAGTGCTCCTTCATAAGGGGCTGCTACCTCCGGTTGTCACTCAAAGGCTTGTAACCCTGTCAATTTTACCACCATTAACCCAGGAGATTGCAAATGCAATGGGGCACCCGAATTGGCATCTGGATCCATGCGCGAGGCAGAGACCCAGGGACTATGCTATATGTCAAGAGAGTCACTACCGCCCATCCAACCATGTCCCATCAAGTCTTCCACTCCTTCTACGAATAAATAAGAAATATTTCTTATTATCCCCCTCCCACCTCAGTCACGGTAAGAAACTTGTTTCTATCCCTAGCGGAGACATAGCCTAGACTCTAATGATCTCTTCTTGCTATGTATGTGGGGAAACCAACATAGGGGATCAATGGCCATGGGAGGCTAGAGAATAAATCCTTGTGAACCTTATAATGGAACAGAATACCCCAGTCCTATTACCGGGGTTTGGCTCCTCAAAACCTCAATTATTGAGAAAATTGCCTTGCCCGGTGGGGAAGAAAGTTCACCATCTCTGTTGGAAACCTAACATGCCTAGGCCAAAGATTTTATAACTCAACTGTCTGGGAAACCCAATGGTGGGGGTCCCCAGATCACCTTGAACCAGATCCCCACCCCCTTGTCTAACTTCTCTCATCTCTGAGAGGCCTGGGACAATGTCGATGCAGCCATCAAATGGCAGGCCCCAGGTGGATTATACTGGATATGTAGAAGGACAGCCTATACAGTACTTCCCTCAGGCTGGTCATGGTCATGTGTGCTGGGAACTGTTCGTTCATCTTTCTTTCTGCTTCCACTTGCCAGAGGGGAACATTTGGGAGTCCAAGGGTATGGGGACAGGGAGACTCAAAGGAAACGATGTGCCCTACAAATTGGCAATTGGAAACGTGATAAATGGCCTCCTGAGTGTATAATCCAGTATTACGGCCTGCCACCTGGGCAGAGGATGGGTCCTGGGGTTACTGCACTCCCATTTACATGCTAAACTGCTTAATCAGACTGCAGGCAGTTGTAGAAGTTATAACCAATGAAACTGCCAGGGCTCTTAACTTACTAGGTAGGAAGCAAACCAAAATGTGCAATGCTATCTATCAAAATTGTTTGGCCTTAGATTACTTGCTTGCTTCTGAGGGAGGGATTTGTGGAAAGTTTAACCTGAGAAACTGCTGCCTACCGATAGATGATGAAGGAAAAGTCATAGAGGAGAGCAGAGATCAAATGAGGAAGGTTGCTCATGTCCCAGTCCAGACCTGGAAAGGTTGTGAGCTGGGAGGAGTTATTTAGAGATTGGTTTTCAACTCTCAGGGGATTCACAACCCTCATAGATATTATTATCTTGATTTTAGGAGCTTGCTTAATTCTACCTTTGCCTAGTTCCCCTGGTTATACGGTCTGTCTCCAGCCTCACTGAGGCACTGGTTGTAGGGAAATGGCCACGCATGTGATGTTATGGAAATATAAACCTCTAAACCAAGGTGATGCTCTTTCACCCAAAAGGAGGGTGTTCGAGCATCAAAGAGGGGAATGTTGGTAGAGTCCCTCCCTAAAGAATGTGGTGGAGGCCTCCCTAGAACAAAGGAAGGTAACAGGGCCCAATCAACTGTACACATATGTGTAGCTCTGACACTACTGTGCAACTTGGACTGTATCAATCAGACTATACATCACCATATATGGCAAAGAAGTAGAAATTGCATAAAAAGCTACACCCTTCTGCGCCCAAAGCTCAGTTTTTGCGTATGAACCCACTGGGCCCATGTGGGCACTACGAATAAAGTTGGTTTCTGGACTGAAAAGCCTAGGTGTCTCACCTCTCTGTGTGAGAATTCTGCTACAGTGTCTCCCTCCACCTCCCCAAAGGAATCTTGGTTTCTTCCAGTCGCAGTTTTTTACTTCCTTGGATGGTGTTTTCCCTTTCCCTGTATTGTGAGTGCTTCTCCAGATACTGGAGAAGATACTGGAGATTCTCCAAATCTTCCTTTGCCCTCCATATCCAGTCGCCAGTGTTCCTGGGGTATTTGCCCTTTTTCCTCCGTTGACAGGTGTTTTCCTTTGTAGGAACACCTAACTTCTAAGATGGCTGTGCCTTTCCCCAATCTTTCTCTGCGCGAAGTCGTTTGCTTTACTCGCCAGCGCGCTGAGATGGACGTAGCTTATCAGATGTTTGTCTTGTGTAAGCTGGAGCTTCCGAAAGTCAGTGCGGTTTGCAGCGCAAGGTTTAAGGTGCAAGAAATGGGAGTGTTTTCCGTAGGTTTTCACTGTGCCTGGTGTTGCCTGGCTACTCGCCAACAGGGCTACTTCGCCTTCAGTTCGTCAAATACTGAAGGATGGCCGCCTGGGAGACCCGTGGCCGGATGGGCGCGGACATATTGACTCCAGGAAAAGCCGGAAGTCCAGGTGTCCGTGTTCGGTAGAAACGCTGGCGGCCCTCGCCGGCCGCCGTCGCTGGCGGGGAGCTGGGCATGGGCGCGGCCGGAGAGTTCGCGGAAGTGCGGCTTGTAGGAGGTTTCCGTGGGGTCGATAGAAAATGAGGTCTGTGTGTGGGTCGGTCTGGGGAACAGGGTGAGAGGACCGAGGTGACTGAGGGGTCCGTGGGGGAGAGGAAGCAAGTGGGGGCCCGTGGTGGGGTATCTGTGGGTGCGGTGCCTTTGGAGTCGGACCTGAAGGATTGTGAGGGTTAGTGATTACAGGTCTGTCGAGGTCTACGTTTCCGAGTCTGCGGTCAGGATTTGGTGCCTGTCTGTAGCGCCTGGCGACTGCGGACTAGTTCCGGAGGTGGTTTTTGTTAGTGAAAGCGGTGTCCGCTTCGGATTCGGGTTTCGCCCTGTGGCTCAGTGATAGGAGCGGGGGCACAGGGGTAGCGAACTCCGGTGTCTGGTCCAGGTTTCGTGATTATTCCGAGGGTGGGGGAGTGACGAGTGTTTGGGGTCAGGTCCGGGTGTGTCAGCCCTTGAGAGGTTTGTGAGGGGTGAGGCAGGTTGGTGGGTGGGGGGCTTCCAACCTTCCTTTCTCTGTCAGCCCTTCCAACCCAAGCTCGAGTTTTGCCTTACACATCTCTTCCTCTTGACCCCGTAGATAGGAGAGCTTTGTTGGAATTCGAGAATTAAACACATCTAAAGTGGTAAGGTTTCTACTACAGACGGGGATTTTGCCCTTCCTGCAAGCTTATTGTGTGTGCACATACACACACTAGGAAATGCTTCTTTTCGATGCCACTGTAACACAAGTAAAATAATATTTCTTAATTTTAAACTTAAAAAGTTTATTTATTTATTGTGTGAGAGAGAGAGGAGGGAGAGTGAGAGAATCCCAAGCGGGCTTGGCGCTGTTAGCACAGAGCCGAAGTGGGGCTCCCTCTCATGACTGTGAGATTTTGCTTTTACTTCTGGATGTAAACCTGGTGTGGAATTGCTGGGTCACATGGTAAATATTTTTAACTGTTGGAGGAACCATCAGACTATTTTCCAAAGTGTTTGCACCATTTTACATTTCCATTAGCAGTTATGAGGGGTTCATTTCCTCCACATACTCACCAACACTTGCTGTTTTCTTTCCTTTTCTTTGTTTCTTTTCCTTTTTTTTTTTTTTACTATATCTCAATTGTGCTTTTGATTTTCATTTCTCTGAAGAATGATGTCAGTCATCTTTTCGTGTGCTTATGCTATGCATAACTTCAAAGCATATATCTTTTAACTAAATATAGTTAGCATTTCTTAAAGCTGCATAATATTTCACTGGATGTGTATACTTTTATTCATTCAATTCTCATTAGCAGACCTAAAATTATACTCTTTTATCAGCTTTGCATGCTTGTTCCATTGTTTATTTTGCAACGATTCCTAAAACTGGATTTTTCTGGATGCTACCAAAATCTCTATTGAAAGTATTCAATACAAACTGTTAAACCATGCCCCTAAAATAGTCATGTAACACTGCTCTAAGAAATGTATTTTAGGNCTCTCTCCTAGAAATAAATAAAAACATTAAAAAAATTAAAAAAGAAAAGAAATGTATTTTGGAATGCTATCAATATATTTATTTAATTTTAAAAAAATGTTTATTTACTTTGGAGAGAGAGGAAAAAGACAGAGTGTGAGCAGGGGAGGGGCAGAGAGATAAGGAGACACAGAATGTGAAGCTGGCTCCAGGCTCTGAGCTGTCAGCACTGAGCTCGACATAGGGCTCGAGCTCACAAATCATGACATCATGACCTGAGCCAAAGTCAGATGCTTAACTGACTGAGTCACCCAGGTGTCCCTATTTATTTACTTATAAGTAATCTCTACACCCAATGTGGGGCTCAGACTCATGACCCCAAGATCAAGAGTTGCATGCTCTTTGAACTGAGGCAGGTGCCCCAGAATGCGATCTACTTTTAGATACAAGTTCTGTAATCAGCCATCTGACCAAAACATTTTTTTTTCACACATCAGAAATATTATTTTTTTAGTTCATACAATGTAAGATGGAAAACTTATTTTTGGTATATGTTCACTCGAATCTCTGAAGTTCTGACCCTTATTTAATCACATTGGAGGAACTTTTAATAATATCCTTCCTCTTCTCTGATATTGATTATTCTTATTTGGTTCTTTTTTTCTCTTATTTGATTATCAGATTAATTGGGTAGGATTTCCAGAATAGTGTAATGAGGTGTTAATTGCTCATCCTTGTCTTGTTCTTGGCTTTAAAGAAGGTACTTGAGGGGCACCTGGGTGGCTCAGCCGGTTAAGCGCCCAACTTCGGCTCAGGTCATGATCTCACGGTTCATAGGTTCGAGCCCCGTGTTGGGCTCTGTGCTGACAGCTAACTCAGAGCCTGGAGCCTGTTTCAGATTCTGTGTCTCCCTCTCTCTCTGACCCTCCCCTGCTCATGCTCTCTCTCTCTCTCAGAAACAGGTAGAACGTTAAAAAAAAATAGAAAAAAAAGGTACTTGATTGTTTTACTGAACATATGTAGGTCATATTGGATTTTTTTTTATTGAGGTGAAATTCACAAAACAACATTAACTATTTTAAAGTCAACAATTCAGTGGGTTTTAATATAACATTGTGCACACACCACTTCTCTCTAGTTCCTGAACATTTTTATCTGAGAAAAAAACCTGAGAAAACCCGAAGCTGTCCCTCTGACTAATCTCTACACTCAATGCAAGCAGGAAATGAACAGTAAGGCAGAGTTGTAAATAGCTGTAATAGTTTGGCTAAGCACTGAAGGAGTACCCGGGAGCATCCTGGGATACAACACACAACCATGAAACATATCAAGTGAAAGAAGCCAGACACAAAGGTCACATGGTTTATGATTCCACTTATATAAAATATCCAGAATAGGTAAATCCACAAAGACAGAAAGCAGATTGGTGGTTGTCAGGGTCTGAGCGAGCAGGGGGGTGTAGAGAGACAGCTTAGGGTTTTCTCTGTTTTTTTCTGAGCAGGTTTCCTACCCTGTGCATGTACTTGGCTTTATGAATTCCGCAGTATGCACTGGTACTTTTTTTTACTTTAGATTTTTTTTTTAACGTTAATTCATTTTTAGAGACAGAGTGTGAGCGGGGGAGGGACAGAGAGAGAGGGAGACACAGCATCTGAAGTGGGCTCCAGGCTCCGAGCTATCAGCACAGAGTCCAATGTAGGGCTTGAACTCACTAACTGTGAAATCATGACCTGAGCTGAAGTTGAACACTTAACAAACTGAGCCACCCAGGCACCCCGCAAGTTGCCTGTTTCTTGATTGAGTGATCACTCTGCTGTTATAAACCTATGACTTTTTCAGAGTTATGATAAAGGTTTTGTTTTGTTTTTTATTCTGACAGTTCTTACTTTTTTTTTTTTTATGTTTCTTTGGAGGTATGAGCCCTTGAAACTTCCCTCTCTGTCATTGTCATTCAATGGGAATTTTCCTTCATGATGTACATGCGGGCTGTTTTGTTGATCACTGGTACTTTTTTAAAAAATAAACTGAACATGGGGCGTCTGGTTGGCTCATTTAGAGGAGTGTGCCACTCTTGATCTCAAGGTCATGAGTTTAAGCCCCACGTTGGGTGTAGAGATTACTTAAAAATAAATAAATAAAAATCTTAAAAAAAAAAATACACTGACTACAAATGCAATTTAAGTGATGGCTTCTAATCCATACCCTTTCTCTCCCCAGAGGTAATGGCTTTCCTTCCTTTCTTTCTACTTTCCTTCCTTCCTTCCCTCCTTCCTTCCTTCGATTAAAAAAAAAATTTTTTTAAGTCCATTTAGTTTTGAGAGAGTGTGCATGTGCATGAGCGGGGAGGGGCAGAGAAAGGGGGACAGAGGATCTGAAGCGGGCTCTGTGCTGGCAACTGAGAGCCTACTGCGGAGCTCAAACTCACAGACTGAGATCATGACCTGAGCTGAAGTCAGACACTTAACTGACTGGGCCACCCAGGCGCCCCGAGATTTTACCTTTTATATTTAATTTTTGTTAATGTTTTATTTATTTCTGAGAGAGAGACAGTGTGAGCAAGGGAGGGTGAGAGAGAGGAAGACATAGAATCTGAAACAGGCTTCAGGCTCTGAGCTGGCTGTCAGCACAGAGCCCAACGCGGGACTCGAACCCTCGAACCGTGAGATCATGACCTGAGCCGAAGTCGGCCGCCCAACCAACTCAACCACCCAGGCACCCCAGATATTACCTTTTTAAAGTAATCTCTACACCCATTATGGGGCTTGAACCCACAACCCTGAAATCAGGAATCACACACTTCACTGATTGGGCCAGTCTCTCATGACTTTCTTGAACTTGGTTTAAAGCATGTTTTTATACTTTCACTCAATGTGTATATGGCCAGAAAGAATAGTCTTGTTCTATATGCTTTAATTTTTTTCCATTGGTTTGTCTTTGTTTCTTTCACATAATCATTAATGAAAATGGTTTGTTAGGTAATGTTTTGCTGAGCACATTTGTCTTCAAACTGAGGCATGTACAAAGACTTTTGAACAGGTCCGTGAGCACCCGTGATTTTAAAGGAATAGATGTCCAGCTCCTCACCTTTCACATGACTCCTTCCAAACACTGGCCTCTGTGAGAGGCTCCAGTTGGGGGCGTCAAACTGTGTTATATCTCCTTTCATGACTCCTTTTACAGACCCCGCTTTCACTTCCTAAAAGAAAGCCCCCACATACTCACAATCAGGTTTCTTTGCTCCAGAGTGCAGTAGCCTCTGGGGCTCCAAACAAAGGGACAGGTGGCCTTGAAATTAGGTGAGCGACAGTAGCAGTGATAACATCTGGGCCCAGAGGAAATGTGCACTGAAAGTGAACTTAATTTTCATTCTACAGGTCGTAGTTTTGGGAGCAAAATCCATCAAGCGAAGCAAGGAGCAGATCTCAGGACCTGCGTGCAGTCATTTGTGGGGACACCATTGACCAGAGACCAAGATTTCTAACCAGGAATTTAGGGCGGTGCAAAGAGAAACTAAAGACACAGCGTCACCATTACTGGCTGTTTTCCAATAACAGAAGAAAATGATTAAGGACCAGGTGGCTTTATTTTATTCTTCATTCTGTGATTGATTTTGGGGGGACTTTAAAATGCAACTGAATTAAATGGAAAAGTAGAAACTAGTAAATAGGATTTGTGCAGAAGTAGATTTAGATTCCAACTCCAGTATCAAGACAGATAGGCTCAGGACCATGTTATTGTTAGAGTCCACACTGACTAACTCGTGTTAGAACATCCCAAGTGCCTGGAGCATCTTGCAGGCTACGTTAGCTTCAGCTTATGTCCAGTGTCTCCGACGGCCTTTGCAACTGGAGAATCACGATGATCATGGGATAGAACATGACTGGGGAAAAAGCAGACTTGTTCCACAAGGATGTCACTATGTAGTTCATGGCACTTAGGCATCCGGACTTTTGTTCAGGGGTGCTTCCTAGACGTGATATGGCGCCCTGAACTTCAGCTTTCTCCTAAATGCAAAAGAGGGTTTGTCAGAGGCCTCTTTGAGAGTAGATCAGGAGACCTCAGGGGGCATAGTTTTTTCTGGGACCATAATGAGGGGACCCATGGACCTTGCCTTGCAGCTGTTAGGGTTAATCTGGAAATAAATCTGGAAATTTAATCTGGAAATAAAACCCATGTGACTTAAGAAAATGGAAAGACCACATGACTTTCAAAGGTCCTTATGAACAGGGGGCTGAACTGATTGGTGTTTGAGTTCAGATATGGCAGCAGGGAGTTGAAGGTAATGTTGTCGGGTAAGGTTGTTGGGATCCAGGGGGTTTCCTTTCAAACTCCCCCTTATGTTAGCACACGTTCCTTACTCACGTTCAAAGCCAATTTCTGTCTCCTATTTTATTTTATTTTATTTGCTAAAAATTTTTAAAAATATTTATTTATTTTTGAGAGAGAGAGAGCATGAGCAGGGGAGAGGCAGAGAAAGAGAAACACAGAGTCTGAAGCAGGCTCCAGACTGTATCAGAGTCCGATGTAGGGCTCAAAACCATGGACCGAGAGATCATGACCTGAGCTGAAGTTGGATGCTTAACTGATTGAGCCATCGAGGCACCCCATTGAGATACAGTATATTTTAAAGTTTATTTGTTTTGAGAGAGAAAGTATGTGTGTGAGTAAGGGAGGGGCAGAGGGAGTGGGAGAGAGAGAATCTCAGCAGGTCCTGTGACTCAGAGCTCAAACCCACAAACTGTGAGATCATGACCTGAGCCGAAATCAAGTCGGCCACTTAAGTGACTGAGCCATCCAGGTGCTGTCTCCTTCTATTACCTTTTAAAAATTAATCCTACAGAAATACCTAGATATAATTTAAAGGTAAAAAAACTCCAGTGATTACAGAGTTACACAGCAAAAGTAGGATTCTTCTTCATGTATATATACAGCCAGTGCTTCAAATATATACATTGCAAATGTTTTTAGTTTAGTAGAATTTAATGACTGCTTACTACAGAAGCTTCTGATTTGTTGAATGATGCTTGACTGCATGCTTACTGAATACTTTGTTATACATAGGTTTGAACATAGATGTAGATGTATTTGGCTTCTATAACAATGTAGTTTAGGGGCGCCTGGGTGGCTTAGTCGGTTAAGCGTCTGACTTTCACTTAGGTCATGATCTCGCGGTTCGTGGGTTCGAGCCCCGCGTCGGGCTCTGTGCTGACTGCCAGCTCAGAGCCTGGAGCCTGTTTCGGAGTCTGTGTCTCCCTCTCTCTCTGACCCTCCCCTGCTCACGCTGTCTCTCTCTCTCTCTCTCTCCTAGAAATAAAAAAATAAAAATATTTAAAAAAACAAAAAAAACAAAAAAAAACAATGTAGTTTAATAAATATCCAAAGACCTGGGGTGCCTGGGTGGTTCATTCAGCTAAGTGTCCGACTTTGGCTCAGGTCATGATCTTGCAGTTCACTCTTTGAGCCCCGCATTGTGCTCTGTGTGTCAGCACAGAGCCTGGAGCCTGCTTTGGATTCTGTGTCTCCCTCCCCCGCTCACACTTTGTCTCTCTCTCTCAAAAATAAATAAACATTAACATTTTTAAAAATAAAATTTAAAAATAAGACAAAAATAATTAATTTTAAAAATATATCCAAAGACCTAAGTGTATAGATGTGGCCTAGTTGGTGAAAATGAGCAGAACAACTTCTTCATATTCTCTCCATTTCAGGAACTAGAGGACCAGTCGTATTAAACAGGACCATGTCGTTACAGGAATCGCTGACACTGGAGGATGTGGCCGTGGACTTCTCCCGGGAGGAGTGGCGGCTTCTGGCCCCCTCCCAGAAGGACCTGTACCGGGACGTGATGCTGGAGAACTACAGGAACCTGGTGTCCGTGGGTGAGGACGACTCCCCTGTGTCTCAGAAGGTGTCCTCTGTGGGCTTCGGAGAGCTCTGGCGTGTCTGTGCTGCTCTGCAGTGTAGATTCTCAGTCCCCTCTCTGGCCCCAGATTTGAGGGTGTCCTGTGCCTTTCCCGAGAGATCTTTATCTTTGCCTTCCAGCAAATTGCAATTGCATGGCCCCTGTGTGGCAGACTACGGCCCAGGTCACAGAGTCTGCCTCTTCTGTCATTTCCCACCAACAGGGTATGTGGCCAGCAAGCCAGATGCGCTCTCCAGACTGGAACGAGGGGGAGTGTGGACGATGGAAGATGAAATCCGCTGGCGAATCTGGCCAGGTGAGGGAACCAGCAGGGAGGATGGCGAGGAAGTCGCATTTAGTCACTCAGAGGTATCACAGCTGCAAGGGTGACTGAGGACCTGTGTCACAGAGCTCCGGAAATATCCCATAGAAGGTCCTTTGTCTTTCAGGTGCTTAGAGGACCTATCTCTGTTTGAGTTCAATCCGTGTTTATTTCATACAGGTCTCCGTTGTTTTTCTCCTCTGGGTTTCTTTTTAGAATCCTCCAATCTCTTCAGCCTTCTTTGCCTGGCACTGTATCATCACCTCTGCCTTCTTCTCTTGCTCCAAAAGTCCACCTTCCATGCCTCTCTCCAAAGAGAAATGTTCAATTTGAGTACCGGCTTCTGACTAGTGCCCCTTCCTGTCCCTTTGGATAACGTCAATTTCCCTTCCTAACATTCACCTCCAGTCATTAACTCTCTCTCCAGTCTCTTCCCCTCTGGAGAATGGAGGGTGAGGCTGAAAGTTCCAAGCTTCTCATCATGGCTTCGTCTTTCTGCTGTCCAGCCCCCATCCAGCAAGCAGCCCACCCAGAGTCACTTTATGAGAACAAAAGGCATTCTTATTACCCAGGAAATTCCAAGCGACTTGTGAGCCCTGTGTCAGGAACCAAGGTCAGTAACCAATCATTAGAACAGAAGATGCTGAGTGCTCTTATCACTGAGGAAATTGTAAGGGTTTTGGGGGCTTTCTGTGGGAACCAGGGCGGTGAAGTGTGTTTTTCCCTAGACACTTCCTTACCTCCTTAGCTCCCTTATTTAAAGCCTTTTGATTTCTTAAAATTTCTCATTCTTTGTTCTCCGCCCAGATGACATCATTCAACCCCATGCCTGCTTTGTTTTAATTTTCTTGTATAATTGTTCATTCTGATCATTATTTTATTTTATTTATTTTTTAAAATATAATTTATTATCAAATTGGCTTACATACAACACCCACTGCTCATCCCAGCAAGTGCCCTCCTCAAGGCCCATCACCCACCTTCCCCTCTCCCCCACCCCCATCAATCCTCAGTTTGTTCTCTGTATTTAAGAGTCTCTTATGGTTTGCCTTCCTCCCTCTCTGTTAACTATTTTTCCCCCTTCCCTTTCTCCATGGTCCTCTGTTAAGTTTCTCAAGCTGATCATTATTTTAGTCTTCTTATTTGAGCTGCTGGATTCATTCTCGTGAGTCTTTCCTTTTCCTTGTGATAATCACCAACATTAAGTCCCAACTAATCACATTACCAGTCTTATATAGGATGGAAATTTCTCTTCGGTTAACTGTCTCCATAATATGCTGTCTCTTGCTTATTTAGAATTTGCTCCCCTTTTCCTAAAGTCAAGGTCAGCTGTATTTGAAGGAGTCTTTTTAATGTGTTCTATACATAAGGATCTTTCCTTGGTTCATCGTCTGAAAGATTTTCTGATTACCTTAAATGGATTTTTGGTGGCCCAGTACATATGAGCACCAACAGCCGTGAGCGACAACAGCAAAAACAAATTATTTTCAGAGACGACATTGTACGAAGAGAAAGTTAAGCAAAATAAGCAAATAAATGTGATGTCTTGTGGGGAAAAGTCCAGGAAGATCGGTGAGACAGCAGTGGAGACAGCAGTGGAATCGTATGCGAGGCCCCGGAGCTGCCAGAGGAGATGGGAGTCGGGCTGGGGCCTCTAGGCTTAGGTCTTCAGGGATGGGAGTAACTCTTTGGTAAGAGCCTTTGAGCAGCTGTATGAGGGGTGTGAGGGCCTGGGGTGAACTGAGTTGCCAGAGGACATCATAGCAAATTCAAAGGCCTGAGGCAGGAACATGTTTGAGGAACTTCAGGGAAGCTAATGTGAGTACAGGGAAGGGAGCCAGAGGGACAATGGCTGATGATCACATGGAGATAAGGGCAATGGAGTCGCACCTTGAGTTTAGATTAGACAGCTTGTGTATGAACTTGGAAGGACATTTCAAGGGCTTGATATTTTTAAAACATTTTTTTTTTTGAGAGAGAGAGAGAAGACAGGCAGGGAAAGAGCAAAGAGAGAGGGAGAGAGAATCCCAAGCAGGCTGCATACTGTAGGCACAGAGCCCGTGCAGGGCTCGAACTTGCAGTGAGATCACGACCTGAGCCGAAATCAAGAGTCTGTTCCTTAAATGACTGAGCCACCCAGGTGCCCCAAGAACTTGATATTTTTAAATAATGAGATAAGAAAGCATTAGAGAGTTTTCAGTAGGAGATGAATACAAAGTCATTTATATTTAAGACGATAGCTTTGGCTACTTTGTAGAAAAGAATGGTAAGAGCTGAGGCTGAGGGCTGAAATCCAGTTGGGAACCTGTTGCTATAGTCCAGGATACCTGGACAGAGAGGGTGAGGGTGGTCAGCTTCTGAATGTGTTTATAAAGAGGGCAGGATCCAGTAGATCTTGTATAGTATGTGGACAAGTTAAGAAGAGCCTTGGACAAGGGTATCTGGGTGGCTCAGTTGGTTAAGCATCTGACTTCTGCTCAGGTCATGATCTCGTGGTCTGTGAGTTCAAGCCTCGCATCGGGCTCTGTGCTGACAGCTCAGAGCCTGGAGCCTACTTTGGATTCTGTGTCTCCCTCTCTCTCTCTCAAGTAACTATTAAAAAAAAAAAAAAAGAGAGAGCCGTGACCAACTAGGAGTCAGAAAGATGGTATACATTAAATGCAGGGTTTTCTTTTCTTTTGAGAGTGTGCTTTTGTTCGATTCAGGGTGATGGCCTGGGCTAGTCTATATATAATGCCATAAGCAGGCCCTCTTGAGCCTAATTGGTTGAGCCACAGTCTTCATATGTGCTGGAAGATACTGAATTTAGTGAGAAGTAAAGCAATATATTCTAGGAGTAAGATTTTAGTAGAAAATAGAGGACAGGGACTCCTGGGTGGCTCAGTTGGTTGAGTGTCCGACTTGGGCTCAGGTCATGATCTTGTGGGTATGTGAGCTCGAGCCCCGCATTGGGCTCTCTGCTGTCAGTGCAGGGCCCACTTCGGATCCTCTGTCCCCTCTCTCTGCCCCTCACCTGCTCATCCACATGCATGCACTCTCTCTCTCTCACACAAATAATAAACATTAAAAAAGGAAAGAAAGAAAATAGAGAACAAAATGGCATGTAAGATGTGGAAGTTCAGCTTTTAAATGAGGTGTCTTGTGCTACAGTTCTGGGCTGTGTGAAGTTAATTGTCAGTGAACAGTAAAGCTTGGAATACTTTAGAAACCAAGGGGAAACAGCTTACAGTGACATAGATGGGGGAAGGGTAGCATGATATGTGGGAGCCATAAATAGGATTGGAGTAAAGATGATGAAGGGCAAAGAATGCAGGGATGAGTGTGGAAATGGCCATGGCTATGTGGGGCTGTCAGAGAATCAGCCTGACTCCAGCCACATAAAGACCAGGTTTAGAAGAAATTTGTAGGAGAACTAGTGGAGCATAAGCATGGATAAATGGGGTATCGTTGGAGACGTAACTTATTTCCAGGGTAACTGTTGGAGACTTGCTTAGTTATTGAGGTAGAATGGTGGAGCTGTTTGATTTGTATCGTCCTTGGATATAGGGTCTCCCTTTTTACCTGGGTCACAGCAGTGTCTATGCATACAGTAGGTCTAAGAAAAATGGAAGGCAAAGCCACCAAGAGTCTTGGTCTGGGATCAGAAGTGTGATCCTTTAGCACCCCGTACATGATGGAAACCAAGAGGGGCACCTGGGTGGCTCAGTCCATTAAGCATTCAACTCTTGATGATGGCTCCAGTCATGATTTCACAGTTTGTGAGTTCGACCCCCACATCAGGCTTTGTGCTGACAGCTACAGCGCAGAGCCTGCTTGGGATTCTCTGTCTCCCTCTCTCTCTGCCTCCTCCCCTGCCCCACCAATGCTCTCTCTCTCTCTCAAAAATAAATAAACATTTTAAAACCCAAACTCCTAATGTTCCAGTAATTGTAAACATGGGTCATTCCTTCATCTTTCAACAAACTCATTTTTCCAAGCACGAACCCAATCCGGTTTTCGGTCTTTATGTGCTCTTTATACACTGATGACTTCTACGTTGTTATTTCTTGTTGAGACCTTTCTCAGGATTTACATAATCAATCAAGCTCTTCATGTCTGAAGATAGCTCTTCAGGGCTATCATCATAAACCCCTCTGAAGGCTGATATGCTCACTTGATTTCCCCACATTCCAAAGCCCAATAATATTTCCCATCTTATTAAAAGTCACTACCCCCTGTCCATTGGCCCAGGTCAAATACTTTAGAATAAGACCTGATTCCTCACATTTATAATTCCCCCCCAAGTTGAAACCGGCAGTGAGCCTTGTCTTCTCTGTCCACATTATGTTCTGACTTCCCTCCACCTTACCCTCGGTTGCTCCCTGAACCCACTTTTCACAGTTTGACTTTCTCTGTCACTGCTTGCTTATTCAGTTTTTCCAAACTAGAATATATGCTTAGTGGAAACAAGAAATGTATTTCTATGCCCTCATCACCAGCACAATGCTTGGTACATGGTCATAGTTTCCTAAGGACTTGGGGGTGTATGAATGTGTCCCACAACATTTTGAAACAAATATCCCTCTATCTCCTTGTGCTTCTAGGAACTTGGTTTTAACCATTTTACAATCTCAGCATGCTTTGTAAGGTTACAGTTAGAAAGCAGCCAAATCTATGTTTATTCATTTTGAGTGATCTAACATTATTTATGTACTGACTATTCTTACTTTTTTTCTTTGCTTATATTATTGTGCTAACCTTTGTCCAAATGATAACAAACATATTTCCTTGGAGTCTCTTTAAAATAAGGTCATAGTGTTGTCAGTAAGGAGCCAGCCTACACAAAGCCACTTGTGAAATAGTTTTAGTATATACCAAGCTGATATATCAAGCTCACAGAAAGATTCATTCTTCTCTTCTTTCCTAGAGATCAAGAAAGATGGTGGTCATCTTCAGGGGCACTTGCAAAATCAAAGATGTCCAAAGAGAATGAAACAATGCCATGAACATAATGCATTTGGAAACATCGTTCATCAGAATAAAAGTAATTTTCCTTTAAGGCAAAGTCATGACATCTTTGGCTTACATGGGAAAACACTGAAGTCAAATTTAAGTTCAGTTAACCAGAACAGGAGCTACGAAGTAAAGAACCTGGCTGAGGTTAATGGAGACATGAAATCCTTCTCCCATACAAAGCATGACCAGTATTGTATTGAAATTAAATTTCCTGAATGTGGATATTCTGTGGGTACAAATTTCCAATTCATCAAGCATCAGAGAACTCAGAAGATGGAGAAACCCCATGTATGTAGTGAGTGTGGCAAAGGCTTCTTCAAGAAGTCTCAGCTCATGGATCATCAGAGAGTTCACACAGGAGAGAAGCCTCACAGATGCAGCATATGCGGGAAAGCCTTTTCCAGAAAGTCCAGGCTAACCGAACATCAGAAAACTCACACAGGAGAGAGGCGGTACGAATGCACTGAGTGTGACAGAACATTCCCCAAGAAATCACGGCTCCTTGTGCATCAGAAGACACATACAGGAGAGAAGCCCTATGTATGCAGTGAGTGTGGAAAAGGCTTCTTCAAGAAGTCTCGGCTCATTAATCATCAGAGAGTTCACACAGGAGAGAAACCCCATGGATGCAGTCTGTGTGACAAGGCATTTTCCAGAAAGTCCAGGCTCATTGAACACCAGAGAACCCACACGGGAGAAAAGCCTTACGAATGCACTGAATGTGACAAAACGTTCCGCTGGAAGTCACAGCTCAATGCCCATCAGAAGACTCACACAGGAGAGAAACCGTATATATGCAGTGAGTGTGGGAAAGGCTTCATTCAGAAGGGCAATCTCATCGTACATCAGCGGACGCACACGGGGGAGAAACCTTATGTATGCAGCGACTGTGGGAAAGGCTTCATTCAGAAGGGCAATCTCCTTAAACATCAGCGAATTCACACTGGAGAGAAACCCTATGTGTGCACCGACTGTGGCAAAGGCTTTAGCCAGAAGACCTGCCTCATATCGCATCAGCGATTTCACACTGGAAAGACTCCCTTTGTGTGTACCGAGTGTGGAAAATCCTGTTCCCACAAGTCCGGTCTCATTAACCACCGGAGAATTCACACAGGAGAGAAACCCTACACCTGCAGTGACTGCGGGAAGGCCTTTAGAGATAAGTCGTGCCTTAATCGCCACCGGAGAACTCATACAGGAGAGAGGCCCTACGGATGCACTGACTGTGGAAAAGCTTTCTCCTACCTGTCATGCCTCGTTTACCATAAGGGAATGTTGCATGCGAGAGAGAAAGACGCACGCCCGGTCGCGGTGGGGAATCCTTTCTCAGAGAGCCACAGCTCATCACATTCAGGTGATAGCACGCAGGAGAAAGACCCTGTTAATAAAGTGGACATGCCTTCTGTAGCAGCTAAGACATTACACCTCCGTGGGCTCCTAGCAGATAGGAACATAGCCAGAGTGGGACAGCCAGGTGCTGATGTGCACCATCGGCAGATAACCGAGTTTGCACAGGGAAACCTTTTGAATGCAGTGAATGTGCTGGTTCCTTCACTGATCAGTTGCCTCATAGTTTATGCCCCCAAAAGCCCATAGGAATAAAGTGTGATACAATCCAAGTGGAAAACCCTTGAATAAAACCTTCCAGGTCAGTGTGTGGCTGACAACTGTAACACATAGTGTAAAGACCAGGGATAGTCTAAGGACAAATAGGATAAAGAGCGAGAAAGCCTCTGTGGAAAGGTAGACCCTAGTGGGTGTCTCATGGGGCCCCGATCAGCAGCGAGCTCATAGCTGGGAGACCTACGATGACCGTGGGAAAGTCCTTCCCCAGAAAGAGGACCTTACTAGGTGCCAGAGGGCTCCCGGGGAAATCCTACAGGAAAAGGGGCTCTGCACACACCGACTGTGGAACGTCTTCAGCAAACACATCAAGTGAATAAGCCCTGTGAACGTGACTATTTCAGAGACTTCTGCCAGAAGTCTAACCTCATTTCACATCAGATAATGTGCATAGTGTCCATTTTAGGACAATATACCTTGAATCAGATTCCTAATTTATATGATGGTGACTCCTTAACTCAAAGGAGGTGGTATGTGCTGCACATCAGTGGTTTGAATTATAACAGTGCACCCCCTTTTCGGGGGGGGGGCATGAATCTTTCATTCCAACCCAGGGTCATTATTTGGTTAGCTCTTGTATTTCTTTGGTTCTAAATTGATTCAGTTTATTTTAGACTGCTGAAGTCCTTCAAATGGAAGGTGAATACATTTAATTCAGTAATGTACCATGGCATATTTGGATATGTTTGACTTTGTAAATATCCCCCAAAGGAACAACTGCTCGGAACTCCTGAATTACCTATCAGCCAAGTTCTTTACCTAGAAGACAATTCCCATCCAGTACACACATCACTCAGAAAACCTTTCATTAGCTATTTCCTTTACTTGGTAAAGTATGAGCTACAGATGCTGACAGTAGCGAACTAAGTAAGAGTCCTTGCTGCCTTTGAACTGGCATTTTTTTTAAATGTTTTATTTATTTTTGAGAGATAGAGACAGTGTGAGCAGGGGAGGGTCAGAGAGAGAGGGAGTCACAGAATCCGAAGATAGGCTCCAGGCTCTGAGCTAGCTGCCAGCACAGAGCCCGACACAGGGCTCGAACCCACAAACTACAAGATCATGACCTGAGCCGAAGTCAGATGCTTAACCGACTGAGCCACCCAGGCGCCCCTCTTTTTTCTTTTTAATCTGGATTACATGCATATAGCTATTTGACCCTGTGGCACATGTAATCAAAGGATGGTTACACCTACAATTAGTTGAAACGGACATGGGATAGAAGGTACAAAGTATCCTGGTCACTTCTTGTTCAAGGGGCATGTTATTATTTGGAGAGGGAAGGGGAAAGGATTCACTTGGTTTTATGCGTGTAAAATAGGATATGGATACTTTTTAGCAGATTCATATCTTTCTACCTGGAGTATAAATTCCTATCTGGATAATTTATAGATATTCATATATTCCCCTGCACATAGCAAACTGGAAACAATTCCCATGGCTTTGAAAGGCAGTTGAAAGAAAATGTATGGCCTAAATGAATGACCCAGTGGACTGATCAATTAAGCGGATTTGTGTTCACTGAAGGAAAGGAGCCACAGGAAAGAAATTTCAAAGATCAGAAAATTAAAAAAAAAAAATCCTGACTAGAGGCCCCTGGCAATAGAGAAGGGGAGGATCACAGAAGGAATAGGATCCTCAGAGCAAGCTCAATTGTTAGAAAATGACATCTCTTCTAACAGGGCAGTGTGTTAGATGGATGGAGGTGAGATTTCTTCGAGCCGTGAAGAGCCCTGACCCTCGTTTGTCATCTCCGGGATCCCGGCTCCTTTGTGATGTGATGAACTGGAACGTGATGTAGCTTCATTGTGCTCACTGACCTGGGAACGGGCCTATGTCCTGTCTCCTGTACTCGGGGTTCTTGCCTTTGCTTCAGGAAAGATCTATCCAGCTTAAAAGCTGAGTGCTGCTGACAAGGGAAAAAAGTGGAAATTTGCCGTCAAATGGCTCTCATCATCAAATTCCGAACTCTGGGTTTTTGACGAATTTACTGCAACAGACTTTTTTTTTTTTTTTTTGAGTGCCTGCAATGTGCCAGGCACTGTTGTAGACATGAGGTACACTCTAGTGAACAAAACATACAAAATAATGGCATCTAGCAGGATGGATTTGGGGCAGACACTCTTCAAAGATTCAGAAATGGACTCTTGTTCGACTCAGGCTTCAGGTCATCTCCACTCTTCATGTTGCGAATCTGCAGGGCCTCTCATGATGGTCTGCATCTTTCTTTCTTTTTTTAATGTTTTCTTTATTTTTGAGAGAGAGAGCGAGCATGAGCAGTGGAGGGTCAGAGAGAGAGAGGGAGACACAGAATCCGAAGACAGGCTCCAGGCTCTGAGCTGGCTGTCAGCACAGAGCACAACGTGGGGCTCGAACCCACGAACCGTGAGATCATGACCTGAGCCGAAGTCGGACGCTTAACCAACTGAGCCACCCAGGTGCCCCTGCATCTTTCTACTTAAATCTTCAGTCAGAGTCCCTGAGTGGGCTGCCCAGGCCTGCCTTGAACCCTGAGGCC
The DNA here is from genome assembly GCF_008692635.1 of Crocuta crocuta. Classification (NCBI taxonomy): domain Eukaryota; kingdom Metazoa; phylum Chordata; class Mammalia; order Carnivora; family Hyaenidae; genus Crocuta; species Crocuta crocuta. Next base: position 500,089 of record NW_027533260.1, on the reverse strand, counting down.
CAGGTGGTGAACTCCCCTCTCCAAGGCTGGATTCCCAGGTAAATAAAACATTTTAGTAGGAAAGATAATTCCAGATGGTCCTCTTTGAGAAGGCAATGTCTGTTTATATCCTCTAGGACTCTACTCCCTTACCTTCATAAAAATCCTGTTACTGAATAAGTGTGCCAACTGCCAGATGATGATGGCGTTGTTTGGTTACTTAGTACTCTGGAATGCTCCATTTCCATCTTCTGTATTTTAGGGGGCTGCTTTTGTACCTTTGAAGCCTTATCACTTTCTCCTTGGGTCCAGGTACCATGTTCTCAGCTGTTGCACAGGGTGGGTAAGGGTCTTAAGGTCTGAGGGCTTGGACTCTACATGGGTCACTCTGCCTTGTCTGGCACAGCAGGGTGGGTGTACTAGTCCACTTGGGCTGTCATAACAGAGCAATGTCTGATTTATACAATAGACATTTCTTTCTCAATTCTGGAAGCTAAAGTCTAGATCAAGGTCCCATGGTTGGTTCCCTCCACGGTCTTTCCTCAATTTGTAGATGCCACCTCCTTCCTGTGTCCTCACGTAGTCTTTCCTCTCTGTATCTAGTCCAAATTCTTTTTTTATTAACTAAGTTTTTTAATGTTTATTTTTGAGAGAGAGCGCGACACAGAATTGGAAGCAGGCTCCCGAGCTGTCAGCACAGAGCCCAAGGTGGGACTCGAACTCATGAACTGTGAGATCATAACCTGAGCCAAAGTCAGATGCTTAACTGACTGAGCCACCCAGACTCCCTGTCTTCTTTTATTTAATGTTTATTTATTTTGCTGGGGAGGGTGGGGCGGTGGACAGAGTGTGAGCCGGCAGAGAGAAAGGGAGACACAGAATCTGAAGCAGGCTCCAGGCTCCAAGCTGTCAGCACAGAGCCCGACACAGGGCTCAAATTTGTGAACTGCGAGATCCTGACCTGAGCTGAAGTCAGACGCTTAACCACTGAGCCACCCAGGTGCCCCCAAATTTCTTATAAGAAGACCAGTTATGTTGGATCAAGGCCCAGCCTATGACCTCATTTCAACAGAATTACCTCTTCAAAGACCCTATCTCCAAATCCAGTCACATTCTGAGGTACTGGATGTTATTATTTGAACATGAGGATTTGGGGAGTGAGGAACAGTCGTATTTGTCCATGAATGCCATTCAAATTTGGAAATTTTTATTGGGCTAGTTGATTGAGCTGGCAGGTCACCAGTTAATGGTGGTGTCTTTTCCAGTTTGAGGATTAATATAGGGCTGTATGTCAGTATTGGGGGAGGTCCATGTGTGTTTGTGGTTGAGAAGCTGAAGCTTTAGAGGCCCAGGACCTCTGGGCTGTTGAGATAGACTTGGTGAATGTTACTTTCTCCGGAGTCCTTCAGAATCCCTCTTCAGGGACTAGTTACGTGTGTATATATATATATGCACACTTGTACATATATTACATAAACACATGCATTTGCTGGAAAAGCAGCTGGTCCCTGGGGGACAATGACAAGACACAGCCACTATTGGTAACAGGAGAGATTTGGTTGTATTGAAAGTGCTTTACGGACCATGAAGGCTCAAGCAGAAAGGAGAGTTGATTTTTGGAGGAGTGAGCCCTGGGACACACTCTTAGGAGCTGCATTCACTGATCTCTGTCCACGAGTATCCATGCATTTCAGCTGTGCACCGTTTCCCCTGATGGTGTTGCCAAGAATCAAGTATGAAGTTTCTGTGGCCTCAACTAAATTGCCTTGATATCTGAGATGCAGGCCAGGCAGCAAGAGGCCCTGTGAATCTGGAGGATGCAGGAAAATTACAGAATGTGGGTAAGGTTAAGTTAAAGTTCTGAGTAAGCTATTTGATTCCAGAGGCTTAGTGTGACTTAATGAGAAATACATAGTTTTGTCTCTGCTCCCAGTTCCTGACACAGAGCTTCTAAAACCCTTGTAATTTCCTGAGCAATGGGGGTGACTGGAGCGTCTTACTCAGAGCTGTTGAATCGCTTGGAATTTCCTGGGTGGTGTAAGTCTCTTTTGTTTGGGGCACCTGGGTGGCTCAGTGGGTTAAGCGCCTGGCTCTTGATTTCGGCTCAGGTCATGATCTCATGGTTTGTGGGATTGAGCCCACATGGGGCTCTGCTACGGAGCATACTTGGGATTTTCTCTCTTCCTGTCTCTGCCCCTTCCCTGCTTATGCTCATGCTCTCTCTTTTAAAAAAAAAAAAAAAAAGAAAGAAAGAAAGTGTCTTTTTTTGTAATAAGGTGACTCTTGGTGAGTTCCCAGATGGCTCCTGGTTTGGGGCTGGACCAGAAGGACCATCACCCATGACCAGAAGCTTGGAACTTTCAGGGAAGGGAGAGGACCTAGAAATTGGGCCTACAGACTGTCTTGTCTATCTGCCTGCCTGCCTGCCTGCCTGCCTGCCTGCCTGCCTATCTATCTATCTATCTATCTATCTATCTATCTATCTATCTATCTATCCATCCATCCATCCATCCATCCATCCAGTCATTTGAAACTTTTATCTTTAAAATTCATACATGGGGGTGCCTGGATGTCTCAGTTGGTTAAGCGACCAATTCTTGACTTTGGCTCAGGTCATGATCTCAGTTTGTGAGTTTGAGCCTCATGTTGGGCTCTGTGCTGACAGAATGGAGTCTGCTCGCAATCCTCTCTCTCCCTCTCTCTCTGCCCTTCCTCTACTTGTGCTTTCTCTCTCAAAATAAATAAATACACTTAAAAAAAATTCATACATGAATCAAGTAGGTTGTTTATTAAAAAGTAAAAGCAATATGTGTGTATGTCTGTGTGTATGTATTTTTTTATTAAAAATTTTTTAATGTTTATATTTGAGAGAGACAGAGTGTGAGCAGAGAGTATTTATAGAAATAAATATATTTATTTTTTAGTTTGTTTTTGAGAGCGAGCGAGCAGAGTATGAGCTGTCATCACAGAGCTCGACATGGGGCTCGAACTCACAAACTGTGAGATCATGATCTGAGCCAAAGCCAGACGCTTAACTGACTGAGCCACCCAGGAGCCCCAACATATATTTATATGTAATGGTTAATATTTGTCCATATATTGTATATATATTCAAACAAGTGAGCTCCCTTTTACATTGCAGGTCCCCAAGACCCCCTCAGATTTGCTAATTTGCTAAGAAGACTCAGAACTCAGAAAGCCTTTTATACTCAAGGTTACATTTCTGATAGAAAGGATAGAGATTAAAACAGCAAAGGAAAAGCCACAGCGCAACTTGGGATGAGGCCGTGTGTCAGCGCACCCCTGAAGAGGCTGGAGACTGAGGGCAGGCGTGCATGTGTCCTGCCCAGCTGAGGTGATCGAGCCCCCGCCCAGAGTGGATATCAAGGCTCAGGAGAGCTTTCTGTTGGCAGTTTCCCCTGCCTTCTGTCGTTCATGCCGAGGAAGTAACGCTGCCCATGACCCCTCTGTGGAAGGACAGCTGGAAGCTCCGTGTTTGGAACTTGCCTGTGCTCTGCCCTTTGCACCACTTTTCTTGGCTGATGTTAATCTATATCCTTTAACATAATAAGCTGTAAACTAAGTGTCCCAGCTTTCAGTGAGTTCTGAGTCCCGTGAGCAAATTTTCACGGTCTTACAGAATATCCTCCGTAGCTGCATTAGCTCTGTGCTGCATTTCGGGGAATTTCTAGTTCACTAATCATCCCTTCAATGCCTCTAATGTGCTTTCAACCTATAGGGCTGCTGCTTTTTTCAGAAATACTGTTCCTCAAAGCTGCCTACTTGTCTCTTTATAGTTCCTAATCCTTAGACATTTGAAAATACTGCTTGCAATATTGAAAAAAAATTATTTACTTATTTTGAGAGGGGGGTGCAGAGAGAGAATCCCAAGCAGGCCTCACACTGTCAGTGCAGAGCCTGATGTGGAGCTTGAACCCACGAATCATGAGATCACGATCTGAGCTGAACCAAGAGTCAGACACTTAACTGACTGAGTCACCCAGGTGCTCCACCTTGCAACATTAAAAAAAGAAATCCTTTTAAACACACTTATTAAACATGTCATATCTGGTCATTCTGTCATCTATTGTCTCTACGTGGTTAATTTAGATCCACCAAGTCTGGGAAGGCCCTTGATGAGTGTAATAATATGTTTTCTTAATCTTGGTATCACCCAAATGTATAATGTTTGACAAGTAGGTGCTCTCATGTATATGATTCTCCGTTAGCAAGAGTATCCTATCAACTTATTACAGAAATTTCTGACTTGTTGAATAAATGGACTACTGAATGTATAAATGCAGAATACCCCAATAGTATTTTCCTTCTACAAAGTATTTTTTAAAAAAACTGCTTGTACTGACGTAGCCCATATGGTTAAAAAAAAAAAAACCAGAATAACTTCCTTTACATTCCTTCCTGTATCAAAAGGGAGGGCACCTGGCTGGCTCAGTCAGTAGAGCATAGGACTCTTGATCTCAGGATTGTGAGTTTCAGCCCCATGACGGGTATAAGAAAGAGTAAACCTTTTTCTTTTTAATTTAATGTTTATTTTTGAGAGAGACAGAACAGGAGGGGCAGATAGAGAGGGAGACACAGAATCCCCAGCAGGCTCTGGTTCTGAGCTATCAGCACAGAGCCCGACATGGGGTGCTCCAACCCACAAACTATAAGATCATGATCTGAACCGAAGTCAGACGCTTAACCAACTGAGCCACCCAGGTGCCCCAAGAAAAAATAAAATCTTAAAAAAATAAATAAAAGGGAAACAGTCCTATTAAACAGGACCATGTTATTACAGAAATCACTGACACTAGAGGACGTGACCATGGACTTCACGTGGGAGGAGTGGCAGCTCCTGCCCTCTGCTCAGAAGAACCTGACAGGATTTGATGTTGGAGAACTACAGGAACCTGGTGTCATTGGGTGAGGATGGCTCCCCTGTCACTCAGATGGTCCCCATCAGTGGCCTTTCCTCTGTCAGCTGCTTAACGCTTCAGAGTATCTGCAGCGCTTTCTAGTGGTAGATTCTCAGGTCCTTTTCTGGCTTCAGACAAAAGTGTATAATGTGTCTTCTCCTGTGAGAGAAAAGCCCCTGTTGTGCAGATGTGAAACCTGTCAGTCCCTCAAATGTAGCGTCCTCCCACCCTGACAGAGCCGAGCCCATTTAGAAATCTGTCTTTCCCACGAGCAGGGCATCAAGCCAGCCAACCAGACGCGCTCTCCAAGCCAGAACGAGGGGAAGAACTGTGGGCGACAGAAGAGGAAGTGCGCAGCGGAACCCGTCCAGGTGAGCAAATGACAACAGCAAAGTGCATGGCCTAAGAAGCCACAGTCTAATCAGCCAGGGAAGGTTCCAGGGCTGTGGGGGTGTCTGAGGATGTCTAAACAGCCGCGCCTCGTGTCCTTCCCTGATGAGAGCTTCTTTGTAGGAATTGAGAGGAAAATATGCCCCTTTTCTTCTTCCAAGAGCCAACCCCTGTTCATTTTATGTACCTCTTGATTTTTAAAAAAGATTTTATTATTATTATTATTTTAATATTTTATTTACTTTTGAGAGAGAGAGAGACAGAGTATGAGTGGGGGAGAGGCAGAGAGAGAGAAGCAGGCACCAGGCTCTGAGCTGTCAGCACAGAGCCCAATGTGGGGCTCAGACTTGTGAACTGAGAGATCATGACCTGAGCTGAAGTCAGATGCTTAACAACTGAGCCACCCAAGTGCCCCTAATGATTTTATTATTATTTTTTTAAAGTAACCTGTACACCCAACATGGGGCTCGAAATCATGACCCTGAGATCAAGAGTCACATGATGTACCGACTGAGCCAACTGGGCATTCCCATCTTCATTTTTTTGTCATTGTTTGCTTAGTTCTCTTCTTCCTACATTTCTCAACTCTTTTTTATCCACTGTCGTAGTGTCTGTAACTACTTCTTCCACACCTCCCTTGCTATGATATTCCACCTTCTAGGCATTACTCAAAACGTAGCTCTTTGAATTCAAGATAGTCTTCCAACTGGTTCATGTAACTGCTTTATTGCAAACTAGTGAGTTCCCTTCCTAGCCTTCAGCCTTGCTTTGGATGCTGTGTCCACACTGCAATCTGATCTCTGTGTTTCCATGGCTTCTTAGCTTCTTGTTCTAGACTAAATGTCTGTGTCCTCTCAAGATTCAGATGTTGACATCCTGATCCCCAAGGTGATGGTGTTGGAAGGTGTGGCCTTAGGTGATTAGGTCATTAGGGTCCTGCCCTTTCTGCCATATTAGGTTGCGGCTAGAAGGTACTGCCCATGAGGAAGCAGGCCTCACAGACACTGGTACCCTGATCTGGGACTTCCCAGCCTCCAGAAATATGAGATACATTTCTGTCCTTTTTTGTTCTAGCAACCTGAATAAACTAATAAGACACTTCTCTTTCCCTGCTCGGAAATTGTACATTTCTGTCCTTTTTTGTTCTAGCAACCTGAATAAACTAATAAGACACTTCTCTTTCCCTGCTCGGAAACAGAAAAGGTTCTGTTTTCCATTTCTTGTTCTGTTTACCTGTCCTTAAACTTTTCCTTCAATTTGTGAGGTAAGCTCTTATCCTCGATAAAAACTCCTAAGTTCACAGAAACTCCTAAATGAATTCAGACTTTTTAGTAAGGAACTAAAATCACTTTCTCTACGAGAAAATTTCTTCCAACTTTTTTTTTTTTTTAAGTTTAGGATCTTCTAACAATTTAGAAAAATGACAACCTACTAAAGGAGGGTAAGAAAGAGCAATGGGGGCACCTGTGTGGCTCAGCCGGTTAAGTGTCTGACTTCAGCTCAGGTCACGATCTCACGGTTTGTGGGTTCGAGCCTCACATCGGGCTCTGCTGAGAGTTCAAGCCTGGAGTCTGCTTTCAGATTCTGTGTCTCCCTCTCACTCTGCCTCTCCCCTGCTTGCACCCTGTCTCTCTCTCTCTCTTAAAAATGAATTTAAAAAAAAAAGAAAGAGCAATGGAAATTAAGAAAGGGGTGGTGAGGTTGGAAAATCTAAGAGAGGCTGGTTCTCCAGAAGCAGAACAAAGATGTCTTTCAGGAAAGTAAGAGCATAAATGTTATCTGGAGTTGCTGATTCAGCAAGCAAGATATAAACTAAGGGACAGGGATGTGATCTTAGTGCTGTCGTCCCAGTCATACAGTTGAGTGTGTGTGTATTGCTGCACTTTGAATTCTCTGTTCATGAAATGGTCTCTAACGGCTCCCTCGTGTCTTCCTTCTATGAATTCTGTTAGTATTTTGTGCCCACAGCATTGAAACACCCAATCTTGAAAACATCGTATCTATTTTTCAAACATTTCTTTAAATTTTTTAAATGTTTGTTTATTTTTGAGAGAGAGAGAAGAGAGAGAGGGAGGCACAGAAACTGAAGCAGGCCCCAGGCTCCGAGCTGTCAGCACAGAGCCTGATGCAGGGCTTGAACTCACAGACTGTGAGATCATGACCTGAGGTGAAGTCAGACACTTAACTACTGAGCCACCCAGCTGCCCCATTTTTCAAAAATTTCTTAAATCCAAGGCTTCTGTTGGAGATAATACATGCATCCAGGCCTCTCTCTCTCAGCCTGGGTGATTAGATCTCTGGTACAAGTCTGGGGATGTCGCTATCTGATATTCTATGAGGTTGCTGTTGCAGCACTTTATTTGGGGACTCAGAGCTACAATGCTGAATTTCAGAGGAAGCAAAGAAATACCACCTAGTAGCAAAGATGTTTGTGGTGAATATAGGACATGGATCCATGAAAATCTATATGCAGTACAGGTTTTGAGCATAAAGTATTGTTGCTAGAATTCAAGGTTGAGGTTACATGTCAAAATGATTAGCAGAGATGTGATACTGTGGAAATCTAGAGGAAATGGAACCTGCAGTTATATAGAGAGCCTGGAGAATAATGGCAGGTTATGTAGGAGCATACCTTGATTTTAAATAAAGAACATAATAAAGGACAAAGAACAGAGGCATAAATAGTAGGAAATCTGCAAGCCCAGGGCCAAGATTGCCACAGATCAGCCTGAAGTTTCGCAAAGACCAGTGTCAGAGGGTATTTTGGGGGGAGCACTGGAATGGAAACAGGTAAATGGGGTAATCATGGCAATGTTGACTTTTTTTTTTAAGTTTATTTATTTGAGAGAGAGAGAGAAAGTACGAGTGGGGGTGGGACATAGAGTGTGGGGGGAGAGGGAGAATCCCATGCAGGCTCCACATCAGTGGAGAGCCTGATGCGGGGCCCGAACTCACAAACTGTGAGATTGTGACCTGAGCCAAAGTTGGAGGCTTAGCCAACTAAGCCACCCAGGCGCCCCAAGGCAATGTTAACTTTTATTGCCAGGCTGACTGTTGAGACTTTATGTATTAGTAATTAAAAAACTAGTTGAGGTAGCATGATGAATGGTAGGGGTTTTTTGTTGTTTTGTTTTTTCAGTTCTGGGTTGCCTTAATTTCTACCTGGTGGCAGCTGATTGGAAGGGCCAGAGGTTGTAGGAAAAACAACCTATCGCTTACCCGAGTCTTGGTTCGGAAGGAGGCAAGTGGTCCTTTAGGCTGCTTAACCGAGGCCAACACGGAGACAGAAGTGTGGAATTATGGAAGAAGATGTAGTCCGTTGCAAGATGAGGGGTCAGTGTCGTAGGGATATCAAAATGGGAGGAAATCAGATGCGACATCTGTATAGGTACAGCATGCAGAATGTGACTGAAGGTGACAGTCTTCTTCTCCCATGTGGAAGCACATCTGTCCCTGGAGAAGTCTGCGTGTCCACCAGGCTGGTGGAATTTCCTGGATGCTCATTCTCTCTCATCTTTGCCCCTTTCTTCAGGAACGTGCCCCAACTTGACTAAAAGTTGGAGTGTGAAGATAATAGTCTCTCTTTCAATGTTGTATGACCAGGGTGATGGTGCTCTGCAGAATGAAGAAAAGGGTACATTTTAGAAAGCGGACAACCCCCCCAAGAGTATCAGACCTATGTCAAGCTCAACTACAGAGGGCCCAGCATTCTGAATTGCCTCTCTGAGATGTTCGTAACAAGTCTTTGACCACCATAGTCTGTTTGTCTCCTTTGCTGGGATCTTCCAAACCAGAAGTCTGAATGTTTGAGGGACTAACATCTTTGTCCTTTGCCTCAACTTTCTTTCAGTCTTTGCATTCTCTGAACACGACCTCAGCTTATCCTTTATCCTTAAATATTTACATACTGATGTTTTCTGCATCGTTGTGTCCACTCAGGCCAGTTCTCAACATTTATATATCCAACTGGGTACTGGAACCTTGCTGTCTGATAAAAATCGAAGTGGGGCCACCTGGATGGCTCAGTCGGCTGAGCGTCTGACTTCGGCTCAGGTCATGATCTCACAGTTTGTGGGTTCGAGCCCTGCGTCGGGTTCTGTGCTGACAGTTCCCAGAGCCTGGAGACGGCTTCCAATTCTGTGTGTGTCTCTCTCTGCCCCTCCCCTGCTCATGATCTGTCTCTCTCTGTCTCTCAAAAATAAATAAATGTTAAAAAAAAAATCAAAATGTTTTTATACTTCAGAAAGTCCACTTATTTCCCCCACATTCTGAACCTCAGTAACATCCACCCTCTTGAAGAAAGTTTCCACCTACCTCTTGACTCCAGCAAAATATTTAGGAGTGAACCTTAAGTCTTCATGTCCTTTCTCCTCCCATTTTGAACTCACCAGTGAGACTTGTCTTACTCCAGTGTGTCCTCATTTCCTCCACCTCTTCATCTCCTTTGCTTCTTCTAACCACTTCTCATAATTTGCAGCTGCCGCCCTTTTTTGTTTTTTCTTTTTTTAATATTTATTTTTGAGAGATAGAGCGTGAGTGGGGGGGAGGGTGCAGAGAAAGAGGGAGACACAGATCCAAAGCAGGCTCCAGGCTCTGAACTGTCAGCACAGAGCCCGACACGGGGCTCGAACTCATGAGCCGTGAGATCATGACCTGAGCTGAAATGAGTCGCTTAACCGACTGAGCCACCAGGTGCTCCTGCCTCCCTTTTTTCTTTGCTTAGTTCATTTTCCTTACCTAGAATGTAAACTCCGAATAATACATTCATGTGTCCCCAACACCAGCACTGTGGCCAGTACCTGACAGGCATTTTATAAGGATTTGTGGAAAGACTGAATGCAGCCCTCATAATGCTGGAGGAAGTTTTCCTTCCACCTGTGTTTTCTAACAGTGACTTTCTTATTTTTACTCTCTCTGCTTGTTTTGTAAGATGCTATTTAGAAAGCAGCCAACTCTATAGTTATTCACTGTGAATTATCTAAACTTGTTTGTATGCTTTTTGCTTTTGCCTCTTGATTTTTGTGTATTATTTTTAACCAGTGTTCAAGAAATAAGGAACATTATTAGATACTCTTACACTGAGATCACACGGTCAACACTAAAGATTGGCCAGTCCACACCTAGGCATTCATTGTTCTCTTCTTTCCTAGAAGCCGAGGAAGTTGATGATCATCTACTGTGACACTTGCGTAGCTGGAGGTGTCTAAAGACAACTAGATATGGAACGGTGCTGTGAACATAATGCTTTTGAAAATATTGTCCGTCTGGACCACCATCATTTTCCTTTAAGGCAAAATTAGGGGAAACTCTGAAATCAAATTTAAATTCAGTCAGTTAAAGCAGAGGCTGTGAAATAAAGAACCTTGTTGAGTACAGTGGAGATGAGAAATCCTTTCTCCTTATAAAGTGTGAGAAAATTCATACTAAAATTGCCTGAAATTGGAAAACCCATCAGCACTAGGACTCCCATTTGTAAGTATCAGAAGGCTCACAAAATTGGGAAATGCACATGTGCAGTGAATGTGGGGAATCCTTCATCAGAAACTCTCAGCTCACTAAACATGAGAGGGTTCACTGGGGAGAAAAACCCCATGGATACAGTACATGTGGGAAAGCACATACCACAAAGTTCAGGCTCACTGAACACCAGAAAATTCATACAGGGAAGAAGCCTTCTATAGGTGATGTGGCAAAGCCTATTTTATAGGAAGTCATAAGTCATTATACACAAGAGAAATGGAAGAGGAGAAAACCCCGTTGATGTACTAAATGTGGCAGAACCTTGCTCATTAAATGACATCTCATTTTACTTTAGAAAACTCATACCTGAGAGAAACCCTATGTATGATTGTGGAAAGGGCTTCACCCAGAAGGTTAGTTTCGTTGTACATCGGTGAACTTGTATTGGGGGAAAAACCCCCTATATGCAATGAATGTGGACAAGGCTTCATCCACAAGGTGGGCCTCTGATGACATCAGGGAATTCATACAAACACGGCTTCCTTTGTATGTAGGGACTGTAGAAAATTCTGTCCTCAGAAGGCACCTGGGTGGCTCAGTTGGTTAAGTGTCCAGCTTCGGCTCAGGTCCTGATCTAGTGGTTTGTGAGTTCGAGCCCAGCGTAGGGCTCTGTGCTGACAGCTCAGAGCCTGGAGCCTGCTTCGAATTCTGTGTCTCCCTCTCTCTCAGCCCCTCTTCACTCATGATCTGTCTCTCTCTCAAAAATAAATAAACATTAAAAAATTAAAAAAAAAAAAAGAAAAAGTCCTGTTCTCAGAAGTAATTTCTCATTACACATCAGAAAATGCACGCAGGAAAGAAACTTCATAAATGTAGGGAATGTGGGAAAACCATCAGGAAGCAACTTCTCATTATGCATTAAAGAATTCCTTCAGGAGAGAGATCTATGAATGCACTGGGTATGGGAAAGCTTTTGCTTACAAGTCTTGCTTTATTAAACATAAACACACATGAAGGAGAAACATAGATTCATAAAAGTGGAAAACCCTTCCACAGAGTCACAGCTTCTTAGAAGTGAAACTCTTAATTTGGTGACTGTGGAAATGCCTTCTGTCACCTCTCAGACATTATTAAATAGCAGTGGGCTCCTAGCAGATAGGAACATAGTCCTTTTGGAACACCTCTTGCTAGATTGGGCCCTCCAGAGATAGCAGAAAATCTGCCTAGGGGAACAAAAATCTTATAAACGTAACTGTGCCTTCAGTGGTTCATTATTTCACATACTATGTCTCAAAAAAAAAAAAAAACCTATAGGAAGGAAACAGATATCTTCAGAGTAGACAGTGAAGAAAAAAATTCCAGGCTATTATATAGTTAAGTGTATTTTGAGAGAACTATGAATGCAGAGACCGGGAAAGCCTGATAAATTTCATTCTCTCTATATATTGTTGATACAGAGACATAGTCTGATGTTAGTAACCCTGTTGTTTCTCAGTCTGCCTCTTTTGTTTCCTCCCCTATGTTCATTTGTTTCTTATATTCCACGTGGGTGACATAAGGTATCTGTCTTTCTCTGACTTATTTTGCTTAGCATAATATTCTCTAGCTTCCACATTGATTGCTCAGTTTTGTCAACTAATCTGGAATGCCTGAGATCATAAGTGAAGCAAAACACTGCTGTGAATATGAGATATGGTAGTTGGTATCTGGATGTTGCTAGGAATGAAAATCTTTATAATACAGAGTTGGTTGATAGGAAAAAGCAATATTTGACTAGTGGAGTTTGGGGAACATGTATCTGTTCAATTTCCTGAGGATAGTGTGTTTCCTGAGGATACTGTGGAGGATTAATTGAAAAGTGGTGCCCCTTTCACAGATTTTCAGGACTTTATATTATGTGAAGTCACCTGAGAAACAGCCATACAATGAATCGCTGTTCATTCGGTGAAGATTTGTGAAGTACCTCCTTTGTACCCAGTATTATTCTACCAGTATTAAGGACACAGAGGTGAACAAAATGTCTTTGCTCTCCTGGAATGAGTGTTAAGTTAGCTGAATTATATGTAAGTGGTATCTTCACACTTCATCTACCATACTCAGAGTATATAAACTCTACATTAGGTGAAATAGGTGTGAAATACTGCATCATGGGGTTTGTATTTAAAATAATGTGGAGTTAGCAATAGCTAAAACATGGAAAGAGCCTAAGTGTCCATCAACAGATGAATGGATCAAGAAGATGTGGTTTATCTATACCATGGAATACTACATGGCAATGAGAAACAATGAAATCTGGCCATGTGTAGCAACATGGATGGACCTTGAGGGTGTTATGCTGAGCGAAATAAGTCAGGCAGAGAAGGACAAATATCATATGTTTGCACGTATAGGAGGATTAGGAGGAACTTGACGGAGGAACAAGGGGGAGAAGAAGGGCGGAAATGGTGGGGGAAAGGGAGAGAGGCAAACCATGAGAGACTCTTGAATGCTGACAAAAACTGAGGACTGATGGATGTGGGGGGAGGGGGGATGGGCATGGAGGAGGACACTTGTGGGGATGAGCACTGAGTGTTATGTGGAAACTAATTTGACAATAAACTATTAAAAAAAAATAAAAAATAAAATAATGTGGAGTTAGAAAGATCCTAAATACATTTTTCCCCAAGGAGAGTATTTGAATAGGAGACAAGGGAAGGACTCCTATTAATAATGTATAAATAATCAGCTGATGGATAAGGAAGATGTGGTATATATATACAGTGGAATATTAGCCACCAAAAAAATGTGAAATCTTACCATTTGCAACGATGTGGATGGAGCTAGAGAGTATTATGGTAAGCAAAATAAGTCAGAGAAAAACAAATACCTTATGATGTCACTCATGTGGAATTTAAGAAACAAATGAACATAGGGGAGAAAAACAAAGAGGCAAACCAAGAAACAGACTCTTAACTATGGAGAACAAACTGATGGTTACTGGAGGAAGGGCAGGGAGGGATGGATTAAATAGGTGATAGGGATTAAGGAGTGCACTTGTGATGATCACTGGATGTTGTATTAAGTGATGAGGCACTAAATTCTACACTTGAAACTAGTATTACACTGTATGTTAATTAACTGGAATTTAAATCAAAACTTGGAAAGAAAAAAATAACATATAATTCAGGATACAAATATGTTTTTTAGAAATGCCTATGTCTTATTTCCCCACATTGGTTATACATTCCTTGATAGTTTTGTACTAATTCAGTAGCCATTAGCCACATGTGGTTATTTAAATGTAAATTAATTAAAATTAAACATGTATTTCCTCAAAATCAAGAGTTCACATTCCAAGAGTTCAGTAGTTATATGTGGCTAGTGACTACCATGTTGGACAATACAGATGTATTACATGACAGTTACATCATCACAGAACCGTCTGTTGATTGGTTGCTGCTTTATAGGGTCATACATTCTTTGTGACACAGAAGAATTAAAGGGATTATATGTTATTTGGAAGATGGTGAATGGACTATAAAGAAAATGTCCTATCAGTGCAAAGAATGAGCAATTGTAAGGCAGTTCTAAAGAATGGAATTGTTTAAAAAAAAAATCCTGTGTATATGTATGTTGTTAGGCTAAATGTTTGCCTATGAAAGGGGGAGAAGAGGAATGGGATCCCCAGAGAAGCAGAATAAAAAGCATGAGAACCTCAGTCTAAGATGGAGAAAAGCTGGGATATGAAAAGGGGTAAGATTCCTCTTGGGTGTACTGGAGAACCCTTAAATTTTTCACAGCCCTGTCGCCTTGAAAGTTGCTGTAATTTGAGTTCCCATTTCCTCTGTGACCTGCGTAACAGCACATGTGGTTTGTTCTTTCTATTCCTTTTTCCTCTTAAGAGTGGGGCTCTTGTCCTCTCTCTTCTTTCCAGAGTCTTCCTCTTGATCATAAAGATATTCTGCTTGAGTCCTGGTTAGAGAAAAAATGGATGTTTGCTACGCAGTAGCTGTTTTACATTTCCATCAGAAACCCTGGATTAAGGGGTAAATTCAACCCAACACATATTTTTTTTTACATTTTTATTTTATTTTTTGAGAGAGCATGAGCAAGGAGTGACAGATAGAGAGGGAGACACAGAATCCAAAGCAGGCTCCAGGTACTGAGCTGTGAACACAGAGCCGGAGGTGGGGCAGGAACCCAGGAATGCGAGATCATGACCTGAGCTGAAGTTGGATGTGTTCAATGGACTAAGCCATCCAGGTGCCCCACCTCAACATATATTTTTAAGCTCTTAAACTTGGTTATCTCAATACTTGAGATTTTATTCTGTAATGCAGTCATTAGATAACTGAGAACAGGAAAATTTTCATGATTGAGTTGTGTTTTACAAGCATCACTTTGCCTGCTATATGAAAAGGAGCTAGCACGGACCAACGGTGCAAGCAGGGGCAGTTTTAGTACCACGTGGGAGACTCGGCCAGCATAGTAATGATGGGGGAGTGTGAAGATGGAACTGTTTTTGTGCTTTGACCTGTGGTTACAGGACTTTATCAGGTGCATTATGAAAATTATAAGGGCCTACAGGTTTGCACATACAGGGGCAAACAGATTAACCTGGCGTCTGTGACACAGCCTGTGTTCTTGAGATCTCTGGTTCCTCGGGTGGGGGAGACTTCTAAGCTCAGGAACTGGCATTGCGGGGTGGGGGCGGAGAGGAGAATATGAGCCAGAGCAGGGCTAGAAATGGGTAGCAGGCCTGCAAATGGCTGGCAAACATGTCTCGGTGTAGCGATGCAGATACACAGGGCTGTGGTCAATCTGCTTTTTGTGCTCATTTTATTTCCTGCACGTGAATGTTCACAACTGGTGCAATATCCAAAACACTGGAAACAACCCAAAGGCAATTATGCTGTGTACAAGAAGCCAGAAAAAGGAGCACATAAGTACATACACGACTAATTTCATGAATATGCTGCAGACTAATCTTTACAATTTTTTGAATTAACATTTATTTATTTATTTTTGAGAGACGTAGCACGAGTGGGGGAAGGGCAGGGAAAGAGAGGGAAACACAGAGCCTGATTCCCGGCTGGAACCCACAAACCGTGAGAGCATGACCTGAGCCAAAGTCCCATGCTGCACTGACGAAGCCACCCAGGCGCCCCGAATCGTTAGTGACAGAAGCGGCTGCCTGGGATGAGTGAGGGACATGGAGGGGACGAGGCTGGCAAGAAGCTCACAACGTCCGGGAGTTCTGCTTTCTTTGCGACCGCCGAATGCCTCCACCGCGAGTGACTTTTCCAAACCGCGGTCTCCCCGGCACCCTCGCGGAGCTCCCGGAAGCGCCGGCTGCCTCCCGGCCGACGGGCACTCGCCCCGGGGCGCAACCCTCTCCGGCCACGGCGCACCTCCTGCTTTCCTGGCAAGCCTGCTGAGCTTTTACACGGCCTCCGAGGCTTTTCTTAATGAGAACCGAGGCCGAGGTGCCCAAAGGTTGTTTTAATTTCCCGCCGAGCTGAGACATCACGGCGGTAGGAGCCGAAGGGCTCTGGCCTTGGTCAATTGGGCGCCGTTCCGCGTCCCCTACAACTAGGGCCCTCTGTCCCTTCCAAGGTTACCGCCGTGTCACGTCTGCTTCGCGTGAGCCCGAGACTCAACATCTCCCCATCTTCCTGTGAGGCCCGGGGGGCGGCAGGGAGTGCGAGGGTTTCCGCGGCGCGCTCTCACGTCCGCGGCGCGGCGCCGACACCGCCGCCCAGGGTTCCGTACGTCAGGCGTGCCAAGATGGCGGCCCCCAGCGCCCCGAGGAGACGGCCGCGCGGATGTATGACCTCATAAGGAAGAGCCGGAAACCCGTATCCGTTCTCCATAGAAACGCGCCAGAAACGCCGCTGGTCCTCGTCAGGTGTTCCCGACAGAGGAGGCTGGACGAGGGAACTAGAGGGAAGGAAGTTTGGGGAAGTAAATTAGACCCTGAAGAGGTCGCTGCAGGTTCAGGAGAGACTCAGGTCATTGTGTGGGTCGGTTTGTAGAAAAGGCGGGGAGAGGGACGGCCTGTCGGCCTCTAGGTAAGTTGTTGCTCCCCTCAGTCGGTGAAGGTAGGGCAGGGCGGGTATGTGTTTGGAGGTGAGCACGCAGGAGTCTGTATTGAATGTGTGAAATAGAGATGTCTTTGGGGGTCAATCCTGGGGGGCTTTGGTGGTCAGTGATTAAAGGTGTCAAGAGATCAACTACTGAAAGTCCTGAGGTCAGGGTTGAGGGTCTTCGCAGGTCACTCAGCCTGTAGGTGATTGGCAACTGGTGGGGTGGTGTTTGCCAACGAAGGCGGCGTTTGGCTCTGGTTCTGCAAGAATTTGGAGCTTAGTGATTGAGGAACCATTAAGGGAGGTCAGTTTACATATGCAGCTGATCTGGTTTTGGTATTGATCCGGTGGGGTCGTGGCTTGTCTTTTCTGCAGGATTGTGTGACAGCAGGCTTGGAGGCTCAGGAGCCCTGGCTGGTTCTTGCGTTGGACTCAGACTGGCTCCTGGAACAGACGTGTTGAATGTTAACATTCCTGAAAAACTTTAGGTTCAAGTTCCTCCTGCATATAATTTTCTAATCTCTTTTGGCTCCCCACATCATTCCATCCATCTCAATACCCGGAAATGAAAGTTTTGGGGGAGATAAAGAATTCAGCAGATTTTGAATTAATTAGCCTGTTTTTTTTTTTTTAATTAGGCTTCTATTTAAGATTCTGTGTTGATCCTTCTGTAATTTTGCTGTGTATTGTTTTGGATATTTCCTCTCAGGTTATATATATATCATGTAAGGTCTGCTATTTTCCCAGTATTTATTTTTCAATTTTTTATGTTTATTTTTTTTTAGAGAGAGAGACAGTGTGAGAGGGAGAGGAGCAGAGAAAGAGGGAGATACAGAATACGAAGCAGGCTCTAGGCTCCAAAGTGTTAGCACAGAGCCCAAGGTGGGGCTCAAACCCATGAACTGAGAGATTATGACCTGAGCCCAAGTTGGACACTTCATCGACTGAGTCACACAGGCGCTCCTCAGTATTTATATTTTTGAGTTGTCTTTTAATTTTTAATTTTTGGAGGTTTTTTAAAAATTTGATTCTATAGCTCATATTCTCTCTCTCTCTCTCTGGGGTGCTCGTTGTTCTGCACATTGAAGCGTATGTACATAGGGTAAAGAGATAGGAGAGCAACATAAAGGAAAAAGTCACTGTTCCTCACTGTCCATATGGCCTTATTTCTAAAATTGATCTGAAAATTACTTGCCACTGAGGCATAGTTATGTTCTGATCTCCTTTGCCACTTCCCTTTACCTGCTACTTCAGGGTCTTACGGCTAAGGTGTGATTTCTGGGGAACCAAATAGACACAAATACTGGGGATCATATGTCAAGGTGAGTGCACAGCAAGAGAGGATGTAACACTGAAAGTAATTTTGCTCTTCGGCCTACAGGTCCTGACAAGAGACAAGAAATGAATTAAGAAAGAGGAGGTTCCAGGACCTAGACAGTGTCATTTCTGGAGCACTTTTGAGTGGCGACTAGATTTCTAACTAGAAATTTAGGACATATCCAGAAGAGACAAAGACAGACTATCCCAGTTGCTGGCCATTTCTCAGAACAGAAGAAAATGATCAATGCCCAGGTGAATTTTGTCTTTTGTTATTCTCTCCTTTCTTCCCAAGTGGATTGATAGAGGCTTGTAAAAAATTTAGAGAGCCTGGGTGGCTCGGTCGGTTGGTTAAGCATCTGACTCTTGGTTTCGGCTCAGATCATGATCTCACAGTTGGCGAGTTCAAGCCCTCCATTGGGTTCTGTGCTGACAGTGCAGAGCCTGATTGGGAATCTCCTTTTCTTCCTCTCTCTCTCTGCTTCTCTGCTCACATTCTCTCTCTGTCTCTCAAAATAAATAAACTTTATGTTTTAAAAAATCAGTTCAGTATCTAGAGAGAAATAAACTTAAAAAAAGTTTTTTTAAAATTTTCTTCTGAGAGAGAGCGTGAGCAGGGGAGGGTCAAAGAGAGAGGGAGACACAGAATCCAAAACAGGCCCCAGGCTCTGAGCCGGCTATCAGCCCAGAGCCTGACCCAGGACTCGAATCCACAAACTGGGATCATGACCTGAGCCGAAGTCAGACGCTTAACCGATTGAGCCACCCAGGCACCCTTAGAGAGAAATAAACTTTGAATCTAACTCCAACATCTTAGCAAAGTAGAATCAAGAATATAGTGTTCATGTGATTCCTAGGAAATGACCAGCAGTGGAACATAAAGGATCCTCTGGGTTACAGCAGCTGGCACACTGCATCTAATACGTGTGACAGCCGTTACAAGAGAGTCATGCTAAGTTATATGATACGCGGTGACTGAGAGGAGAAAGCAAAAAGGTTCCTCAGGCGATGTCAATATTTCTTGGCACTGAGGGCTCAGTAAAAAGTTTAGATTCTTTTTAGAGGTGATGGGGTGGACAATGTTTTTTTAAGTAACATCTTTTTTTTTTTTTTTTTTTTTTAGAGTTTATTCATTTTGAGAGAGAGACTATGAGTGTGGGAGGGGCAGAGAGAGGCAGAGAGAAAATCCCAAGCAGGCTCTGCGCTGGTGCAGAGTGTGACATGGGCCTGTGAGTTCACGACCTGAGCTGGGATCAAGAGTTGAATGCTTAACGAACTGAGCCACCCAGGTGCCCCAGAACAGTAACCTTCTAATGAAAGCAGCCGCTGACTCCCTACTGCTATTTATTACAGACTTACACAGAGACTTGTGGGGGGATGGACCAAGCCAATTCAGTGAACACAGTTTCTTCAGGGGACCAAACCAAAGCTCCAGGAGCAGGTGCCTGTAATGGCATTCAAGTACACATTTGGCATTAGATAGTTGCAGAAAATTTTGTCTGGTAAGGGTTTGAGGTACTGGGTTCCAGGGTGTTTGCTTTACCACTTCGTGTTATCTCAGAAAATGCAGAATCCTTTCCCATTTTTAGATCCACGTTGTTGTTTTTTTTTTTTACCTACTCTTCTTTTTAGTGTTTTTGTTTCCTATAACTATACAAATTGCTTACGAGTACCTTGTAAAGAAAAAAAAATCAGGGTACCTGGGTGGCTCAGTGGTTAAACATCTGACTCTTTTTTTTTAAACAATAGTTTTTATTTATTTCTAGGAGAGAGAGAGAGAGACAGCGTGAGCAGGGGAGGGCCAGAGAGAGAGGGAGATACAGACTCTGAAATTGGCTCCAGGCTCTGAGCTGGCAGTCAGCACAGAGCCTGACGCGGGGCTCGAACCCACGAACCGCAAGATCATGACCTAAGAGAAAGTCGGACGCTTAACCGACTAAGCCACCCAGGTGCCCCAAGCATCTGACTCTTGATCTCAGCTCAGGTCATGATCTCCTGGTTTGTGAGTTCAAGCCCCATGTCAGGCTCCGCAATGATGGCGTGGAGCCTGCTTGGGATTCTTTCTCTTCCTCTCTCTGCCCTTCCCCTGCTCATGCTCTCTCCTCTCTCTCTGTCAAAACAAATAAATGAAACTTAAAAGCAAAAACGTAAATTCCCTCTTCATGTCCTCTGTCCTCATTCCCTCATACCACTATAACAGATGTTTGGTACGTCCCTGCTGTCCCCGGACCTGTGTGTGCCTCTGTGTACATGAGCCCACTTAACAAATGTCATTGGATCTATGTACATCTGTGTATGTAAGCACATCTATCATGACATTTTGTGTATCAATGGAATCATACTTCAAAGAACACAATCTGCTCTTAATGCAAGTATTTAAAGAAATAATGACTGCAATGGATTGATGAAAATTAACTATAGAAAATTCCATTTGTGTGGAGTCATACTCAATGAATTAAACTGTGTAAAGGATTTAGTGGCTGCCTCCTAAGTGATCTGTGGATCATCTGTGCCTGAAATCTTTGCCAATGCTTAATGATAGGATATTGTCAGATTGCATAATTGCATTCTGGGGCTTGAACCCACAAACCGTGGGATCATGACCTGACCCGAAGTTGGACGTTTAGCTGACTGAGCCACCCAGGCGCCCCTAAAATCCTTGTAATTCCCTAAGTGAAAAGAGTACTAGAGGCATCTTTGGTCCAATATTTGGTCTTCGATCTCATCTGTGACAGAGTTCCTAAATCCCTTGGAATGTCCTGGGTGATAGGAACAGCTCTTGTTCTAATGGTGTGACTCTAGGTGGGCTCCTTCATGGGGGTGGTCTGCAGAGAGGCCAAGGCATGATCAGAAGTGTGGACTTTTCAGCTGTATCCCCATTATCCAGAGAGGGGAGGGGCCTGGAAATGGAGTTCATGACTCACCATGCCTGTGTAATGGAGCCTCCGTAAAATCCCAAAGGTGTATGGTTTGGAGAGCTCCGAGCTTAGTGGGTGTGGCTGCTGAGAGGGTGATATCCCCTCATACCTTGCCCATCCCTTTCATCTGGATGAAATCTGTGTCTGTATCATATATAATAAACTAGTACATGGTTAAATAAACTGAGTTCTCTGAGCCGCTTAAGCAAATTAATCAAACCCAAGGAGGGGGTCAATGGAACCTCCACTCTGTAGCTTGTTAGTCAGAGCACAGTTGACAACATGGACTCGGATTGGTGTCTGAAGTGGGGGCAGGGGCAGTCTTGTGGGACTGACCCCTTGACCTGTGAAATGTGACACTGTCTCCAGGTAGGTAGTGTCAGAATTGAGTTGAATTATAGGCCATCCAGCTGGTGTCAGAGAAGTGCTTTAAAAAACACAAAAAAACACCTCATATACTTCAGACTTGGTCTCAGCATCATAGTTGTTATTAGCAGGGCAACTTCCTTTATATTCCTCATGAATCAATAAAAGAGAATCGTTCATATTAAACAGGACCATGTCATTATAGGAATCGCTGACCCTGGAGGATGTGGCCGTGGACTTCTCCCGGGAGGAGTGGCGGCTCCTGGCCCCCGCCCAGAAGGACCTGTACAGGGACGTGATGCTGGAGAACTACAGGAACCTGGTGTCAGTGGGTGAGGACGGCTCCCCCATGTCCCGCAGAAGGTGCTCGGTCAATGGCCTTTCCTTTCTCAGCTGCTTACACTTCAGGGTGCCTGCACTGCTCTGAATGGCCAATTTCCAGGACCGCCTCTGGCACATTCTAAAAGGGTCTGATGTTCTATTCGCTGTTTTTATTACCAAAACAAATGATGCCAAGCATGTGGGGTTTTTCTGCACCAACAACCAGGTCTCCAGCTCTTCAGGTACCAGCTAGGTGTCCTGCAATCCATTTCGGTTCTGATGCTACCCAGAGTGGGCGTCAGACTCCACAGGTTTAAGGCTCAGTACCACAGGACTGCCCTCTCTTTGGATTCCAGTTGCAAGTATTGGGTACCTGGTGTACCCACACTTCAGTCCAATTATAAATTGAGCATTCCTGCAACCCCCCCCTTCCAGTCTGCTAATTTGCTGGCACAGGTCACAAAGCTGAGGAAAGCACTTTATTTACTTAAGATTACCATTTTACAGGGAGTTGGTCAGGTGTCTGACTCTTGATTTTGGCTCAGGTCATGAGCTCATGGTTTGTGAGATTGGGCCCCATGTTGGGCTGTGCTGACAGTACAGAGCCTGCTTGGGATTCTCTCCCTCTCTCTGTGCCCCTCTCCCACTCATGCATGCACACACTCTGTCTCAAAATAAAGAAATGAACGTAAAAAGGAGGTTACTGTTTTATTATAAAGTATAAAACTCAGGAGCAGCCGAGAGGAAGAGATGTAGATGGGAAAGTATGAGGGGAGGGGTGTGGACCTTCCACGACCTGTCCAGGTAAGCCACCCTCCCAAGGCCTCAATGTGTTCACCAGCCTGGAAGCTCGCCCAGCCTGGTAGTTTAGGACTTTTTATGGAGATTTCATTATGTAAGCAGGACTATGAAACCATTAGCCACTGGTGATTAACTCAGTCTCCAGGGGGAGGCGATGGCGGTTGGAGCTGAAGGTTGCAACCTTCTCATCAGTCTTGGGTTTTTCTGGCAGCAGCCTTCAGGTTAAAGCTAGATTGGGGCCCCTGTCACCAGTCATTAGTTCACAGAAAGACACCCCTCACTCTGGAGAGTCCAAGGGCGTTAGAAGTTCTTGTGTCAGGAACGGGAACTTAGACCAAATCCTGTGACTGATGTTCCTGTCATGGCTGCCACTCAGGAAGGGCCTCACGAGCTCTGTGCTGGGAGTCTGGTACGAAGACTAAAGATGTATTATTGTATCACAGCATCACGTGAGCCCTCTCCCGGGAGAAGAACCCTTACTGTGCAGATATGAAAACTGCCTCAGCCCCTCACATGTAGCGTCCTTCCATCCTGACACACCCCAACCCATGTGTCTGTCTTTCCTATGAGCAGGGCATCAAGCCAGCAAACCAGACGCACTCTCCAAGCTGGAACGAGGGGAAGAACCGTGGGCGACAGAAGAGGAAGTGCGCAGCGGAAGCCGTCCAGGTGAGCGGGAGCCAGCAAGCTGGGTCACTGCGGAAGTCCCCCTCCAGCGGTGCGCCATGCATGTCTGCCTCACAGGAGAGCTTTTCTTCCAGGTCTTCAGAGGGAAGTAGAACTCTTTTTTTCCACTTCTGATATTTGATCCTTCCTTTTTTTCATTTTACACCTTAACTTGTGTGACTTTTGCTTAGGTTTCTTCCATGGATTCTGCAGCTGACCCCTTCTTTGTGCCCTGTCAGAGTGGGTGTCCCCATTCCTCCCACCCCGGCTGTGAAATTCCACTCTCTGAGGCTGAGTCCAAAGAGGAATGCGTGAATTCACTCTTTTTCTGACTTCTGCACCTTCCGGCCCCTCTGGAAATGCTGATTCCCCTCCTGCCAGCCAACTCCTCTCTGTATGTCGTGTCTTCACAGTAACCCCGTCTCTTCCTGGCATTAGTTCACTTCCTAGCTTTCCCCCAACACAGAGGTCTTCAATTCCTCTCCATTTTCTCTGCTGTATTCCTGATACTTGAGATTTTCCTTTTGGCCCATGAATTAAGCTCTTTCTGTTGTCTGGATGAGCCTCCAAATCGATACCTCCCTATGTGCTGTGTAGAACTTTCGGTTCTAGATATTTTAGCTGCCTAAGATTTCTGAGTCCAGAATGAGGAATAGGAATCCTCTTCCCTCCACAAAATAATTCCTTTCGATCCCATTTTAACGGTAGATTCCCCCTTAGTACTGCACACCTTACCCTGCCCACGCTGTTAGCTGTGGTGTTCTCTTCTTAAAGATCTCTGCTGTTTCTGTTGACTGTTTCACTGGAAAAAATGGTTCAACATCATCAGTTCTAGCCTAAATCAGCTGTGGCAGCTTCTGTGGCTTCCTTCCTATGGTTGATATTTCTGATATTCCTTTGGTTCATTGTAGGTCTTCCCATTATACTACATTCTCTAAATCATTTGTTTTCCCATTTTTCTTTTTTGTAAGTAGCTTTAAGATAATTCACATAACCTACAATTTGCCAACTTAATGCATACAATTGAGTGCTTTGTAACATATTAACAGGGTTATGTTACCATCCCCAATTTTGAAAGATATTAATCACTTTAAAAAGAAATATTTCTGGGGCACCTGGGTGGCGCATTTGGTTAAGTGTCTGACTCTTGATTTTGGCTCAAGTCATGATCTCATGGATTCTGTGTATCTCTCTCTTCCCCTCCCCCATTCACACTCTGTCTCTCTCTCTTGAAAATAAACAAACATTAAAAGGGGCGCCTGGGTGGCTCAGTCGGTTAAGCGTCCAACTTCAGCTCAGGTCATGATCTCATGGTTTGTGGGTTTGAGCCCTGTGTCAGACTCTGTGCTGACAGCTCAGAGCCTGGAGCCTGCTTCAGATTCTGTGTCTCCCTCTGCCTCTGCCTCTCCTCTGTTTGTGCTCTGTCTCTCTCTCTCAAAAATAAATAAACATTAAAACAATGTTTTTAAAAAGTAAAATCTTTTTAAAAATAAGATAAAGAATAGAAAGAAAAATCTCTTCCCAGGCCTCCAGCCCCAGGCAACCACTGCTCTACTTTCTATCTCTACAGATTTGCCTGTTCTGGATATTTCATATAATCATAAAATATCTGTCTCTTGTGTCTGGCTTCTTGCATTTAGCCTAATGTTTCTGAAGTTCTCCTGTGCTTTAACACGTATCAGCACTTAATTCCTTTTTATTGGTAAATAATATTCCCATTATATAGATATACCACATTTTATTTACTTATTCATCCACTGATGGACATCAGGTTTTTCCACTTTTTTTTGGCCTTTATGAATTATGCTATGAACATTAATTTTTCTTGGATATACACCAAGGAGTGGAATTCTTGGGTCATATGGAGCACAGGAAGGGCTCAAACATGGGGCTTCCAGACTCACGGTCAGGATTTCCTCCTCCCAGCCACAGTGTGTGACAATTTAGAGAGTATTGCCAGACAGGAGACCTCACTTGATCCTTTGGTGTCCAGTGTTTTTACTGGGGCTCAATCACACATTGTCCACATGGCTGAACTTTAGTTTCTAGCTCCTCCAGAAATCAGGCTAATTCATAGAGTCTCCAGTTCCTGTGAGGATCTGGAGGTTGGAACTGATATGGCTGGCCCAAAGCCTCCATCATAAATTACGTTGTTAGAATGTTCAGTGGTCAAAGACCCCAGGAAAACAGAGACGCTCCTATCAGGTAGGACATTCCAGGGGCCTAGAGATCACTTTTCTGGAGCTGAGGGCAAGGACCAGACTTCTCTTTGGTGAGGGTAAATCTTCACTGAAGGTACTGTGAACACAAACAAGACAAGGATTAATGTAGAAATAAAGAGGAAATCGAGCTCATGGCCATCCAATCAGAATAGAATGACAGCATGATATGTATAAGGTATATCTACATTTTGAATTATGAAGATGCTGCCATGAATTAGGAATGAAGATATGAAATAGGAAATGTGCAAGGTCATGGGGTTGACTATTCAGAGTGGCCTGGAGTTGGCTGGATGAAAGCCAGCATTAGAAGGTGTCTATAGGAGAAGCAATGGGGACATGGGTGTATGGGAGTATTCAGGATAACATACACGTTTATTGCCAGGATGACTGGGTTTGATAGGTGAGTAATAGAGGTAGCATGGTCGAGGGCTGTGTTTGCTTTTGTACTTTTTGTAGCTCTAGGTTGTCTGACGTTTTGACCTGGGCAGTGGTAGTACAACAATAATAAGGAATAGCTAGGAGTTCTCAGAAGAAATGAGGGTAAAGCTGACACACCTCGGTCTTAGAGGAGAAAGTCGGTCCCTTAGTACAATCTATTGCCAATGGAGACACAAATGTTGAACTACTGAAGTAGATGCTGCTGGTAGCAAGTGAAGGTACAGCACAGCAGAGATGTCGAAATGGGAAAAGCTTGGGTAGGACTTGTTTCCATATCCTGTACAGTAGCACTTTAGCTTCTGAAGATGACTGTGGGGTTCACTATCCAGCTGCAAGATTTCCTGCCATTCACGTTTGCCTATTCCAATATGATTGGAACACATGATAATATGACCCGGCTAGACCAAGTTTGGACTGTTGTCCACTAAATCTGATTGATGTTTGGAAAGTTAGTTTGATGGTGGTCTACAGAAAGGCAAATTTAGGAACAGGATTACTATGCAAGAGTCTCTTTCAGCTCATGTTAAATTCTAAAGGCCTTACTCTCTTACTTGCTAGGTTACAAATGCATTTATTCTATATACACCTCGGTATGCATATTTCCCTGATCTCTCTAGTCAGAATTTGGTTTCTCTCAGTGAACTTAAAGAATCCCCAAACTGAATGTTGGACTGTCTAAAACTTTCCTCATCTTTCTTTCTCTACGTCCTCCCAATGTTTCACCTGGTCCTCTTTTCTTAAATAAAAGGTGTGTATTATTTCCACGTGACTATCTCCATTTATACCCCCAACCAGATCTTTATTTCTATACTACATTTCTTTTTTTTTTTTTTAAGTTTATTTTGAAAGTGAGAGAGACAGAGAAAGACCATGTGTGTGTGTGGTGGTGGGGGGCAGGGGGGGGGTAGGGGCAGAGAGAGGGAGAAAAACAACCCCAAGCAGGACACAGGGTTCCCTATCCCACAAACCATGGGATCGTGACCTGAGCCAAAACCAAGAGTTGGATGCTCAAACAACTGAGCCACCCAGGCTCCCCTATACTACATTTCTAATAATCCTCTCAATGTTTACAACACAGACTTTCCAACACTTTCTGGACTTCAGTAATAATCCTCATCTCCATTTGACAAGTTTCTACCTACCCAGTGGCTCAAACTGTATAGTTAGCAGGGTAATCCTGATTCCTAACCACTGTCAGCTGAATTCATCATTTAACTGTCTTTTCTTTATGCAAATATATCCTGTTTTTCTCCACTTTCCAGACTCCATTTCTCCTTTAATCACATTTAACAATATCCAACTCCTTTCTTTTTTTCTTTTCTTCTTCCTTTGGTTTTCCCCAGCTAGATTTAAGAGCAGTGAAAGTGAAGCATGTTTCATATGTTCCAAACACCAGAATAAGTGCCTGTACACAGGAGCCATTCAATAAACAGCTTGGAGTGAATAAACGCAGCCCTCCTAGTTCTGATAGTAGTCTCTTCTACCTCCGTTCTGTGGAATGGTGTTCCTCCAACCTTGTCATCTGCTGCCAAAAATGACTTGTGTTTTAGTATCTCTGCATGTTTTACCACTTCCTAGTTAGAAAGCGGCCAAATGTACATACGTTGTCAATTGTATAACCTTATTGGTACACTTATTGCTTTTTCCTTTTGTCTGTATTATTGTGTTTTTACCAGTGTGTAAGAGATCAGGAGCATTTATATATGGCATTCTGTATTATACTGTTGTCACTAAAATGCCGTTTTTAAGAAACACCAAGGAATTTTTTAAAGTTTTATTCAGGGGCACCTGGGTGGCTCAGTCAGTTGAGTGTCTGGTTCTTGATTTTGTGTTGGGTCATGATCCCCAGGGTCATGGGAGTCCCACATCAGACTCCAAGTGTGGAACCTGCTTGAGATGATCTTTCGCTCGCTGTCTCGCTCTCTCACGCTCTCTAAAATAGATAAAATAAAATAAAGTTTTATTCTCTCTCTCTAAAAAATAAAAAAGCAAAGTTTTATTCAAAACAACATTATGATTCATTGTTCTCTTCTTTTCTAGAAACTAGAAAAGTTGATAACCACCTGCAAGGTCACTGGGAAGATCAAAGAATGCTGAAAGGTATGGAGCTGGACCCTGAACATAGTGCATTTGGAAATGTCGTTCCTCAAAGCAAAAGTCATTTTCCTTTCAGGCAAAATCATATGTTTGAGTTCTATATAAAAACTTTGAAATCAAATATAAGTTTAACCAACAAGAGCAAAGTCTATGAAATTAAGAACTCTACTAAAGTCAATGGAAATGAGAAATCATTTCTGCATGGTAAGTGTGAAGATTTTCATTCCTCAGTTAAATTCCCTGTAAGTGCAAAACCTGTCAGCAACAAGTCCCAAGTCACTAAGCATCAGAGAACTCATGAAATAGAGAAAGCCCATGTGTGTGGTGAATGTGGAAAAACCTTCATTAAGAAGTCTCAGCTAACAGATCATCACAGAGTTCATACAGGAGAGAAACCTTATGGATGCAATATTTGTGCAAAAGTTTTCTCCAGAAAGTCTAGGCTCAATGAACATCAGAGAATTCATAAAAGAGAGAAATCCTTTATATGCAATGATTGTGGAAAGGTTTTCACCATGAAGAGCCGTCTGATTGAACACCAGCGAACTCACACTGGAGAGAAACCCTATGTATGCAGTGAGTGTGGCAAAGGTTTCCCAGGGAAGCGTAATCTCATTGTGCACCAGCGAAATCATACTGGAGAGAAGTGCTATGTGTGCAGTGAATGCGGGAAAGGCTTCACTGGGAAGAGCATGCTCATTATACACCAGCGAACTCACACAGGGGAGAAACCCTACATCTGCAGCGAATGTGGGAAAGGCTTCACCACGAAGCACTATGTCATCATACATCAACGGAATCACACAGGAGAGAAACCCTATCTATGCAACGAATGTGGGAAAGGCTTCACCATGAAGAGTCGACTGATTGAACATCAGCGAACTCACACCGGAGAGAAACCCTATGTATGCGAGGAATGTGGAAAAGGCTTTCCCCGGAAGAGTAATCTCATTGTGCATCAGAGAAATCATACGGTAGAGAAGTCCTATGTGTGCAGTGAATGCGGAAAGGGCTTCACTGTGAAGAGTATGCTCATCATACACCAGCGAATGCACACCGGAGAGAAACCCTACATCTGCAGCGAATGTGGGAAAGGCTTCCCCCTGAAGAGTCGGCTGGTTGTACATCAGCGAACACATACTGGAGAGAAACCTTACAGATGCAGTGAATGTGGGAAAGGTTTCATTGTGAATAGTGGGCTGATGTTACACCAGCGAACTCACACTGGAGAGAAACCCTATATATGCAATAAATGTGGAAAAGGCTTTGCCTTCAAGAGCAATCTTGTGGTACACCAGCGAACCCATACTGGAGAGAAACCCTTTACGTGTAGTGAGTGCGGAAAAGGTTTCACCATGAAACGCTATCTCATCGTACATCAACAAATCCATACAGGAGAGAAATCCTACATCTGCAGTGAATGTGGTAAAGCCTTCGCTGTGGAAACCGAGCTCATTTTACATCAGCAAATTCATACTGGAGAGAAACCTTATGAATGCAATGAATGTGGCAAAGGCTTCGCTGTGAAGAGCCGTCTAATCGTTCATCAGCGAACTCATACAGGAGAGAAGCCTTTTATATGCAGTGAATGTGGAAAAGGCTTCTCCTCAAAGAGAAATCTTATTGTACATCAGAGAACTCATAATGGAAACAAACCCTAATGACACAGTGGACGTGGTCACACCTTGAGGAGGAAAATATGCCTTGTGCAACATCAGAGATTTCACACAGGATTGACTTCCTTTATTTGTGCAAACTGTGGAAAATCCTATTCAGTACCTACCAGGGAATTTATGCAGGAGACAAACTGCATGTATGTGGTTGATGTGACAAAGTCTTCCTACACCAAGTCAGCACCCATTGTACATCGAAGAATACATAGAAGAGAAAGACTCGATGGATTCAGTAACTGAGGATTACCTTTCTCTCATTTGTCAAGCCTTGTTAATACACATAAGAAATGGGGGCATCTGGGTGGCTCAGTCAGCTAAGCATCCAACTTGGGCTCAGGTCACTTTCTCACAATTTGTGAGTTTGAGCCCCACATCAGGCTCTGTCTCCCTCCCTCTCTCTCTGCCCCTGCCTGCATTCTCTCTCTCAAAAATAAACACTAAAAACATACACACAAGAAATGTATAAGTCAAAGTATATAATCCTTTGCAGGGAATCTGAAATTACATACAAGTGAACTTAGGCAGGAGACAAATCATGATAGTTCAGAGAACTCATTAAACCATCAGTGTGCTCCCAGCATACCTGAAAAAGTCAGTGTAGATTAATTAGCTTGTTAGATTTTCACCCTTGGGAAGTTGGGGAATTTGCATAGGAGTGACATCTAATGAATGCAGAGAATGTGCTAGTGCCTTCAGTGATCAATTACCTCACACCGTAGGTCAAAACAGAAAAAAACCTCTGACACATTCAATGCAGAAAAGTCTTGAGGAAACATTTTTTAGGTAA
Organism: Crocuta crocuta; assembly: GCF_008692635.1. Taxonomy (NCBI): domain Eukaryota; kingdom Metazoa; phylum Chordata; class Mammalia; order Carnivora; family Hyaenidae; genus Crocuta; species Crocuta crocuta. Next base: position 469,670 of record NW_027533260.1, on the reverse strand, counting down.
TTATGTATCTGAAAAGCATACACTAGGATGAATCTTGTGACTGGAAAGAGCAGGAAAGCCTCCTATGGGAATAAAGATCCTGTCTAATGAGTGATGATAACAGATCACCAGTGGGCTCACACACAGTAGCAACATGATGATCGTGGGAAAGTCTTTGCCTAGAAGTGGAACCTCAATAGTTGCCTGAAAGTCATGCTGACGGAAAATGGCAGTGAATATGGGAGGATTTTAGTGATACATTCTGCCTCATCACTTCTCATGAATTCATATAGAAATAAAATTCATGAACACACTAAATGTGGAGTAACTAGCAAAATATAAGAAATTCTGAAGAAAAGAAACCTCATGGAAATGATGCATACCTGAGTTTTCTGTCACAAGTCCAACCTTAATACCCCTGAGGGCCGGGTACCTTACACCATATTCTCAATGATTCCATAATTTTAAAGTAAGGTGTTCTCAACACTGATCAAATGTTAATGTTGTACACAAGGAAGGGGTGTTCTGTGCCCAACCTGTGTCATCTGATTAGCTGTTGCATTTCTGAGACTCTAAATTCATCTCTTTCGGGCAAAAGAAAAAGGAATATATTTATAAATGTAATTTAACATATTTGGGTGTTATTTATCCAAGTTTATAAGTAGCATTAAGTAGTTTACAAAAGTAACCTTATATATGATTTTTCTAAAATTTTTTGAAATAATTTTAGACTCACAAGAAATTATAAAGTGTACAAAGTTCCTGAGTACCTGCACTCAGCTTCCTCAGTGACATGATCTTACATAACTGTAATACACGATCAAAATCAATGTTTCCCCTAGTTTTTGCATGCGCTAATTTGAGTGAAGTTTTATTTTTTAGTGGAGAGTTCTAAGGAACTTTATCACATATATAGATTTCTGTAAGTTCCACCACAAGCAGGAAGCAGAATTGTGCCAACACAAAGAAGCATCCTTGTGCAGCTCTCTACAGTCACACTCTCCCCGCAACCCTGACCCATGGCGACCACCGACTCCATCACTCTGATTTTGTCATTTCAAGAATGCTGTTAAAATGAAATGATACGGTATAGCCTTTGAGACAGGCTTTATTTCATGCAGCAAATTGCCCTTAAGTTCCATCCACTTTGTTGGGCATATAGTTTTACTTTTAGTTATGGAGTAGTGTTCTTTGATGATGAATGTAACATGGTTTATCTGTTCATTGTTGATGGACTTTGGGTTGTTTCTAGTATTTCACTGTTATGAATAAAGATACTAATGAATCCAGTTTCGTGTGGACGTAAGTTTTCATTTCTCTGGGATAAGTACCTATGTTAAGTTTGTGTTTGTAAGAAACAGCCAACCTTTTCCCAAGGAGCCATACTAATTTACATTCCTACCAGCAGTGTACGGATGCCTCAGTTGTGTCTTTTCTAGTACTTGGCACGGTCATATCAGATCCTGGAAATCCCATCTGGTGTGTGTAGCATATAATGGTGGTCTTATGTTTCCCCAACAGCACGTGATGCTTAGCACCTCTACATAGGCTGAGAACCATATCAGGGAAAGTTGTTACTTTAGCTTTCAACCATCAAACATCATTTTAAAAACTCAAAGGGAAACAGCCTATTACATCTGATGATATATTTACCTTTTCCTCTTTTTATTTGATATTTGTATTCTATTTTTAAAATGTATTTATTGTTTAATATACATCCAAGTTAGTTAGCATATGTTGCAACAATGATTTCAGGAGTAGATTCCTTAATGCCCCTTACCAATTTAGACCACCCCACCTCCCACAGCCCCTCCAGCATCCCTCTGTTTGTCCTCTATATTTAAGTGTCTTATATGTTTCATCCCCTCCCTGTTTTTATATTATTTTTACTTCCCTTATATTCATGTTTTGAATCTTAAATTCCTCATCTGAGTGAAGTCATATGATACTTGTCTTTGTCTAATTTTGCTTAGCATAATACACTCCACTTCATCCATGTAATTGTAAATGGCAAGATTTCCTTCTTTTTGATTGCTAAGTAATACTCCATTGTATATATATACCACATCTTTATCCGTTCATCCGTCAGTGGACATTTGGTCTCTTTCCAAACTTTGGCTATTGTCGATTGTGCTGCTGTCAACCTTGGGGTGCATGTTCCCTTTTGAAATAGCACACCTATATCCCTCAGATAAACACCTAATAGTGCAATTGCTGGGTTATAGGGTAGTTCTATTTTATATTTTTTGAGGAACCTCCATACTGTTTTCCAGAGTGGCTGCACCAGTTTGCATTCCCACCAGCAGTGCAAAAGAGGGCCTCTTTTCCGCATCCTCATCAACATCTGTTGTTGCCTGCGTTGTTAATGTTAGCCATTCTGACAGGCATGAGGTGGTATCTCATTGTGGTTTTGATTTATATTTCTCTGTTGATGAGTGATGTTGAGCAATTTTTCATTTGTCTGTGAGCCTCCTGGATGTCTTCTTTGGAGAAGTGTCTATTCATGTCTTTTGCCCATTTCTTCACTGGATTATTTGTTCTTCACTGGTGTTGAGTTTGATAAGTTCTTTATAGATTTTGGATACTAACCTTTTATCTGATATGTCATTTGCAAATATCTTCTCCTATTCTATCAGTTGCCTTTTAGTTTTGCTGATTGTTTCCTTCTCTGTGCATAAGCTTTTTATTTTGATGAGGTCCCAATAGTTAATTTTTGCTTTTGTTTCCCTTGCCACTGGAGATGTGTTGAGTAAGAAGTTGCTGCGGCTGAGGTAAAAGAAGTTTTTGCCCGCTTTCTCCTCTACGATTTTGATGGCTTCCTGTCTTACATTTAGGTCTCTCATCCATTTTGAGTTTATTTTTGTATATGGTGTAATAAAGTGGTCCAGTTTCATTTTTTGGCATGTTGCTGTCCAGTTTTCCCAGCACCATTTGTTGAAGAGACTGTCTTTATTCCATTGGATATTCTTTCCTGCTTTGTCAAAAATTAGTTGGCCACATGTTCTCTTTTCTTCATTCTTGATGTTTCATGTTTCCTTCTGTCATTTCCTTTTTGTTAAAACTTCCTTTATCAATTCTTGAGCAGGTCTGCTGGCAACAAATTGTTAGTTTTCTTAGCAAAAGGGCTCTTGTTCTCTCTCTTTTTCTTCTGATTCTCTCTTCTTTGGTCAGTAATTTCTCTTGATATAATAAGGATATGCAATCCAGTTTACAAATCCTACTTGTGGCAAAAAAAAAAAAATTGCCATGTAGTGTTATGGTAAAATTCATACCAAATTAGTGTTGGGTAATTCATTTCTTTAAAAAAAATTTTTTTAATGTTCATTTTGAGAGAGAGTGTGGGTGCATGTGCATGAGTTGGGAAGGGGGCAGAGAGAGAGGGAGAGAAAATCCCAAGCAGGCTCCACACTGTCATTGCAGAATGCGGGGCTTGAACTCATGAACTGTGAGATCCTGACCTGAGGCTAAATCAAGAGTCAGATGCTTAAGTGATTGAGTCACCCAGGTGCCCCTAAAAATACAGTTTTTGAGCATTTACACTGTGCCAGGCACCATTGTAGTCACTGGGGACACATCAATGAACAAAATGAACAAAACAGGCAAAGTCATGGCCTTTATGACGCATGTGGTGTCGTGAATGTGACTGAGTAAAATATATGATAGAAATGTCAGTTCTGCTAAGAGCTACGAAGAAACTTTAAGCCTAGTACATAGGTTGTAATGGAGGAGCTATTTTATTAAGGGTTTTCAAGAAAGGCTGTTCTGAGCACATGTAATTTGAACCAAGACCTAAGTGTACTGAGGATAACCAACCAGCATATTTGTAAGCCAGGAACACTCCAGATCTAAGTGTTTCTAAGTGTTTTTTCTGGGCTTCCTGCCTCAGGATTCTCTGAGAAACTTGAAAAAGATACAAATCCTTGAGTCACACCCCAGACCTCCTAAACCAGAACTTCTAATATTGGGGCCCAGGACCCTGAGTTTAAAAAATGATCTTTGTGAACTATACTTAAATTTTAACATCTCTGCCCTAAATCCTGGATTAGTGTTCCCGTCACCATCTCCACACTGTAATAGAATGGATTCTGGGCAGACAGTTTACGGTAAGAAAATCAGACACAAATGCTCTAGCAACCAAACCCTTAGAACCCTTCCACTTCTTATCCTTTTGTGAATCTACACATCCTGCCATGGCAAGGTCTGATCAGCTCATTCCTGAAACTGCTCAGGCAGGGTCGAAGAATGGGCCACCGAGGCTGCCCTGAGCTCTCTGGACCAGATGCTGAACTCCCTTTTCAGAGCTTAATATCCCAGGTGAATAGGGCTGCCCACTTGATCCCTGAAGGGAATATAATACTCTTACTATTAAGAAATTATACAAACAATAAAGTTCTAAATGTATAGAAATTAGAAAACATATATAAGCAAATGAAGAAATTTGAAATCACCCATAACTGTACCTGAGTCTAGCACTATTAACAGTATCTTCTCCCAAATTTTCAAACATACATACTTATGTCTTTCATGAAAGAAAAATGAGGTCGCTTTTTATATTTACTATGTTTTGAACATCATTAAATACTCTAAAACTTTTCTAAAATTGACATCTTTTTATAATACTAAAATACCATAGAATCATGATGCGAAGATGTATTGACAATGGAAAACTGCAAAAATTGGCAATGTGAAATTTTTTTTTAAATGATCATACCTGTTTAGTGACTCAAGAATGAATTTTTTATTTTTTTTCCAAGATTTTATTTTTTTAAGTAATTTCTACACCCAACATGGGGCTCACACTCACAACCCAGAGATCAAGAGTGGTGGCACGTTTCATGGACTGAGCCAGCCAGGCACCCCAAGAATATGAAAACTTCTGACATTCACTACCCATAAGTACAAACCCTGAAGTAATCCAAACTAAATATTTATTTAACCAATCACAAATATTTATGATTTGTTCCTACAATGGGGTTTATAATATTTATACTATTCAGTAGATGTGTTTTTTCTTGAGAATATTAGAAAAGTTCTATTTCATTATATAGACAATTGTAGTATATTCTTTTCCCTCTTTTTTTAAGCTTATTTATTTTGAGAGAAAACAAGCAGAGGAGCGGCAGCAAGAGTGAGAGAGAGAGACAAAATCCCAAGCTGGCTCTGCATGGTCAGCGCAGAGTCTGATGTGGTCCTCTGTCTTATGAACCCATCTCATGAAGAGTGACATCATGACCTGAGCTGAAATCAAGAGCCAGAGGCTTAACCGACTGAGCCACCGAGAGGTCCCTGTAATATATATTTTTAAAATTGTATATACTGTTTCTCTGAGTGGATATTCCACAATTTACCAAAGTATTCGTGTATTATTGTACATTTAGGTTTTTTCTTTTAACTTACAAAATTCAATGTGGTTAATATTAAGAAAAAGTTTTTACCAAGTAAGCTATTGCAATTAGAATTTCTTAGTCAAAGAGAATCAAATTTTTAAATAGATTCAGGTTGCCTTCTAAAAAGGGAGTAGCTACTTAACATCCTCTATGATTAAACCTTCCACGCCTAAATAATACAATTTTAAAGTGTGCTTTTTTTTTTAATTTGGGAAATGTGCAATGTATGATCATTACAACATCTCGTAATTTCATATTCTCCCAATGCCCCACGGTCACCTTCATCTATCTTTGTAAGGAAACATACACGTTTGAACTTTCACTTCATCGCTTCCCCATAGAGGTTAGGTAGCAAAGTATTCCCTGCCAGCGGGACATTAGCATTTCTTTAGGAAGCTCTGCCCTATTGACTTCGTCTCTCCAATAGCTGTCTTCCTTAAAAACAACCGCTCTCTCCCCACCCCCAAGACGTCAAATGACCACCGCCTTTCCAGTGAGGTCTCAGCTTCTACAAACTTTTTTCCCCGCCACCAGTTAGGGTCTGAGCCAGTCTCAGCCGTACGGACACCTGCCTTCCTCTAAGATGGCCGCACCCATGCTGCTCCAGTCCGACGGCGGCGCTAGGCCGTTCACAAGGGTGCCGCCATCTTTTTCCCCTGACCAGGCACCAGGCCTGGTGGCCTTAGATAAACACCGGCCTTTGAAGTCTTGCCCGGTTAGCACCGCTTTGTTGGTCATCCCTCATAAGGAGAAGGTAAAAACACTGAAGTGGCCAGTAACGATTTTGCCCTCCTCTCATAGCCGCTCTTGCCCCTTCCGTCAGAAACTCCGGGATGGGCGTGGCCACTTACGTCATAGAGCGGAGCCCGCCGTCCGAGCTCCGAAATCCCGCAGAGCTCTCAGGTCCTCGCGGGATTCACTGGCTCAGGGGGATCTGGGTCCCCAGGTATCTTCAGGAAGGGCTTCCGAACAGGAAGTAGCTTCGGCCGTGGGCGGCGTTTCGTCTCTACCCGCGGCGTTTGGAGAGGTTCGGGTTCAGGTGAGTCGGGTTCTGGGCTTGGCTCGCGGCCTGTGGCGTCCGTGAAACGGGATCGTGTGTGAAGGACCGCAGTCGAGATTTTGTTTGGTTTCAGTCATTGAGGAATCTGGGGTAGCGATGGGGCCTGCGGGAGTCGGTGATAAGGAGACTGAGGAAATCATCGACCGAGAGGCCGACTGTGTTGGGGTTCGAGGTCCACGTGTGTCACTCTGCTTGTGGAACTCGGTGCTGAGAAGTGGGGTGGAAAGTTTTTTTCCGTGCGCGCTTTAGAGAAGCCTGGGTTGGTTCAGTATGGCGTTTAACGGAGGACACACTCTTAGAGACGCCTGGTGGGCGCTGTCAGTGTTTGAGGAGGTCCAGGGTCCCCGAGAATCGGAAGGTTCAGGCTCAAACCCTGAATACCCCAAATAGACCAGAAGCCTACATTTCCCCAGCTAATTCAAACCCAGTTCACTCCTTCAAGGTCTTCACGAACTTTAGTAAAAACTTTGTCTCCCTACATCACCACTCTTTTCACTGTTCCCTCAAAATTCAGTGTGTACGGAGTGAGCTGGTGATACATTTAAGTTTACTATACTTTTGGAGATTTAAAAAACATGTTTATTTTTTAAAGCGCGCGCATGTAAGCGGAGGAGGGGTGGAGGGAGGGGGACGGGATCTAAAGCAGGCTTTGCGCCCACAGCAGTGAGCCCAGTGCCTGCTGGAACGCAAACCTTGAGATCGTGACCTGAGTGGAAGTCAGGCACTCAACGGACTGAGCCACTCAGGCGCCCCTGGAGATTTCTTTTTAGGGTCATTCTAATTAAAAGCATCTCCCTTACCTTATATTCTGTTCTCTAGTAAGAGCTTCCCCCCTCCCCCCAACATATTTGGGATAATCTGTATATCTGTATAATGACAACTGATTGTATCATGTAATTTATCATCCTCCACATATCTGCATAGGAGATATTTATACATTTTTAATCATTGAAGTAGTGTCAACAGAGGTTGGTGAGCCAGTGACATGTCTGAATGAAACATAATCATTAATACAAGTAATAACATAAAATATTCTAAAGTATTCCATAATAATTTTAGTAGTAGTTTTATTGAGGTTTAATTTACATACCATAAAATTCACCAAGTCTGAGTATGTACATTTTAGCGATTTTAACTGTTTCTAGAGTTGTGCAGCCATGAGTACAATCCAATTTTTTTATTTTATGAATATAATTTATTATCAAATTGGTTACATGCAACACCCAGCGCTCATCCTAACAAGTGCCCTCCTCACTGCCCATCACCCCTTTTCCCCTCTCCCGCACCCCCGCCATCAACCCTCAGTTTGTTCTCTGTATTTAAGAATCTCTTATGGTTTGGCCCCCTCCCTCTCTGTTTGTAACTATTTTTTTCCCCTTCCTTTCCCCATGCTTCTGTTAAGTTTCTCAGGATCCACATATGAGTGAAAACATGATATCTGTCCTTCTCTAACTGACTTAGTTCACTCAGCCTAATACCTTCCAGTTCCATTCATGTTGCTGCAAATGGCATGATTTCATTCTTTCTTGTTGCCAAGTAGTGTTCTAAGCACAATCCAATTTAAAGCAATCCAATTTTAAAGCGTTTTCATTACTCGGAAAAATTTTCTTGGTTTTCTTTCCACTCCTTCTCCACTCCCACCCCCAGCCATGCACAACCACTGATCATCTTCTTGGGTCTATTACTTTGCAATTTCTAGACATTTCATATAAACAGAATCATAAAGTATGTATAGTCTTTTGTTGCTGCCTTTTTTGACTGGCATTAAATTTTGGTCTATATTCTAATTTTCACTAGGTTTTCCCCTTTCTCCCAGGTGATTTATTGAGGCAAAACTGACTTATAGTAAGTTCCAGATAGTTAAGTCATATTGATTGGGGGGCACCTGAGTGGTCAGTCATTTAAGCACATGACTCTTGATTTTGGCTCACATCATGACCTCATGGTTTGTGTGTTCGAGCCCACATGGAGCTCTGTACTGAGAGTGTGGTGTCTGCTTGGGATTCTCTCTCTGCCCCTTTCTTGGTTTCTCTCTCTGTCTCTCTCTCAAAATAAATAAATAAACTTTAAAAACCCATATTGATTGGTAAATTTGATATATATATTCATGAAAGTGTCACTACCATGAAGATCATAAACACACCCCTCACCACCAAATTTTCTTTGTTCCCCTTCTTAATCTATCCCTCTCATACTTCCCCATCTCTCCCCAAACCACCACGCATCTATTTTTCATTACTATTCTCGCCAAGCCACCACTCATCTATTTTTTATTACTATAGGCTAGTTTATATATTTTTAAGTTTTATGTAAATGGACTTATACAGGATGTACTTGGGTTTTTTTTTTAATTTTTTAGTGTTTATTAAATTTTTTTTGTTTTTAATTTTTGTTTTTAATTTTTTTTAACGTTTTATTTATTTCTAGGAGAGAGAGAGAGACAGCGTGAGCAGGGGAGGGTCAGAGAGAGAGGGAGTCACAGACTCTGAAACAGGCTCCAGGCTCTGGGCTGGCAGCCCAGAGCCCGACGCGGGGCTCGAACCCAGGAACCGCGAGATCATGACCTAAGCGAAAGTCGGACGCTTAACCGACTAAGCCACCCAGGCGCCCCTTGTTTTTAATTTTTGAGAGTGGGAGCAGGAGAGAGGCAGAGAGAGAGGGAGACACAGAATCTGAAGGAGGCTCCAGGCTCTGAGCTGTCAGAGCAAAGTCCCATGTGGGGCTTGAACCCACAAACTGTGAGGTCATAACCTGAGCCGAAATTGGATGCTGAACTGACTGAGCTACCCAGGTGCCCCTGGGCATACTTGCTTTTTAAAAGCACAATGTCCAGATCTTTGAACCTTCCATATATCCTAAATGGATGTGCCTGATAATCTGCCTCCGTGGCATCGTGCTCTTATGCTTTTGCTTTCCCACCTCCTCTTTAATAGCCATGCCACATCTCTACAGAGGAAAGGCATACCTTTCACACATTTAGATCCCCCTACTTTATTGCTTTACAGTGTGAAAGCCTCAGGGTCACCAGATAAAGGCACAGTTGGAAATATTGGGGTCCTTTAAGGTAAGTGTATAACAGCAGTAATAACACCTGCTCTCTGAGGGAATGTATAGTCAAAGTCAATTTGCTCTTCACCTCACAGGTCTTGGGTCCCCAAGAACAAGAGAGATCAAGAGAAGGAATGAGGGAAGAAAGAGGAAATTCTTTCACTTGGATATCATTGCTTCTGGGGACAACTTCAAGCAGACACCAAGATTTCTGACTCTAAAAACCTCGTCGTAGATGCAGGAGACACAAAAGTCATAGAACCCATGTTACTGCTTCCTGAGCACAGAAGAAAATGATCAAGGCCCAGGTGATTTTCGTTTGTTACGTCTTTTCTGTGTTTTCTGGCAGATTTGTAGTAGCCTGGAAAAAAAATCAGTTCAACTAAAAGAAGTATAAATTGGGATATTTGGATTCTAGGGAGAAATTAACTTAGACCCTAAATTCAGAACTAGGGCAAAATGAGATCAGGAATGGATTACTCTTGGGGTCATCCTGAAAGACTAACATCAGAACTCTGTGGGTTATGTTAGCCGTCACTTGGCCTCTGGCATCTCTAACAGACATCACAGCCAGACAGACATGAAAAGCTACGTGATGTCCACTGACTCTGTGGGGAAGGCAGACCAGTTTCTTGGGAAATTCAATAATTTATGTCACTTTAGGTCTTAGGAAATTTCTTTGGTTGATGTTTTTGGAGGGGATCATTGGGGTATATCCTCAACTCACAGCCTTATGATAAGTGGAAAAGCAGATTTCCTATAGCTGTTTCTTACTTGGCCTCCTCTGGGAATATGCCAAGCAGAGCTCAGTGGATACAGTTCTTCAGGGCACCATAGCCTGTTTACCCAGGGACCCAATTTCATAGCAGTCTGGTTTTATTCAGAAATAAAACAACTGAAATGGCCGAGGAATGTGAAAAGATTGCATGACTTTCAAATGGTCCTCCATTTGAATAGGTAGCTGAAGTGGAGTTTGACTGGAGATTTGGCAGTAGTAAGCGGAAAGTGTTTTTCTCTATTAAGGGTTTGGATTGGGGCTCTTGGGTGGCTCAGTTAGTTAAGCATCTGACTTTGGCTCAGGTCATGATCTCTCAGTTCCTGAGTTTGAGCCTCACATCGGGATTTCTGCTGTCAGCACACAGCCCGCTTCAGATCCTCTGTCTCCCTCTCTCTGTCTGCCCCTCCCCCACATGCACTTTCTCTTTTTTTCTCTCTCAAAAATAAATAAATATTAAAAATAAAAAGGTTTGGGGCACCTGGGTGGCTCAGTCGGTTAAGCATCTGATTTCAGCTAAGGTCATGATCTCACAGTTTGTGAGTTCAAGCCTCATGTCAGCTGTGCTAACAGCTCAGAGCCTGGAGCCTGCTTCAGATTCCGTGTCTCCTCTTCTCTCTCTACCCCTCCCCCACTCACTCTGTCTTTCTTTCTCTCAAAAATAAATAAACATTAAAAAGATTTTTTTTAAAAAGGTTTGGTTGTTGACATTCATGGGGTTTGATTTAAAACTTTCAGAAAGTATAGAAAAAGGGGTGCCTGGGTGGCACAGTCAGTCAAGCGTCTGACTTCAGCTCAGATCATGATCTCATAGTTCATGGGTCTGAACTCTGCCTTGGGCTCTGTGCTGACAGCTTGGATCTTATTGCCTGCTTCATCTTCTGTGTCTCCCTCTCTCTCTGCCCCTCCCCATTCATGCTCTGTCTCTCAAAAATAAATAAAAACATAAAGAAAAGAAAAGAAAAGAAAAAGAAAGTGAAAAAAAAACCTTTCAGAAGAAAAGTTTGGTATCTTGAAAAGAAAGTGTAGTATCTTTTCTTATGTTTAGGTTACCTCTCTTTTTTTTTTCTTTTAACCTTTTTCTTTTATGTACACAGGTGACTCATGATAAAAGAGTTCCTTTTAATCCCCTGGTGTAACATTAGCAAACACCTGATAGTGCACACTTTCTCTGTGTACATGTGTGTGTATTTACAAGTACATGCGTACATATCACATACCTAATATGCATTTATCACGACATTCTACATGAATGGAACAATACTCCAAACAACACAGGTAAGTATAAAGCGGCTTCCTTTTAGCTGAATGACCACAGGCCCAGTACCAGTTGAGCAGGAAAGATGACTGCATGTGACTGAAGCTCAGTACCTGTACAGCCATACGATCACGAGTTCATGGTCATACTCAAAACACAAACTAGGGCACTTGGGTGGCTCAGTCAGTTAAGCCTCCGACTCTTGGTGTCGGCTCAGGTCGTGATCTCATGGTCATGAGATTGAGCCCCACGTTGGGCTCTGCACTGAGGGCGCAGCCTGCTTGGGATTCTTGCTCTCGCTCTCTCTCTCTCTGCCCCTCCCCCGCACATGCACATGTGCACTCTCCATAAATAAACGTTTAAAAAAACCCAAAACTTTGGAGTTTGATGGAAATGAAATATTTGATTTTTTAAATGATAAATAGTATACTCACACATATGTTTTGAAGTTCACTCTGAATTTAATAGATTCAGGGTGAAATCATGCAGCCTTCACTGATAGTAGCTCAGTACACCTTGCTACTAACACTTGTATGTGAACCGCCTCTGCTGGGTGAACCATAGTTATCGTCAACGTACTCGCTTCACGCTGTTTTTAGGGTGTTGGCATTTTTTCCTTCTGGTGCCTCCAAGCCAGCTTTTGTGTTGATTACCTGACAGCAGTGAACTCCAGATGTTGCAGGAGTAACAATGAAATCATTCACCTATTGATGAACATTTAGATATTTTTGTTCTTACAAACCATGAGAATGAATGGCCTTGTTAATGGCTTTTTGTGAAATTATATCAGTGTTTGTTGCAGGATGGCTACAGAGAAATCAGTTATGGGGTGTGGTCATTTCACATTTTAATGTACACTTCCCGTTGCTGTCCAGTTGACTCTTCCAGCTCATGGTCAGTGTAGCCTCATGGTTAACAGTGTTGGTTCTGGAGCCAATTGCGAGCTGTGTGACTGCACAGGTCAGGTACTTCTCACACGCATGAGTTTTCTCGTGTCGAATGGGGTTAATGACAATGCACCTACTGTGTAAGGTAGGATCTAAAATGAGTTAATTTAGGGGCGTCTGGGTGGCTTAGTTGGTTGAACATCTGACTTTGCTCAGGTCATGATCTCCCAGTTCTTGGGTTTGAGCCCCGCGTTGGGCTCTGTGCTGACAGCTCAGTGCCTGGAGCCTGCTTCGGATTCTGTGTCTCCCTCCCTCTCTGCCCTTCCCCTGCTTGTACCTGTCTCTCTCAAAAATAAACATTGGGGCGCCTGGGTGGCTCAGTCAGTTAAGTGTCCGACTTCGGCTCAGGTCATGATCTCATGGTTAGTGGGTTTGAGCCCCTTGTCGGGCTCTGTCCTGACAGCTAGCTCAGCCTGGAGCCTGCTTCAGATTCTGTATCTCCCTCTCTCTCTGACCCTCCCCTGCTCACGCTGCCTGTCTCTCTCCCTCAGAAATAAATAAAACATTTAAAAATTTTAAAAATGAATAAATAAAACATTTAAAAAGTTAAAAAAAATTTATCTTACTGATTTATAGTTTATCTTATGGTAAGTTGATCCTTTTATATGTTGCAAATATTTTTCTAGAATCTTCTTGTCTTTTAGCTTTTGTTCTTAATATCTTCTTCCATGCAGAAGTTTTATTTTGTATTCAAATTAAAATTTGTTAGTGTTTTTCTTCATGGCTTTTTACTTCTGCTGTAAACATTCAACATTTTTTCTGTTTTTTCATAAGTTCTTTTTTTTAAAGTTTATGTCCCATATTCATTAACTATTGGTGCTGTGAAGTAAAAACATATAATCTCTGCTCCTGCTTCCTGTTAATATTTAGCCTTTTACCCTGGCTCGTGACAAAAGAGTTCTTCTGAAACCTGTATAATGTCCTGGGTGATAGGAATGTCTGTCACAGAGCTTTTAAATCCCTTGGAATTTTCTGAGTGATAGGACCATCTTTTGTTCTAATAAGGTAACTCTTGGTGTGGGCTCCTGTATGTCCCCTGTGGGGGCTGGTCACTAGAAAGACCAAGCCATGATTAAAAGCATAGACCTTGTAGCCCAACCCACCATCCTCCAGAGTGGGGAGAGGTACTGGATAATGAATTAGTAAACAATTATTAGATCATGCCCATGCAGTGAGGTCTCCATAAAAATCCCCAAAATACAGGGTTCGCAGAGCCTCTGGATTAGTAGACACCTCTACATTCTGGGAGGGTTGGCATACCCCAGCTCCACAGGGACAGAAGCTTGTGGGTGTGGGACCTTCTAGACCTTTCACTGGGTACCTCTTCATCTGGCTGTTCATTTGTATTCTTTTAAAAAAAAATTTTAAATAAACTTTATGCCACATGTGGGGCTCAAACTCATGACCCAAAATCAAGAGTTGCACAACTGAGCCAGCCAGGCTCTCCTCATTTGTATCTTGTATAATGTCCTTTATAATATAATAAACCAGTAAATGTAAGTAAATGTTTCTCTGAGCTCTGTGAGCTGTTTTAGCAAAAGATTGAATCTATGGAGAAGTTGTGGGAACCTCTGATTCTTAGCCAGTTTGGACAGTGTGTTACCTGGAGACCCCCTACTTGCTATTGGCATCTAAAGCAGGGGGCAGTCTTGTGGGACTAAGCCCTTATCCTGTGGGGTCTCTGCTGACTCCAGGTGGTTGGTGCCAGAATATCGTGGTGTGGGAAAGTCACACATCTGGTCACAGAGGTGTTCTGTGTGAGCGCGTAAGGGAAAACAGAAGTGAGTTTTTCTGTGCTGCCTGACAAATTACTCCAAATCTTAGCAACTTCAAACAGCACATATTTTTTAATCTCATATTTTCTGTGGTCAGTAATTTTAGCATGATTTAGCTAGACTGTGTTGTTTTTACTCAAAATACTTTTGACACCATATGAGATTTTTTCCCCTCCTGATGCCAAATATGTGATCTCTTCCAACACCATTTCTCCGGTTCTTGACACTGAGTACCTGTGGTTAGCAACTGGTTACACAAATTTAAGATTGCAGACCTGCAAGAATGCCCCCACTTCAGATGCCAATCACAAGTCTTTGTCTCCTGCACTGACTGATGGGCTCTAATTTTTTTTAATGTGTGTTTGTTTTTTTGAGACAGAGAGAGAGAGACCAGAGTGTGAGTGGGGGAAGGGCAGAGAGAGAGGGAGACACAGAATCCAAAGCAGGCTCCAGGCTCTGAGCTGTCAGTGGGGAACCTGATGTGGGATTTGAACTCACGAACTGCAAGATCATGACCTGAATGTGTGATGCTGAGCGAAATAAGTCAGGCAGAGAAGGACAGCTACCATATGTTTGCACGTATAGGAGGATTAGGAGGAACTTAACGGAGGACCATGGGGGAGAAGAAGGGGAAAAATAGTGGGGGAGAGAGAGGGAGGCAAACCACGAGAGACTCTTGAATGCTGAGAACAAATTGAGGACTGATGAGGGTGGGGAAGAGGGGAAGGGGGGTGTTGGGCATGGAGGAGGGCTCTTGTGGGGATGAGCACTGTTATATGGAAACCAACCTGACAATAAACTATTAAAAAAAAAGATCACGACCTGAATGAAGTTGGATGCTTAACTGACTGAGCCACCCAGGTGCTCCTAAATCATGGTTTCCATGGTCCCTTTCTCACGACAGAGTGTGGGGGATTGCAACCCTTCCAGGACCTCGATGTGCTCACCAACTTGGAAGCTTGCTGAACCTGTAGTTTTGGGGGTTTTGTGAAGATTTCATTATGTGGGCATGATGGATTAAATTATTGGCTGTTGGTGATTAAACTCCATCTCCAGCCTTTCTCCCTTCCGTGGAGGTTGGGAGGTGGGGCCAAAAGTTCCAACCCTGTAATCACGGGTTTGTTTTTTTGGCATCCGACCTCCATCCTGCAGCATTGTGATGGCCTAGGCTACCAGTCATCTCATTAGCACACAAAAAACACTTAACATTGGAGATTGTAGGCATTTTCAGAGTTTTGTGTACTTGGAACCAGGGCCAAAAGCCAAATATTTTTTGTCATGTCACTGCTGGGTACTTTGTTTCACACTCTCTCCTGAGCCTGTAATCGAGGTAAGCCAGGGTGGTGTCTCATCTGGAGGCTCAGGTGGGGAAGGATGCACTTGTAAACTCACTTACTGGGTTGTTGGCAGGATTCATTTACAGAAGGGTGATCAAATGAGATCCTCAGTTCCTACCTGTCTGCTCATATAAGATTCTTACTTTTTAGTTCCTTGCCACATGGGTCTCCCCAGCATGCCCATGTTGTTACATAAAAGTCATCAAAGGACAGGTTCTGTTAGCAAGATGGAAGTCACATGCATAATTGTATGAGGTGACCTCTCAACCCATGGAATTACCTGTGTGATTGGAGTGTCTTTGTTATTCATCTTGGGCCACGGGGACCACTCTTTCTAGTTTATGTCAATGAAGTGACTCATGTAGGCCCTACATAGTTTGTGCTAATGAGGTACCTCAAGGTGGGACTGTCCATGCCAGAAAGACCAACCATATGATTTATGGCTTTGAGCCAGGTGACCTCCAGAAGGGGAAGGAACCTGGAGATTGAGTTCAGTGATGTAGTCTGTGTTTCAGTAAATCATGCATAAATCATGAAGCCTCAGTGAAAACTTTGGGCACTGAGGTATAGGTGAGCTTCCTTGGTTGGCAGTAGTGTTAAATACTGTCATTGTGACTAGGAGTAGACAGTGCTGTCCACACTTCACAAGGAGAGTCCTTTGTTGCAATATCAGATGGCCTCCATGCCTGGCCATTTTGGCACAAAAAGTCAAGACTTTCAAAAGATTATTACGTGGGCACCTGGGTGGCTCCATTGGTTGAACGTCTGATTTCAGCTCAGGTCATGATCTTGCAGTCCGTGGGTTCAAGCCCTGTCTCGGGCTCTGTGCTGACAGGTCAGAGCATGGAGCCTGCTTTAGATTCTGTGTCTCCTTCTCTCTGTACCTTCCCTGCTCAGACTCTCTCTCTCTCTTTCTCTCAAAAAACCATTTTTTTTAAGTTAAAAAAAAAAAGAATTATTACATTCTTTTCTGAATTTGGTTGTTTCTTCTGTAGGTGATCTGGCTTTTGTCTCTGGATGCTTTTATAGTTTCCCTTTGCATTTGGCATATCATAGTCTTAGTCTAATGTGTTGAGGTAGATAGACTTCCTGCTTGGAGTTTATTGGGAGTCCTGAATCTGAGGTTTGGAGTATTTAATTAGTTGTGAGTTTTTCAACTTTTAGGCTTTGGATGCTGCTTCTTCATTACTCCCTTTTATTTTTGAGAAACTATAAGATCTGGTATACATCAGATCTTTTGACACTGTGTGTTTATTAATATCATCCTTATGTTTTCCTTCTCTTCTATGCTGCATTTTTGGTGATTTGTTCAGTTACATTCCAGCTTACTACAGTGTATCTGATATGCTGTTTTTCTGTCCACTGATAGATGTATGCGTATGTATATTTGTCTATTGGAAGTTTCTCTTCTCCCCCCATATTTTCCTAATCAACTTTAATGGTCTTTTTTGTAATAGCTATACCTCATATGGTTTCTCTTATTCTTTTACATTTACTAAAAACACTATGTTGTAAACTCTGGATGTGGAATCTAGTCATGGTTGATGCTCATATTGGCTGTGAAATTTTCTTGTAAAAATATTTTATTTGTCCTGGTGTTATTTGCCTATTTTTAGTATTTGAAAATGGTGCTTATGTAGTTGACTAATCTTTGACAAAGCAGGAAAGAATATTTAGTGGGGCGGGGGGAAGCCTCTTCAACAACTGGTGTTGGGGAAACTGGACAGCTTCATGCAGAAGAATGAAACTGGACCCTCTCTTATACACAAAAATAAACTCAAAATGGAAAAAAGATCTAGATGTGAGACGGGAAGCCATCAAAATCCTAGAAGAGAACACAGGCAGCAACCTCTTTGACCTTGACTATAGCAACTTCTTACTAGACACGTCTCCAGAGGCAAGGGGAATAAAAGCAAAAATGAACTATTGGGACCTCATCATGATAAAAAGCTTCTGCACAGCAAAGGAAACAACCAACAGAACTAAAATGCAGCCTATGGAATGGGAGAAGATATTTGCAAGTGACATATCTGATGAAGGTTAGTATCCAAAGCCTATAAAGAACTTATCAAACTCAGCAGCCAAAAAACAAATAATCCAGTTAAGAAACGAGAAGAAGACCTGAATAGACACTTTTCCAAAGAGGGCATCCAGATGGCTAACAGACACATGCAAAGCTGCTCAACATCACTCATCAGCAGGGAAATACAAATCAAAACCATGATGAGATACCACCTCACACCTGTCAGAATGAATGGCTAAAATAACAACACAAGAGACAACAGGTGTTGGCAAGGATGCAGAGAAAGGGGAACCCTCTTACACTGTTGATGTGAATGCAAACTGGCACAGCAACTCTAGAAAACAGTATGAAGATTACTTAAAAAGTTAAAAATAGAACTACTGTATGACCCAGCAATTGCACTACTAGGTATTTATCCAAAGGATACAGAAATAAGGTTTTGAAGGGGTACCTGCACCCCAATGTTTATGGGAGCATTATCAACAATAGCCAAAGTATGGAAAGAAAGTATGTCCATCAATGATGAATGGATAGAGAAGTGGTATATATATGCAATGGAATATTACTCAGCAGTCAAAAAGAATGAAATCTTATCATTTGCAACCACATGGATGGAGCTAGAGTATATCATACTAAGCAAAATAATCAGAAAAAGACATACGATTTTACTCACATGTGGAATTTGAGAAACAAAACAGGTTAACATATGGGAAGGCGGGGAGAAAAGAGCAAGAAACAAACCAAAAGAGACTCTTCATTTTTTTTAATGTTTATTTTTGAGAGAGAGACAGTGCGAGCAGGAGAGGGGCAGAGAGAGAGAATCTGAAGCAGGTTCCAGGCTCTCAGCTTTCAGCATACAGCCCGTTAAACTTACGGACCACAGGATCATGACCTGAGCCCGAAGTCAGACATTCAACTGACTCTGCCACCCAGGCAGCCCAAACCGTAAGAGACTCTTAAGAATAGAGAACAAATTGAGAGTTAATGGAGGGAGGTTGGGGGGTGGGCTAGATGGGTGATGGATATTAAGGAGGGCACTTGTTATGATAAACACTAGGTATTATAAGTAAGTGATGTACCACTGAATTCTTTTAAGTTTTTTTGTTTATTTTGATAGAGAGCAAGCAGGGGAGGGGCAGAGAGAAAGGAGAGAGAGAATTCCAAGCAGGCTCCACGCTATCAGCACAAAGCCCAGTATGGGCTCAAACTCCCGAACCAAGAGATCATGACCTGAGCCAAAATCAAGAGTTGGATGCTCAACCAGCTGAGCCACCCAGGCGCCCTATGATGAACCACTGAATTCTATTTTTAAAACCAATATTGCACTGTATGTTAAGTAACTAGAATTTAAATAAAAATTTGAAGGAAAAATAAATGAAAAAAAACAATGGTGCTGAAATATATAAAAAGATAGCATTTTACTTCTACTAAAATGCATTTAAGAAAAGTAAATATGGGTGTCTGGGTTCCTCAGTTGGTTAAGCCTCTGCCTTTAGCTCAGGTCATGATCTCACGGTTCCTGAGTTCGAGTCCCACATCAGGTGAACCTGAGCTATGCATCAGGCTTTGGGTGAGCTTGAGTCTTGCTTGAGCCCAGCATTGGGCTTTGGGTAAACATGAGCCCTGCTTCAGGTGAGCCCCGCTTCTCCCTCTCTCCCTCTACCTATCTCTTCCTCTACCTATCTCTCCCTCTCTCTCTCTATCTGTCCCTTGCTCACTTGCACCATTTCTCTCTCAAAAAAGAACAACATATATAGATGAGGCTATGTTGATTACAGCTTCCCTCATGCTTCCATATTAATAAAAGTAATTCACATCATATTAAACAGGACCATGTCGTTACAGGGATCGCTGACACTAGAGGACGTGCACGTGGACTTCTCCCGGGAGGAGTGGCAGCTCCTGGCCCCTGCCCAGAAGGACCTGTACCGGGATGTGATGTTGGAGAACTACAGGAACCTGGTGTCAGTGGGTGAGGACAGCTTCCCTGTGTCACTTAGAAGAGCCTGGGCACTGGCATTTCCTCTATCACTCAGTGATAGCTTTGCCATCACTGTGGTCTTGAGAAGAGTCCAATGTTTGGTCCCCTATCTCGACCCCAAACAAAGCGGTATAATCTTTTCTATCCTGAAAGAGAATCTTTGCATGTGAGAAATTGTTTTGTGTCTAGAGTGTAATATTTTCCCATCTCAACCTACTGTACCCCAGGTCATTAAGCATCTAAGTCTTCTGTCATTTCTCATGAACAGGGTGTCAAGCTACGAAACCAGATGCAGTCTCCAAGTTGGAACACAGAGATGAAGCATGGATGACAGAGGATGAAATCCAAGATAGAACCCGTGCAGGTAAGTGAGTGAGAACCAGCAAGGGGAATGGCTGAGGAGATTCTGTTCTAGTCATGAAGACAAGGTGTCACAGCTGTGAGGGTGTCTAAGGATATCTAAACAGCTCTTCCTCATACTCCATCCCCAGTTGATAACTCTTTTTCTTTGTGGGTGTTTAGCTTTAAATATGCTCCTTTTCTCTCCTTGGATCTGCCATTTATCTTATCTTACATTTTTATAAATTTCTTTTAAACTGGGATCACGTGGGGGCACCTGGGTGGCTCAGTTGGTTAAGCGTCCGACTTCGGCTCAGGTCATGATCTCATGGTTCATGGGTTCAAGCCCCACATCAGGCTCTCTGCCGACAGCTCAGAGCCTGGAGCCTGCTTCAGATTCTGTGTCTCCCTCTCTCTGTCCCTCCTCTGCTCACACTCTGTCTCTCTCTGTCTCTCAAAAATAAATAAACGTTGAAAAAATTAAAAAATATAAACTGGGATCATATGATCAATAATAAAGAGCCATCCCCACTATGTCATCTTTAAAACACTTGTATTCCATACTGTTCTCATGAGAGAATTTGTTATTCTCTTTTTACCTAGGAATTGGGAAGGATGACAGTCATATGCAAGAGCACTCTCAAAACCACAGATTTCTGAAGAGCATGCAACAGTACAGGGAAGAGAATGCATTTAGAAATGCTGTTCACCTGAGCAAAATACATTTTGCCTTGACACAAAATCATGTGTTTGACTTATGTAGAAAAGCTTTGAAATCAAGTTTAGTTAACCAGAAGAAAAGATATGAAATAAAGAAGGCCATTGAGTTTAATAGAGATGAGAGATCTTTTCTACATGGTAATCATGAACGTTTGTATGCTGGAATTGAGTTCCCTGAATGTGCGAAACATATCAGCACTAAATTCCAAGTCTTTAAGCATCAGAGGACTCCTAACATAGAGAACTCCCAAGCATGCATCGAAGATGAGAAAACCTGCATCAGGAAGTCCCAGCTTCTTTATCATGAGGGTGGCCATAGAGGAGAGAAGCCCCATGGGTGTGATCCGTGTGGGAAATCCTTCTCCAGAAATGTCATGTTCACTAAACGTGAGAAAACTCCTGCACAAGGCAAAGTCTGTATAATGAATGACTACAGGACAGGCACTAGTGTGAAGAGCAGTCTCCCTGTGCCTCAGCAAACCCATACAGCAGAGAAATCTTATATGTGCGGTGAGTGTGGAAAAGGTTTCACCATGAAACGTTATCTGATTGCACATCAGCGAACTCATAGTGGAGAGAAACCTTATGTCTGTGATGAATGCGGAAAAGGCTTCACCGTGAAGAGCAATCTCATTGTGCATCAGCGAACTCACACTGGGGAGAAACCCTATATATGCACTGAATGTGGCAAAGGCTTCACCATGAAGCGCTATCTTGTTGTACATCAGCGTACTCATACCGGAGAGAAACCCTATATATGCAGTGAATGTGGGAAAGGCTTCACCGTGAAGAGTAATCTCATTGTGCATCAGCGATCTCATACTGGGGAAAAATCTTACATGTGCACTGAATGTGGAAAAGGCTTCACCACAAAGCGCACCCTCATTATCCATCAGCGAACTCACACAGGAGAGAAATCTTACTTATGTAATGAATGTGGAAAAGGCTTCACCACAAAGCGCACCCTCATTATCCATCAGCGAACTCATACAGGTGAGAAACCCTATGAATGCAGGGAGTGTGGTAAATCCTTCAGCCAGAAGATCTGCCTCATACAACATGAGAGATGTCATACAGGAAAGACTCCCTTTGTGTGTACTGAGTGTGGCAAATCCTATTCTCACAAATACGGTCTCATTACCCATCAGAGAATTCACACGGGGGAGAAACCCTATGAGTGCAGTGAATGTGGGAAAGCCTTCACCACAAAGTCAGTACTCAATGTCCATCAAAGAACTCACACAGGTGAACGACCCTATGCATGCAGTGATTGTGAGAAAGCCTTCTCCCACTTGTCAAATCTTGTGAAACATAAGAAAATGCACACAAGGGGAATGGGTAGATTCAGTCAAGTTGGAAATTCCTTTAACACAGAGTCACAGCTCATTATTTACAAGTGAACTCCTGCAAAACAAAAGCCCTTTGAATGTGACTGTGGAAATGCCTTCTGTGGCAACCAAGACTTGGTTAAACATCAGTGTTTCCAGCAGATTGGAAGGTAATTGTGGTCCTGCCTGTTTTCATGTGTGCCCTGGGGAGATTAAAGAACTGGTCCAGGAGGTGGTAAACCTGGTGAATACTGTGAATGTGGTGCCTTCTGTGATCCTTACCTCCTATTTTCTGTCAATGAAAACATGCTGGAAAAACTCATACATTCAGTGTGGAGATACCTTGAGCAAAACTTCCTAGCTTCGTTATGTTCTGAGAAGTAGATACTGAGACAAATTCTGTGACTGCAGAGACTAGGAAGGCCCTCAGTGGGAAGGTAGACTTTGTTATTAGGGATCACAATAGATCATCAGGGAGCTTATTGTTCGTAGAAATACGATTGAAAAAAATATATGATGACCATAACCATGGGAAAGCCTTTACCCAGAAAGAAGACCTCAGTGAGTGTCAGATCCACACTGGAGAAAAACTTTTGGAGGACAATATATACATATGAAAGGATGTCAGTGATACATCCTGCCTCTTTTTGTCAGGAAATCATATAGAAATTAAAACTCTCTGAATATGCTAAATGTAGAACACCTTTAGTCAGATATCAGAGAACTTGTGAAGGAATGAAGTCCTGTGAAAGTCGTAAATATTTGAATGCCTTTAAAAAAATTTTTTTAATATTTTAAAATGATTATTTATTATTGAGAGAGAGACAGAACATGAGTGGGGAAGGGGCAGAGGGAGGGAGCCACAGAATCTGAAGCAGGCTCCAAGTTCTGAGCTGTCAGCACGGAACCGGACATGGGGCTTGAACTCACAGACGATGAGATCATGACCTGAGCTGAAGTCAGATGCTTAACTGACGGAGCCACCCATGTGCCCCCCCCCCCAATTTTTTTAATGTTTCTTTTGAGAGAGTACCAGTGGGGGAGGGACCAGAATGGGGTGGGGAGGGGAGTGGATCCAAAGTCAGCTCTGTGCTGACAGCAGAGACTCTGCCTGATGCGGGGCTCAAACTCACAAACCGTGGGATTATGACCTGAGCCGAAGTTGAACGCTCAACTGACTGAGCCACTCAGGTGCCCCTGTTTGAGGGCTTTTAAATATTACAAGTCTGACCTCATTGTATAGATCAGATAATTCACCTGATGTGCATTTTCAGATAATACTTTGGGAACCCTTTTCTAGTTGCCTTGTCAGTAATTCCTAGTTTTAAGGTAATTCCTAGTTTTAAAAATTAGTCTGCTTTCCTCATCACTGATTAATATTTATTGTTCTATGGAGTGTTCTAGGACTACCCTGTATTATATGATTTATAAATTTAGTATATTGAATTCTTTTAGAAGGAAACTTTAAATTTATAAGATAGCAGATGTTTGTACTTATTTAAGTTTATAAGCATGACCAGATATTTTATAAAACCACCTTCCAAGTTTAGAAAAAAAAAATTTTTAATGTTTGTTTACTTTTGAGAGAGAGACAGAGCATAAGCCAGGGAGGGGCAGAGAGAGGAGACACAGAATCCGTAGTAGGTTCCAGACTCTGAGCTGTCCACATAGAGCCTGACATGGAGCTCAAACTCACCAATCTTGAGATCATGACCTGAGCCAAAGTTGGATGCTCAGTCAACTGAACCACCCAGGCGCCCCCCCCCCCAAGTTATTTTGAAAATGTGTAATTTGAAATCATATTATCTTAAATTCCAAGATAGTCCAGAGATTTCCCTAGTATCTTTTACAATGTCTCCCAGTATGTAAACCACATTTTATTATTGAATCCAGGAAAATGACATTGGTAGTATACTGTTAACTAAACCGTTAACCTTACTTGGATTTCATTAGATTTTCATGGTGTTTGTTTTGTTTTATTTTTTTAGGTTGTAATTCTAAGAAGCTTTTTTATATGTATAGAGCCATGTAAATCACTACCACAACCAGGATGTAAAAGTATAATCAACACAGATTCTCTTATACCGTTTTATGTCCATATCCAAACCTACCTCCTGCAACCACTTACATTTCCCATCAGTATAATCATGTAATTCTATGAATGCTATAAAAATCATTTTTATAACTGGATTTTATGTATTTTATAGATATGTTGTATTTATAGAATTTTATAATTTTGATAAAAGTACAATATTGACCATATGCAAATTTATATTTTTTTATTAATAGGGAGCATGTAAGCTTTTCATGTTTTTGTCATTCAAAAATTGTTCTGAAGACTTAGAGTTGCTGGATGGTTTTTTTATTTTGAGTAATACACATATACAAATGTGTCATTACTGATACATTTTATTAGTAATACACACGATCAGTTTGTTTATCCCTTTACTCTTTTTAATTTTTTAAATTAAAAATTATTTGAGAGAGAATGCAAGTGAGTGAGGGGCAGAAAGGAGAGAGATGGAGAGAGAAGTGGGGCTCACTGGATGCACAGCATGAGTTCACCCAAAGTGGGTCTTGTGCTCACCTGATGTGGGGCTCAAACTCACCTGATACGGGGCTCGAACTCATGAACCATGAGATCATGACCTGAGCCAAAATCCAGTGCTTAACTAACTGAGCAACTCAGGTACCCCTATCCCTTCACTCCAGATTTCCTGGTTTCAACTGTTATAAAGATGGTATGAAATCTGCATACAGGGCTCTGTGTGAACATAAATTTTCATTTCTCTACAATAAATATTCAAGTGTATGATTGTTGGGATGTATGGTAAGTTATGTTTAGACTTTTAAGAAAGTAGTCTCTTGGNAAAAAACATTAAAAAATTAAAAAAAAAAAAAAGAAAGTAGTCTCTTGCACTGTGCTTGTGCTCTTTTACATTCTCACCAGCAGTGTATGAAATATTGCTCCACATCTTCTCCAGCACTGGGTATTTAGTACACTTGGCCCTTGAATAATGTAGGGATTAGGGACACTGACCCCCACGCAGTTGAAAATCCACATGTAACAATAGCCTACTGTTGACCAGAAGCGTTACCAATAACATAAATAGTTGCTTAATGCATTATTTTGTATACTATATGCTGTATTTTTTTAAAGTAAGCTATGGAAAAGAAAAGAAAATCAGACTTCTGGGGAAGAAAGACAAATATCATATGATTTCACTCATATGTGGAAATAAAGAAACAAATGAATAAAGAAAAAAAGACCAAAAACCCAGACNTCCAGAGGGGCTGTACCAGTTTACATTCCCACCAACAGTGTAGGAGGGTGCCTGTTTCTCCACATCCTCGCCAGCATCTAGAGTTCTCTGATTTGCTCATTTTAGCCACTCTGACCGGCGTGAGGTGATATCTCTGTGGCAAAAAAACCAGACTCAAATATAGAGAACAAACTGGAGGTTACTAGTGGAGAGGTGGTTGGGGGAATGGATAAGAAAAAGGGGATTAAGTGTACACTTCTCATGGTGAGCACTGAGTAATTTATAGAATTATTGAGTCACTATATTGTACACCTAAAACTAATATAACACTGTACATTAATTATACTGGAACTTTATACTGGAAAGATTTATAAAGCCCAACAACAAAAATAAGGAAGAGAAAGTACATCTGTAGTGCTCTACCGTAAAAATAAATAAATAAACCCTGCATGTAAGTGAACCCATGCAGTTTAATTCCATGTTGCCCAAGGGTCGGCTGTATATTTTAGCCCTTCCACTAGCAGTGTAGGAGAGATTCAGTTGCTCTCCATTCTCACCAGAACTTGGTATGGTCAGTATATTTCATATTAACTATTCTATTAGGTATATAATAGTAACCAATCTGGAGCATGGGTTTCCCTAATGGCTAACAATATTCAGCACATCATTATTACTGTTATTAGACTTCTCTATCTTACAACTGGAAGTTTGTACATTTTGACCACTGTCACCCATTTCATCCACATCTCACCCTCACCCCTCCCTGTCACAACCACAAATTTTTTTCTGTATCTAGGAGTTTGGGTTTTTTTCTTTAAAAATCCATATATAAGTAAGATCATATGGTTTTTGTCTTTCTCTAATTTATTTACTTAGTATAATACCCTTAGGGTCTATTCATGAGTCATAAATGGCAAGAATTTTTTTTTCTCTTTGTTTTCTTAAGTTTATTTTGCGAGAGGGAGCACAAGTGGGGGAAGGGCAGAGAGAGGGAGAAAGAATCTCCACGTCAGTGCAGAGCCCGACTTGGGGCTCAGTCTCACAAACTGTGAGATCATGACCTGAGCTGAAGCCAAGAACCGGAGGCTTAACCAATTAAGCCACCAGGTGTCCTAGGGTTTTCTTTTTTTGTGGCTGAATGTTCTATTGTGTGTATTTGTGGGTGTACTGCATTTTCTTTATCCATTCATTTGTGTAGGACACAGGTTTTGATGTATGGCTATTGTAAATAATACTCTAGTGAACATGGGGGTACAACTATCTTTCTGAGACAGTGATTTCATTCCCTTTGAATGGATAAAGTAGAATTGGTGGGTCATATGGTAGTTTTATTTTTAATTTTTTGAGGAACCTCCATACTGTTCCATAGTGGCTGTACCAGTTTACAGTATCTGTCATTCTTTTTATCTTTTTATGTCTGTAGGCTGTTCCTGAGGAGACATCTCTGATTTATTTAACAAATCACCTACTGGTGTCCATTCACATTGGTATTAGTTACCTTTGACTGCCCTACAAATTACTTTCCTAAAAATTAATGACTGAAGACATTTACTAATTCTGTTGTGTGGGATTGTCTCGTGTGCCTATCTGGATGGGGGCTGCCTGAGCAAGATAGCTTTTTTTTTTTTTTAAACACATCTAAGCATCCACTGGAATGGATGGATGGGTGGATGGATGGGGTCATTCACAATCTCCTGTAGCAAGAGGGCTAGCCTGGGCTGTAGTATAATGTTAGAGGAGCTCCAAGAGACTGGTATATCTCACTGAGCAAGTCTGGTTCTGTCCTGTTCATTACTGTCCTATTGGACACATTGGTCAGAGTCCCTAGGAGGGAATGCTATCCAAAAGTGTGAATATAAAGAAAAAGTTGTGGGTTTTTTATTTAAAAAATGATTATTTTTGAGAGAGAGAGCACAAGCGAGGGGGAGAGAGGGAGAGAGAAAATCCCAAGCAGGCTCTGAACCGTCAGCACAGAGCCAGATGTGGGATTGAGCTCACCAACTGTGAGATCAAGACCCGAAACAAAATGAAGAGTTGGATGTTTATGGGGCGCCTGGGTGGCTCAGTCGGGTTAAGCTTCTGACTTCAGCTAAGGTCATCATCTTGTAGTCTGTGAGTTCGAGCCCCACGCTGGGCTCTGTGTTAACAGCTCTGAGCCTGGAGCCTGCTTCAGATTTTGTCTCCCTCTCTCTGCCCCACCCCACCCACATTCTGTCCCTCAAAAATGAATAAATGTTTTAAAAATTTTTTTAAAAAAAGAGTTGGACATTTAACTGACTGAGCCACTCAGGCACTCTGCAAGAGTAAATTTATGTAAGAATCACAAGAGTGTTTATTTCCTTACATTTGTCAAAAATGATGCCATAAATATCCTTGTACATGTTTGTTCTCAAAAGGGTAAATTTCTACGGATTCTATTCTTAATATTAATCCCTGGTTCAAAGAGAATAAAAAGCTTAAATTGTATAATTGCAGATTGTACTCTGAAAACATATACTGGTCTGAAGCCTGTCATCCTAAACATACCAAATACCTAATACTTATTAAATGTGGTGTGCATTTTTTAAACTTAGAACTATGATAAGCATGATAATAACATTTCAGTTCATTCAAAGCTGTATGTGGTGGACAACAATAATCTACTATGCAGATGAGAAAAAATAAAACTTAGGCTTAGCCTAAGAGTGCCTTTATCCCATGGCCTCACCACTCTGAATGTTGCTCATCATTCAATCTTTATGAATGTTAAGGTTTAAAATATTTTTGTTTCGTGTTTACATTGTATTTATTTGAAAATCAGATGCATTTTAAAAATTGTTGTTACGAGTATCTGTAATTTTTAAAAGTAAGTGGCCTGTTTATTTAGCTATTTAAAAAATTAGGTTGATCTTTCTCTTATTCCTCTTGTGATAGGGTGTGGAAGAGTGGATCTCATGTATTGATGGTAGGAATGGAACTGGCACATTGACTCTGGAAAATAGTTTGGCAGTTTCTGTTACACACACACACACACACACAC
>NW_027533260.1:388054-441320 GCF_008692635.1 Crocuta crocuta | reverse complement strand
AGTCTCTGGAAAATATTGTGGGAGTTTCTGTTACACACACACACACACACACACACTCACTCACACACTCAAATCTTTCCATTCCTTCCAATATATAAGACAGGGTCAGTTGGATCCAAATTTAGGATTTATATTACCATGACAGTTGATGCTTTTCGCATATGACACATGTACTATATATTTTTACACTACTTTTATTCTTGTAGAATTTGTCACAGTTGCCTATTCTTGGCCACTGGTCCTCAGAGCCCCGCCTTCCTCTCTGGACCCAGGAAAAGCTCGGTGTGCACCCTAGGCTGCGCCCTTCTCTGGGCTTTGACCTTTTCTCACTTTCTCTGACCTTAGAGGCCTACCCACCCCATTACTCTTGCCCACGTCTAACTGGCGCGTTCCTGCGGTTTTCTTTCCCAGTCAGTGACTGTCATTCCTGTGCCCTCAGCTTCTGAGAACGTTGTTCTCTGTCCAAAAGTCGCTTCAAACCGTTTCTGCTGGAAACTCCCCCGAGGAGGCTTCTGTGAATTCTGAGCTATACAAATACCTCCACTTCCCGTTAACAGGATCACGCCAACCGAGCCGTGTCCTAATTTTAATTTTCCCGTCTGCTCGTTGAAAGGGATTTCCCGCGCACCGTTTTTGCCTGGCGTAAGCGCCAGCCTTGAGCATACCTGTGCGTTTCCGCCCGGACTGACAGGCCCTTTCACGTTCCCAGCCGCGCCTGCCAGCGGGCGCGGAACCGGCCTCTCGGCGTCCCGTAGGGCCGGGATCCAAGATGGCTGCCCCCACGGGGCAGGGCCAGGGTGCCGCCATGTTGCCGCAGCGGAAAAGCCGGGATCCAGTGGTCTTTTCTCTAGAAATGCCTCAGACCCTTGTTGGCCGCAGTCCGGCGGTGCTGAGGGACGCGGACGGAGTTCAGCGAAGTAAGTTCAGGCGCCGGCTGGTCGCGGTGGTGTGTGGAGAAAATCAGGTGCCTTCGTGGACTGTGGCCGGGGACCGTCCGTCGGCGTCCGCCTAGGCTGATGCGGGTGGAATTCCAGCGGGAGGAGACCGAGGGTGGGTGTCGTTCCGTGTTAGGGTGTGCGCTTGGGGTGCCTCTGGCCTCGGTCAGGAGGTGCTCTCGTAGCTCCTGGGTAAAGATTTCTGGAGAACAGCGACCGGGTGCCGAGGGCACAGGCGGGGGCCCTCCACTCGTTGGGGCTCAGAGATTGCGCGCGGGAGTCAGGTGGCTGTCAGCTGCCGAGTGGAGCGGGTTTTGTTCGGGACTCAAAGATGAGCTGTTCCGGGGTTCACGGGTCGGGGTCCGTGCGTGGAGCTGACGCGGGGGCCGCGGGGGCGCGGGTGGGAGCATGGGGCTTGGCCGCGGCGTGCAGAGCTCGGGCCTCGGCTGCTGTCGCGGACAGCGGGTGTGACGTCCCCGCTGCCGCCCTTTAAGCCCCAGGTCTTTTTCCAGCGCCTGGGTATTTGGCAGCCAGCACCGCTTCTTACTCTCGAACTCTCAGGAATGAAAGTTTTTGGCGAGATGAACGATCCAGCGTATCTAATAGCAGTTTTATATTTAAGATGCTGCCTTTTATCCTTTGTCCTCCAAGATTCCTTGCACATTCCTCTTGGATATTTCTTTTCAGATTCGGACACAAGTAAAATCTCGCATCACACTGTACGTTCGGTTCCCAAGGGATAATCCTTGTCAAAATTTTAGTAGATTAAAATTTGAGGCTTTTATTAGATTATGTGCTTAATGTTGGTAATTCAGATAAGTTGTGTAAATGGTACTATGATTTTCTCTCTTGCCTTATTTCATGTAATAAACATTTACAAATTACTTTTAACGTGTGAACCGGTGATCTTGTGAGTGGATTCGTATTAAGCATTTGCCGATGTAGATCTATATAGAGGTGAAATGTTTGAGATTTTGAAGTATCGTTTTGGGGGCAGTTTATGATTATGCCTTTATACCCGTGGATTTGTTCCCCAGCCTTTCCAATAGTTTCCAGTATAGACTATTTTTATTGCAGTTGTAAGCGTGTTACTACTTTCTGACATCCTTGTCCTTATAATTTTCTATAATGTAAAAGATCGATTAACTTTAAATATTTATTTGCTACTTGGCCACGCTACTAAATTCTTATTACAGTCTCTTTCTCTCCACCCATTTAAGTGTAGAAAAATTTCACACATACAGTCATACTGAAAGAATTTTAAAGTAACCATGTATATACCTCCCACCTAGATTTCACCATTAACGAAGCATTAGATTACTCTACCAGTTACCTGACCCATCTTTTCATGAATCAGTCTTCTGTTGTTGGTTTTGGTGCATTTTAAAGACGGTTGCAGATCACTACCAGTACTCTAAATGCCCCTGCAATTACATGATTAGTAGCATTCCAATAGCTTTTTACTTGTTTCCTTTGTTTACTTAATGAACAGAAATTTTATTTACAAATAGTCTTGGCCTGTTGCGAAGTGGAATGAAAGTGAATTTTGGAATGAGATTAATCTGGCTTTTCAATCCCATTGTGTGACTGGTGCGTCCTGTGTCTGTTTCCCTGTTGGCAAAAAGAGAAGTTAAATTACTCTCCCTCAGCGTTGTTTTGAAGAAAAGTATAGTAAAATACCTAAAATTGTGGTCTGTGATGGCAGGCGCCTACAGTATTTGAGTAAAAAGGCTGATAATTTCCCCATATTTATGATTTTGTGCTTTGTAAAATGTGTATTTAGAACTCATTTTCTCTCTCCCTACCTCCTTCCGTACTTGTCTGTCTCTTTTTTTAAGTATGAAAACGTTTAAAGCTGTGAACTTACATTAATGATCTAGCAACAGCCATTCGATTTTAAATGTAGAATGCCAATAATTTTCTGATTTAAAATGTAAGTCCTCTTATGAAAAATATAATGAGGAACTGCAAATGACCTTTCAAATATTATACTGTTGTCAGTATTTCCTTTTCAGAAATTCTTAGACATGAATTCTTCGGTTACTAGTGATACTTCTATTGCTGGTTTTAAGTTGAATGTTAGGGGTGCTTGGGTGGCTAAACAGGTTGAGTGTCCCCATCTGACTCTGGGTTGAGCCCGAGTCAGCCTTGTGCTGCGTGTGCAGCCTGCTTAAGATTCTCTGTCCCTTTCCCCTTCTCCTTTGCTTGTGCTCTCTAAATAAATAAATAAATAAAATTTTAAAATGTTAAATTATTTCCATGAAATGTCTTGCTCTTTAACACTGACCTTGACCTGTGTGTGCTTTAAGGTGATATAGATTTTTTTTTTTTTAATTTTAGAGAGAGTGTGAGTGGGGGAACAGGACAGGAGGAGAGAGAAAGAGAGAGAGAATCCTAAGCAGGCTCCAATCTCAGTGCAGAGCCTGACACAGGGCTTGATCCCAAGACACTGGGATTATGTCGTGGGTAGAAATCAAGAGTCAAACTTGAGCTCAACTGACTGAGCCACTGAAGTGCCCCTAGAATATAAAAAAAAAATTTTTTTTAAGTTTATTTATTTATTTTGAGAGAGAGAGAGTAAGCAAGTGGGGTAGGGGCAGGAGTAAGAGAGAGAATTCCAAGCAGGCTCTACACTGTCAGTGCAGAGCCCTATGTGGGGCTTGAACTCACTAGCCATGAGATCATGACCTGAGCTAAGATCCAGCGTCGGTCGCTTAACTGACTGAGTCACCCAGGCGCCCCTAGAATTTTTCTATTTAAATGTTGTAACCAGCCACCTGACTAAATACATATAGAGACAAGTTAGGTGAATACTGATAATTTGCCTCTTTCTATATTCGAAAGTCAACTTTGATTATTTTTTCAAACTGTATTGTACTGGGTAGTGTTTTCAGATGTAAATTCTCAATTCTGCCATTGTAGATAGAGTGTGAAAACAGAGACAATAGTCAACAAATGGATCTGATTGGGTTCCTATAAAACTTTATTTATGAAAACAGGTGGTCTAGGCCCTGTGTTACTGACCCTTGGTTTAGATGACCCATGGCAAGTAGAGCCCATGAACTGAATCTGAGCCAGTGCCAGTTTTTGTTAATAAAGTTTTATTGGAACTCAGCCACACCTATTTTTTTTTTAATATGGCTGCTTTTGGGCTATAGTGGTATAGTTGAGTAGTTGCTACAGAAACCATGTGCATTATTTTTTTTTCTCTTTTAACGTGTAGTTATGTATATTTAAAATACATATATTAGTTTTATTCTTGACACTAGAGATTGCAAAATAAGATAGTTTGTATTTGTCAAAGTATTATGATATTAGTACTTTTATACTCTGTCTATACAGAGATTTAAAAGTTTTTCATTTACCACTTCATATGGTATATGCTGTCATGGAATATTTTATATTTTATTTTTTATTTTTCATTTTTCCTTTAGTTTTAAATATTTTTTAAAATTTTTTTAATGTTTATTTATTTTCAGGGATGCCTGGGTGGCTCAGTTGGTTGAGCCCTTGACTTCGGCTCCGGTCATGATCTCACGGTTCATGGGTTCGAGCCCCGCACTGGGTTCTGTGCTGACACCTCAGAGCCTGGAGCCTGCTTCTAATTCTGTGTCTCCCTCTCTCTCTGACCCTCCCCTGCTCCTGCTGCCTCTCTCTCTCTCTCAGAAATAAATAATGTTTATTTATTTTCCAGAGACAGAGAGAGTGCGAGAAGGGGAGGGGCAGAGAGAGGGAGACACAGAATCCGAAGCTGGCTCCAGGCTCTGAGCTCTCAGCACAGAGCCCAGTGCGGGGCTTGAACCCACAAATTGCGAGATCATAACCTGAGCTGAAGTCGGACACTTAACTGACTGAGCCACTCAGGCACCCTAATTTTTATTTTTTTTTAATTTTTTTTTTAATGTTTTATTTATTTCTAGGAGAGAGAGAGACAGCGTGAGCAGGGGAGGGTCAGAGAGAGAGGGAGTCACAGACTGAAACAGGCTCCAGGCTCTGAGCTGGCAGTCAGCACAGAGCCCGACGCGGGGCTCGAACCCACGAACCGCGAGATCATGACCTAAGCGAAAGTCGGACGCTTAACCGACTAAGCCACCCAGGCGCCCCAAGGCACCCTAATTTTTAAATATTTTTTAATGTTTATTTTTGAGAGAGAGACAGACAGAGCATGAGCGGGGGAGGGGCAGAGTGAGAGGGAGACACAAAATCCAAAGCAGGCTCCAGGCTCTGAGCTGTCACCAGAGCCTGACATGGGGCCCCATCCATGAAACGCGAGATCATGACCTGAGCCAAAGTCTGACACTTAACGGACTGAGCCACCCAGGTGCCCCTGTCATGGAATATGTTAACTCTTCATGTTTTTAAAACCTCCTGAGAGATGACCATTGTTATGTTTCCAGTTGGTGTTTACCAGTTTTATTTCTCTTGACTCCTTACTCCTCTGCTTACATTGGAATATCCTTTCCTTCTGCTTGAAGAACCTTCTTACTTGCTGTAACACAGGTCTTCTGATGAAGAATTCTGTGTGCTTTTGCCTGAGAATGTCTATTTCAGTTCGTTTTCTAAAGAATATTTTTGCCAACTATCCTATATAGGTTTATACTTATAATACTCTACAGAGTATGAAGAACTGGATGACAATGAGAAATTATATAAGACAGTGCTTATTATTTGCTTATTAGCATGGTGTTCTCAAAGTCAAAGTGCATGTACCCTGGGATGTACAAAGACTTTGGAAGAGGTAGATGGATATTCATGATTTAAGAGAAGACTGTGTACATCTTACTGTATGCCCTCTTTCGTAAACTTGATCTGCCTGAGGAGTCCCCTGCCACTGGGCATCACACTCTTCGGGGTCTCTGTCCCACGTTCCCTTTGACAGTCATACTACTTCTGCTTTACAGAAGAAAGATGTGCTTCCCAGAGCACATTCTGAGTGTTATGTTTCTTGGGCCAGAGCACTTAATAAAAAGATTTTTTTTTAATTTTTAAATTTTAGTTAACATACCATGCAGTATTGGTTTCAAGGAGTAGAATTCAGTGATTTATCATATACCACATCCATGGAGGGCGCCTGCGTGGCTCAGTTGGTTAAACATACAACAGCCAGTGCTCATCCCAACAAGTGCCCTCCTTAGTACCCAGCACCCATCTAGCCCATCCCCCACCCACCTCCCTCCATCACCCCTCAGCTTGTTCTCTATCGTGAAGAGTCTCTTGTGGTTTGTTTCCCTCTCTTCTCAAAAAGATCTTTTGGGGCTTTGGTTTAAGATGAATACATAGCAGCAGTAACAACTTCTGGGCCTACAGAGATTGTGCCACTCAGAGTAATTTGCTTTTACAGCCTGTAGGTGCTGGCACCCCAGGGACAAGAGGGATCCCGGGAAAAAGAAGAAGATTCCAAGACTTAGCCATCAGTATTTCTCGAGAAACCCTTGACTGGAGACTGAGATTTTTGAACAGAAATTTAGAGCTGATCCAGAAGAGCTAAAGACAGAGCATCCCAGTTAGCAGCCATTTCCCAAAATCAGAAGAAGATGATCCAGGCCCAGGTGACTTTTGGTTTCTTTTAATTCTTTTCCNAGTGCAATTAAACACTAAAGTTTAAATTGAGAATAGCAGGATCTGGAGAAATCGGGGCCAAGTAGGATCAGGAACATACTTTTCATAGGATCCATACTTTGTGACTCATGTTGGAATATATGTGATTATGCAAGACCCTGTCGGTCATGTAGCTGTCAGTGTTGCACATATCTCTGACAGCGATCATAAGAGAATCTTGGGAAGTTACATGGTAGGCATTAATTACTGTGATCTCTTTCTAAGACCAATGCTTCTGAAACCAAACATGTGAATTTTTTCACACCAATGACCAGTTCCCCAACTCTCCAGACACCACCTGTGTACAATTTGATTCAATCTTGACACTAACTACCTAGAGTTCCTATCTTACACCACAAACTTATAGGGCTCAGTCCCACAAGACTGACTTCATTACAGATGCCAAGTATTTGGTGCCCAGAGTCCCCATAGTTCTGACTTGGCTACAAATGGGCAAATCCTTGGGTTTGAGAATTCACTCCAGTAGCTCACAGAACTCAGGAAAACACTTTACTTCACACTCACCAGTTTATTATAAAAGGTACAAGATGGGAAGAGCCAAATGGGAGAGAGGCATAGGGCAAGGTATGGGAGAAGGGGCGAAGACCTTCCATGCCATCTCCAAGCAAGCCACCCTCCCAGCACCTTGATGTGTTAACATGCTCCCCGAGCCCTGTAGTTTAGTGTTTTTTCATGGAAGTTTCATTGTGTAGGGGCAAGTGATGAAATCACTGGCCATTTAGTGATTATCTCAGTCTCCAGTTCCTCTTTCCTCCCTACACGGCTGGGGTGGAGCCGACACTTCCAGCCCTCTAATCAATAGCTTGGTTCCATTAGCAACCAGCCACATCCTTAGGGTACTTAGGGGCCCACAGGAGTAACCACCTTAATATAAATCCAGGTGTGATTGAAAGGGGCTTGTTACAAATAACACAAGGTGCCCCTCTCACTCCAAGCACTCCCAAAGGCTTTAGTAGCTTTGTGCTAGGAACTGGAGAGGAATACCACATATATACCTCTTATTATATCACAGTATGGAGAAAACTGGCTAGTTCCTTGAGGAATGTTAAGGTTTCATGACATATAGGTTTGAAGTTCACATGAGTCTTTGATCATTTTTCATAGAACTGTGGTGAGTTAAGGCCTTAACTGCCCTTACTTCTCATAAATGTAAAAACCTATTTCCTACAGCTGTTTCTTCATTGTTTCTATTGTGGTATTAACCCTGCCTAATGATATGTGCACATACATATTTGTCTATATACGTATATGTGTCTATAAGTATATTCTTTATAGTTTTATTTTTTTTACAAATTTGCTTAATCATCCATTAATCTCTTTGTTTTATACATATTTTATACAGTTCCTTGTTTAGTATATTAACCACTGAAATTAGTATGGATTTTCTGGTGATTCTAGCATATCTTCAATTTTCATTACTGATTTTGGAATTGGTTCAGATGCTCATGGTGAACTAAGAAATCTGTGTTCTTCATCTACATAGTTCCATACTGGCAAATAGATGCTTAAATCTATATACATTACAGATGTTCTTACACCAGCAAGTGGATTTAATGGTACCTATTATGGAAACTTAATTTAACTTTCACCTGTGTTGAATGAAGAGAAAACTGCACAATGACATAATATTTTATAAGATTTCTTATTCAACCACCATGTATTAAAGAATAAAAACCACCGATTTCCTATATGGAGAAATGAACAGAATAATTTCCTTTATCCATTTTTTACATATCACTGAAAGAATATCACTTCATTAAACATAGCTGTGTTATAACAGGAATCGCTGACACTGGAGGACGTGGCCGTGGACTTCTCCCGGGAGGAGTGGCGGCTCCTGGCCCCCGCCCAGAAGGACCTGTACAGGGACGTGATGCTGGAGAACTACAGGAACCTGGTGTCAGTGGGTGAGGACGGCTCCCCGGTGTCTCTCACAGGGTGCTCTGCTAGTGGTTTTCTCTTTCTCAGCTACTTACCTCCTTAGTACTCTCAAATGATAGATTCTCAGATCCTTCTCTTGTCTCAGGCAAGGGGATATAATGTTCCCTCTCTTGAGAGAAAAGCCTTGATGTTTACAGATGTGAATGTGAAACCTTGTTTCGTTCCTAAAATGTAACATTATCCCTTCTTGATATACTCCAGCCCACTGAGTCCTCTTCTTCTTTTTTTTAAGTTTATTTATTTATTTTGAGAGAGAGAGAAAGTGTGACTCAGGGAGGGGCAGAGAGAAGGGAGAGAGAGAGAGAGAGAGAGAGAGAGAGAGAATCCCAAGCCAGGCTCCACGCTGCCAGCACAGAGCCCAACATGGAGCTTGAATCTGCGAACTGCGAAATCATGACCTGAGCCCAAGTCGGACACTGAACCAGCTGAGCCACCCTGGCGCCCCAACCACTGAGTCCTCTATCATTTCTCATGAACAGGGTGTCACGCCAGCAAACCAGATGCACTCTCCAGGTTGGAACGAGGAGAACTTTGGACGATAGAAGATGAAATCAACAGTCGAATCTGCCCAGGTGAGTGAGAGCATGGCAGGGTGGTGGGTGGGTGCAGAAGTAGTATCCTGGTCAGGCAGAGCTGTGACAGTGCGTAAGGAAAAGTAAACGGTCCCTCCCCACCTCTCTTTTCCCATATGGGAACTCTTTCTTAGTTGAAATTTCAAGAAAAATATACCCCTTTTTTTCTTTTGAGATCTGATCCCTGTTTACTTTATATACTTCTTGTTTCTGTTTGTTTTGCATGGTCATCTTCTTCCGACTTTCTAATCTTCATCTTCTTCATCCACTGTGACAGTGTCTCTACCTACATTCCTACTTCTCCTGCTATGAAATTCCACTTTCCAGCCCTTTCTGGAAAGAAACAACCGTGACTTCCCTACTTTGTTCTTACTACTACTATGCCTGCTTACCAGGAAATAATGATTTCCTTCCATAATATCTAATCCCACCTTCCATACTTGGTCTCCATGGTAACCTGGCTATGCATTTGTGTCATTCTTTGCTCCCTACCCCTGAGGTTCTCCATACTTTTGTTTTCATTTTCTTCTCAGTTCTCCTAATTCTTAAGTTTCCACCATTCCCGTGAATCAACCTCTTTTTCTTCTCTTGAGATATCCAATTGACTTCTCTCTTAATATTGTCTAATGCATGCTTTCATTCTATATATTTTACTCTTCTTCATGGCGGTCGGCCCGTGACTTCCCTTTCTGTTTGTGAGAACAGTAATCATCTTCTTTTCATCCTTTTTTGAAAATTTAGGTTCTCAGGGCACCTGGGTGGCTCAGTTGGTTAAGCATCTGACTCCGTTTCGGCTCAGGTCATGATCTCATGGCTTTGTGAGTTCAAACCCCACATCAGGCTCTGTGCTGGAAGCTCAGAGCCAGCTTGGGATTCTCTCTCTCCATCTCTCTCTGCCTCTCCTTGCTCGTGCTGTCTCTGTCTCTCTCTCAAAGAATAAATAAACTTAATAAAATATAAAGTTTAGGTTCTCTTTGAGTTCAACACAACTACACATTTTAAATTCTCCCCATCCTGGCATTAACTTGAATGTTCTCTGCTTGCTGAGCTCTCTTCTTAAAAGTTTTTTGATTAACAAGAAAATATCTTTTAAGTTTTTTTTTTTTAATGTTTATTTGTTTTTAAGAGACAGAGTGTGAGCAGGAGAGGAGCAGAGAGAGAGAGGGAGACACCGAATCCAAAGCAGGCTCCAGGCTCCAAAGCACGCCCTGACTTTTTTTTTTTTTCTTTTTTTTGTAGTTCAATCATGCCTTGACACTGGATATACCCATTTATTATTACTTTTTAATTTGTAAAGCAGTGGGAAAATGGGGTGCCTGAGTGGTTCTGTCATTTGAGTGTCTGACTTCAGCTCAGGTCATGATCTCACACAGTTCGTGGGTTCGAGCCCCGTATCCAGCTCTGTGCTGACAGCTCATGTTTCATAATGCATGCTAGATTTTCCCCTCATTCTGGACTTCAGTAATATTCCTCATTTTAGTGAGAGGCATTTCATCTGTCCAGCAGCTCAAGCCACATGATTCCTGAAGTAATCTTTGAGTCTTTGCTTTCATTAACGTCTTCCCACTTCTCCCATTGAGCCTATCGGTGAACCTTACCTTTTCTTTAAATATATCTTGATGTCCTCCACATCTTACTTCTCCATTGCTTCTTTAATCGTGTTTCACAGATTCCAGTTGCCTTCTTTAATCCCTTGCTTAGTTGTCTATACCTAGAATAAAACCTGGATGTTTTACAGATTTAACTCAATTCTGATACTATCTACCTGGAAAGAATGTCAGATCCTACAAACTAAAGGTTCAGTCCCACAAGACTATCCATACTTCAGATATCAATTGCAAGTCCAGATTGTTACCTATGCTTCTGTCCATCTGGCTATAAATTGTAGATTCCCATGACCCCCTCCTTGGGTTCAATTAACTTGCCAGAGGCTCACAGAACTCAGAGAAATACTTTGCCGGTATTACAGAGCCTGCCACCAGGCTTCATCTCACACACTGTGAGATCATGACTTGAACCAAAATCAAGAGTGATGAGCTTAACCAACTGAGCTATCCAGGCGCCCCGAGAGTTTCTGCAGAACTTTAATCTCTAGTTCCTCCTGCCTTTCCCAGAAATTGGTGGGTAGGGCAGAAAGTTCCAACCTTATGATCACTTGGTCTTTCTGGGTACCAGCCCATTTTGTGATCTAGTAGGAACCCTATGCTAAATTGCCTCATTAGCATAAACTCAGTTGTGACTGGAAGGACTTATTATGAATAATGAAAGAAACTCCTGTTAGGAAATTTTAAGGGTTTTAGGAGCTCTGTACCAAGAACCGTGGATGGAAACCAAATGTATTTTTTACTATACCACATGTAGGAGTCTCACTAAATAGCTATTTCACATGAAGGCTTTTTAAAAACAGTTTTATTCCAAACTAAAATTATGAGAGATTATAGAGTGATTCATTGTTCTCTTCTCTCCTAGAAATCAGGAAAGTTGATGGACCCTTGCAGTGTCAGTTGCAAAATCGAAGCATTCAGAAGTGTGTGGAACAATGCTGTGAACGTAAT
Organism: Crocuta crocuta; assembly: GCF_008692635.1. Lineage (NCBI taxonomy): Eukaryota > Metazoa > Chordata > Mammalia > Carnivora > Hyaenidae > Crocuta > Crocuta crocuta. The sequence continues at coordinate 429,698 of NW_027533260.1, read as the reverse complement.
ACATTTGCAAACATTTTTAATCAGAACGAAAGTGATTTTCTGTTAAAGCAAAATTATATGTTTGATTTACGTGAAAAATCTTTAAAATCAAATACAAGTTTTGAAAGCCAGAGTATAAGCTATGATTTGGAGAACTCTGCTGAGTTGAATGAAGATGGGAAATCCCTTCTTCATGGTGCCCAGGAACAATTTTACAGTGTAAATAAATCTCCTGTGGGTGTAAAACCCAGCAATGATAACTCCTGGGTCACTAAACAACAGAGGACTCCAAACATGCAGAAAGCCCATGTATGCAGTGAATGTGGGAAAGCCTTTGTCAAGGTGTCTCAGCTCACTGATCATCAGAGAGTTCATACTAGAGAGAAACCTCATGGGTGCAGTATGTGTGGGAAAGCGTTCTCCAGAAAATCCAGGCTAGTTGAACATCAGAGAATTCATACAGGACTGAAACATTATGAATGCACTGAGTGTGACAAAACGTTCCTTAAGAAATCACAATTCAACATACACCAGAAAACTCATATGGGACAGAAGCCTTATACATGTAACGAATGTGGGAAGGCATTCATCAAGAAATGTCGGCTCATTTATCATCAGCGAACTCATACAGGAGAGAAGCCCCATGGATGCAGTCTGTGCGAGAAAGCTTTCTCTACAAAGTTTAGTCTCACTACACATCAGAAAACTCATACAGGAGAGAAACCATATATATGCAGCGAATGTGGAAAAGGCTTCATTGAGAAGAGGCGTCTTGTTGCACATCATCGAACTCACACTGGTGAGAAACCTTTTATATGCGACGAATGTGGAAAAGGTTTCACCTTGAAGAACAGTCTTATCACACATCAGCAAACTCATACAGAAGAGAAATTGTACATATGCAGTGAGTGTGGAAAAAGCTTTTCGATGAAGCACTGTCTCATCGTACATCAGCGAACGCATACAGGAGAGAAACCCTACACATGCAATGAGTGTGGAAAAGGCTTCACCTTGAAGAGTCCTCTCATCAGACATCAGCGGACACACACGGGAGAGAAACCCTATGTATGTAGTGTATGTGGAAAAGGCTTCACCATGAAGAGTGATCTCATTGTACATCAGCGAACTCATACTGCAGAGAAGCCATATATATGCAGTGATTGTGGGAAAGGCTTCACCGTGAAGAGCCGCCTGATTGTACATCAGCGAACTCATACAGGAGAGAAGCCTTATATATGCAGTGAGTGTGGAAAAGGCTTTCCAGCAAAGATACGGCTGATTGGACATCAACGAACTCATACGGGAGAGAAGCCCTATATTTGCAGTGAATGTGGAAAAGGCTTCACAGAGAAGAGTCATCTGAATGTACACAGGCGCACTCATACAGGAGAGAAACCCTATATATGCAACGAATGTGGCAAAGGCTTAACTGGGAAAAGCATGCTCATTGCACATTTGCGAACTCATACTGGGGAAAAACCATATATATGCAATGAATGTGGAAAGGGCTTCACCATGAAGAGTACTCTAGGTATACATCAGCAAACTCATACTGGAGAGAAGCCATACAAATGCAACGAATGTGATAAAGCCTTCAGGAAGAAGACCTGCCTCATACAACATCAGAGATTTCACGCCGGAAAAACCTCCTTTGCATGTACCGAATGTGGAAAATTTTCTTTGCGCAAAAATGATCTCATTACCCATCAGAGAATTCACACAGGAGAGAAACCATATGAATGCAGTGAATGTGGGAAAGCCTTCACGACCAAGTCAGGGCTCAACGTTCATCAAAGAAAACATACCGGAGAAAGGCCCTATGGATGCAGTGATTGTGGGAAGACTTTTGCCCACTTGTCAATCCTTGTTAAACATAAGAGAATTCACAGATAGTCACTTTGGGAAATCCTGTTGCCAGTATGCTAGTTGTAGGCCCTCAATATAATATTTTGCAATGAAGAATGAATGCAAAGAATGGTATTATCTTTAGTGATTGATTATGTTTCATGTTGACAAAAAATTTTACAAAACTATTCACATGCAGTCAGCCTTGATGAAAATATTTTAGAACAATATACATCTAAAAAGTGTTGACTAAGATAGAGTCTCTGAGCGTGACTAGGAAAGTCTTCAGTTGGAACTAGACCTATCATGTGATCATCATCACAGATCATGAATGAAAAAGGAAAGGCTTTCCCCAGACGTTAAAACCTCAGTAGTATCAGTTCACACTAGAGAAGTGCTCATTTCTGCAGCACATATACTAAAGTTCACACTAGAGAAGTACTTTCCTATGGCAATAAATATAGCAGGTCTTGAAGCAATATTTGCCAGGAAATTCCACACAGAAATAACTTGGGAACACATTCAATGTGGTGGATGTTAGCAAAATACCAGACAACTTAAGGAAAGAAGCCTTGGGGAAATGGATGAATGAGAGCATTCTGTCACATGTCTAAACAGATAATACATACCTCTCAAACTTTGAGAACAGGATACCTTCAGCCATATTTCTAATTGCCTTGTCATTGATTTTATAAATTTTAAATAGTGGCATTACTCTCATCATGTATTAAATTTCAATATGTACAACACAGGAGTGTCCTATGAGTGTTCTATGCCTATTTCATTATATAATTAACTTTTGAATTTCTTGGGTTCCAAGTGTAATTGTTATTACTGAATACTTGAAGTACTTCATAATGAAACAATATATTCATATGTATAACACAATATATTTGGATGTGTTTAACCAAGTTTCTAAGCAGCATCAAGTGGTTTATAAAATTAATGTACGTGCAATGTTTATATAACTTCTAATTTTTTTAAAGTTTATTTATTTTGAAAAGAGAGTGGGAGGGGCGCCNAAAAAAAAGAAGAGAGTGGGAGAGGGGCAGAGAGAGAATCCCAAGCAGGCTCTGTACCATCATTGCAGAGCCCAGAGAAACCCAATGTATGTAGTGTATGTGGAAAAGTTCATGAACCATGAGATTTCAACATGAGATCATGACCTGAACCGGTCAGATGCTTAACCGACTGAGCCACCTAGGCACCCCATATGATTTGCACTAATTTTGCATTAAGTTTAGAATCACAAAAAATGAATCTTTTGGAGATTTCCTAAATGCCCTTCAGCCAGCTACTTCCAAAGGTAAAACCTTACATAACCATAGTTCAATATCAATTAGAGGAAAGTGAAATTATTATAATATTTTTAACCACGGGATTTACTTGGATCTCACCAGTTTTAACATGCACTCATTTTTGGTTGTTTTTTATATACAGTTTTAAGAAGCTTTATCACATATACAGGTTTCTGTAACCAGTAAAAATTCAGAATGTGTTGTCAACACAAACTCCCTCATGCTACCCCTTCATAGCGACACTTTTCCCCGACCCCAAACCCTGGCATCAGAGATTCTATAAATTTGTCATTTACAGAATATTAGAAAAGTAGAGTCATTTAGCACTTACCCTTTGAAGTTGGCTATTTGACCTTATAAAATAATAGAAATTATATAGGTCTCTGCCCCTATTTGCTGGCACACGCTCCTGAAACCCTTGTAAATTCATAAGTGGTAAGTGCATTAGGAGCATTTTTTATTCTAATGAGGTGACTCTGGGTGGGCTCCTGTAAGGCTTCTGGATGAAGACTGGTCACCAGAGAGACCAAGCCATAGTTAGAAGTTTGCAACTTTCTGCCCCAACTCCCACCCACCCCCCAATCCTCCAGAGAGGAGAGAGGGAAATTGAGTCAATAATTGGTCAGTCTTGAAGAAGCCTTCATAAAATCCCCAATGATAGGTGAGCTTCCAGGTAGGTGAACACAGCCAGGTGGGGGAGGGTAACATAACACAACTCCACCAGGATAGCAGCTTGTGCTTGGGGACCCTTCCAGGTCTCACCCTTTGTATCTCTTCATCTGGCTGTTCACCTACATGCTTTATCCTAGGTTTTAATAAACTGGTGTGTTTCTCTGAGTTCTGTGAGCTGCTCCAGCAAATTAATGGAACTGGAAGAAGGAGTTGTGGGGAGTTCCCACTTGTAAGCAAGTCCGAAGTTGTAGGTAACCTGGGGGCCTGCTACTGGCCACTGGGGTATGAAATGAGCAGGGAGGTACAGTTTGTGGGGCCCAGCTTTTCACCTGTGGGACCTGACCCTCCAGGTCGCTGGTGTCAGGATCCAGCTGGTGTCCTGGAGAATTGCTGGGTGTGTGGAAATCCCCACACACATTTGGTGACCAGACGTGTCCAAGAGTTGTGTGGTAGCCAGTGTGAGTAAAGGAGAGACACAGGAGGAGGCCGAAACTGTAGGTTTGTCCAACACAGAGCTCCGGAAAAGTCAACCCAAAATCCACCCAGAAGCTCTGTGGGGTTTTCTCGGCACTTGGACGCGGGACTTCAAGCAAACTGGCTGCACCCCAGGTGTTCCTGCCTAAGGGCTCAGCCTCCCCTTTTCCCCAAACTGATGATTAGAATGCGCCCCACGCCACATCGCCACATCGGCCTTGGGTAGGTTCCTGCCTCTGAAGAGGCCTTAGCTCTGCGCCTGTGACCCTCTCTTTCGAGAAGACGAAGGCCCCACGTGCCTTTACAACGACGTTTCCGATTCTTCCTTCCAGCAGAGTGGGGGCTGCTCCGGTCAGAAGTGCTAGGAGTGCTCAGTGAGGAAACGGAGGTCACCTCCCACCCGAGCGCCCTCAGGCCCTGAGCGAGCCGGGGAGCACTTCCAGAAGGCCCCGAAGCCCGCTGGGCACACTTCCCGCAGCTCTGGCCGACCCCAGCGCGGGCCGCGCGGGCGCCGAGAGCACCGCAGTCCGACGAGTTCCAGGGAGTTCTCTGAGGCTCGGGGTCGGTGCACCTGAGTGCGTGTGGGTCCCGAGTGAGGGGCCTGGCGCGTGAGGCGGGGATGCGCGTGGGGATATCTGTGTTTGGGGCTTTATTTGGGTTCAGTCCCTGAGGAATGCGGGGTGCACGCTAAGACGAAGTCTTCAGAGTCTGACGCTGGTCAGGACGAGGGGAAGGAGGCTTGTGTGTTAACGCTGCGGGGCGAGGTTTGGCCCCGCGAACACCGCTCCTTGGCGACCTCAGCGATTTCACCTGGGGCTCCGTAGGAGCTGGAGCGTCCATGAGCGAGGACGGCTCCTGTGGTAACCTTGACATGGAATTTGAGGTCAATGTTCGGGGAATGCAGCGTTTGAAAGCCTAGGAATCTGGGAGTTTTTGAGGCTCATAACCCAAGGCTGGTTTTTTGTTTTTTTAATATTCATTCATTAAAAAAATGTTTTTAATGTTTATTTATTTTCGAGAGACAGAAAGACAGACCGTGAGCAGGGGAGGGGCAGAGAGAGAGAGAGGGAGACACAGAATCCGAAGCAGGCTGTCAGCACAGAGCCTGAAGTGGGACTCAAACCGGCAAACTGCAAGATCATGACCTGAGCTGAAGCCGGAGGCTTAACTGACTGAGCCACCCAGGTGTTCCTGTTCATTCATTTTTGACAAAGATAGAGAGAGTGCAAGTGCGAGAGAGACAGAGAAAGGGGGAGACAGAGAATGCCAAGCGGGCTCTGTGGTGATAGCAGCAAGTTGATGCTAGGCTTGAACTCATGAACCGTGAGGTCATAACCTGAGCTGATGCTCAACTGAATGAGCCACCCAGGTGCCCCATGAGGCTCAACCTTCTGGATGGTGGAATATTTCCTTTGTCTTTCGAGTCCCCTCTCAAGATTCCTAACAAAATTTTGAATAAAAATTTGTCTCCTGCATCCATTCTCCTCACTGTCCCCACAAAAATCAAGAGTAGTAGTGCACCATGATGGAGTGCTGTGTACCTGAATAAAGATAGGATTTTTTTAACATCTCTTTCTCTCTCTTTCTCTCCCTTCCTTCCTTCCTTCCTTCCTTCCTTCCTTCCTTTCTCTTTCCTCCAAAGTGGACTTGAACTCATGACCCTGAGATCAAGACTAGACCTGAGATGCTTAACTGAGCCATCCAGGTGCCCCAGGATTTGTATCTTCTGGCAAACATTTCCTTGATCTTTCCTTCCTGGTTTGACAAAAGCAACCATTTTCCTAAATTCTCCTTCCCCATTAGAGCCATTTTATTAAGAGAAATTTTTTAAACCACCTTTCTAAAAATTGAGATTATCTACATTTAAGACTCCGCCTATCTTCTAACACAAGTGTACTTTTTTTAATTGTCTCTGGCAAATATTAAGGGTTCCTGTTATTCTACCTTATCACCAGCATTTTATACTTTTTGTTTTTTGGATTTCAGCAATTCCAGTAACTGGGTACTTGTATCATACTGGGGTTTTAAAAAAATATTTATTTAAGTCATCTCTACTTGGGGCTTGAACTCACAACCCCCAAGAGCAAGAGTCACATGCTCCTCTGGCTAAGCCAGCTAGGTGTCCCCCTGCCTGCAGTTTTAATTTGTAATTTCCTAATAACAAATAATCTTGATCATTTTTCATGTTTGTTTACTGTCTTTTTAAAAAACTTTTAAATGTTTTTATTTATTTCTGAGAGAGCACAAGGGAGAGAGTGGGGGAGGGGCAGAGAGAGAGGGAGGCACAGAATCTGAAGCAGGCTCCAGGCTCTTGAGTCACTATCACCACAATCCAGTTTTGTTTTTTTTTTTTAATTTCATGTCCCCCAAAAGTAACTGGATGGTTGTTTCGGTATTATTGAACTTTGACAATTCTTTATATATTCTGAATATAAGTCCTTTATCAGATATACAATGTGGAGATATTTTCTCCCAATCTCTGGCTCCACTCTTCTTAAATGTTGTGCTTAGAAAGTACAAATGTTTAAAAGGAAAAAAAAAGTATAACTGTTTTTAATTTTAATCAAGTCCAATTTATCACTTTTTCTTTTATGGCTCTTCCCTTACGATCTTGTCCACGAACTCTCTGGCTAACTTTTTTGGTTTATGAACACTATCTCCCATTTGCCTCTCTCCCTTATACTTAGGTCTGGGATCTATCTTGAGTAAATTTTTGTATATGTTTAAAGGTCTTAATTTATTTTTCTGCAAATAGAAATACAATTATCCCAGCATCCTTTGTTGAAAAGACTAATCCCATTAAATTATCTTGGTGCCTTGGGGGAAAAAAGCTATTAAGCTTAATATTTTTGGACTCTCAATTCTGGTTGTACCTTTTTCATTGACTCCAGACCCTTGCTGGCCTCACTTTTAGTGGCTTTTCCCTGAGGCCCCAATCCCAGTCTCAATTTAGGTTCCTCCCAACTGCTCTTTCCTCTAGTGGGTGTTGGCCAGCCTCACACTGATGAGGGATAGAAGCAGAAAAATGTTCACCTTTAGCCTGGAAGGCTAACGTATAGCCAAATTAGTTCTCATAATGATCAAATATGTACTGGTTGCCACATTCTTCTTCTTCTTCTTCTTTTTTAAAGTTTATTTATTTATTTTGAGAGAGACAAACAGTGCGAGTGGGAGAGGGGCTTAGAGAATCCCAAGCAGTTTCCTCATTGTCAGCGCAAAGGCTGATACTGGGCTTGATCTCTTGAAACCTTGAGATCCTTGAGATCATGACCTGAGACAAAACCAAGAGGCCGGGGCTTACCCAAACTGAGCCACCCAGGCCACCCCCTGGTTGCTACATTCTTAAAGGGTCTCATGACTGCCTGTAAATCTCACCAATAGTTACTATCAGACTGAATGATAAGCACCAGAGCTATCGTGTCAAAGTAGTTTTATGAGCAGAAATTCGAAGAGAACATTTATGATCCAATACTCCCTGCATGTCCCCTTGCCTTTGAGCAGTAGGCATGTAACCACCAGATTCATACAGCAAATACGCAGCTCTTTCTGCCCACAGGTCCTGTCCTGGTGCTATTTAAATTACCTTAGTAAATTGCACCACAAAAGTCTCAAGAATTCTTTCTTCACTGTTTAGCTCAACAATCTCACAACAATACTGTACCAGTTGCTCAAAATCTGTTTCTGTTTTTAAAAACCTCCTCCTGCAAGCAATTTTTCACCAGAAGCTTTCCTTGGGTGCCTGTTACCAGATATATTTTCCTCTTTCCAGAAGTTCGTTCTCTGCTGCACTATTCACACTTGAACTTTTACTGTTTGGAAACCTTCCTCCTTCCCTCCTCCACTCCCGTGGTGGGAGGGAGGGAGAGGGAGGAAGGGAGGGAGAGGGAGGAAGGGAGGGAGAGGGAGGAAGGGAGGGAGAGGGAGGAAGGGAGGGAGAGGGAGGAAGGNTCCAGCTTACCTGGTGCTAGAGCGAACCAAGGGTGAGATCATGACCTGAGCAGAAGTCCGATGCTAAATGACTGAGCCACCCAGGCACCCGGAAACCTTTTTAAAAATATAGCATGTAGGGGCTCCTCTGTGGCTCAGTCGGTTAAGCATCGGACTTTGGCTAAGTCATGATCTCACCCTTCCTGAGTTCAACCCCCAGGTCAGGCTTTGCACTGACAGCTCAGAGCCTGGACCCTGCTTTGGATTCTGTGTCTCCCTCTCTCACTTGTGCTCTTTCTCAAAAGTAAACACACACACACACACACACACACACACACACACACACTGGATTTTGTCTCCCTCTCACTTGTGCTCTTTCTCAAAAGTAAACACACACACACACACACACACACACACACACACACACTGGATAATATACACCTGTGCCTTGGCGCTTCCTGAACAGCTCGAGAATGCAACTTAGCTCACACCAAGTTTGCCTCCAGGAGATTGAGTCTGAAAATCTACCCGTCTTCCGCAAGAGCCGACTTTAAGTAAATGAGATAATTTCGGCGGATTCGGACTCCGGGCCATCACCGGCTGGGAGCCGCAAACCCGCCCCCTTGCCTTGTGTACGGCACTTGTCCCCCGCTGGTTCCAGCATGGCCGCCTCCACAGCTACAGCCGGCGGGCGCGGACATATTGCTCCCGGAAATACCAGCAAACTTCTTCGAAGTCTTCAGGTCCTCCTCGGCCGCCATAGGCTGTCGAAAAATTGGAGCGACGTTTCCAGGGATTGAAGGAGTTCGCGGAAGTGTTACCCTTTAGGCTCTCGTTGTGCCCTGGGGAAAACCAGGTTAGTGTGTGCTTTGGTCCCATGAAGGTTTTATGTTTGTCTCATTGGGGGTTTGTTTCTCACGGGATGGCGTGGTGTCTACAGGGTAGAAGTGAAGTAGGGTGGGCCTGTGCAATTATTGGCGGGGATCGGTTGGTCCTGGCGCAAAAGTGGAGGTATTTGAGGGGACACATGGGAGTGTGTGAAGCGTGTGTCTGTGGTTGGGGTACTTTGGGGGTCATTAAAACCGCTAAGGGTCTGTAGAGATCACGACCGTGTCCGCGCTGTCAAGAGTCTGGGGTTCTGCAGCAGGCGGTGCAGATCATTAACGATGATCGAAGTGTCTTGTTCCGGTGGGGAACTTAATTTGGGGCTCATGATGTTGGGGCCCGGATGGATGCTCATCCCATCGGGGTGTCTCGCCCGGGTGTCAGGTTAATAAAGGCGGTGTGATCCGTGTCTGGTACAGAGATATTTGTGAGAGCTGACGCTTTGGACGCCAAGGACCTGGGGCTGGATTTTTGGGTTGAAGTTCTTAGCTGGACTGCTGGGACTCCGGAGCTCCGGAGAGTAGTGTGGAACCCTCTGTGGTGTGGTTTTGTTTTGTTTTAAAGCCTTTTGTCCAGGGGTTGACTTACTGCAGACCGAGGGACTAGATCGCCACCGCCGTCTGTTCATCGTCGTCTATGGGTGTTTTCCCGAGGCAAAGGAAGAATTGAGTCCTTGTGACAGATCTTAAAGTTGAAAATGTATAATATCTATTCCTTTGCAGAAAATGTTTGTCAACGCCTGCACTCACCTTTTAAAAAAAATTTTTTTTAATGTTTTATTTATTTCTGAGAGAGAGAGACAGACAGCGTGAGCAGGGGAGGGTCAGAGAGAGAGGGAGACACAGAATCTGAAACAGGCTCCAGGCTCTGAGCTGGCTGTCAGCACAGAGCCCGACGAGGGGCTCGAACCCACGAACCGTGAGATGGTGACCTGAGCCAAAGTCGGATGCTTAACCGACTGAGCCACCCAGGCGCCCCTGCACTCACCTCTTAATGCGTAGCAGAGGCGAACACTGTTGCTTGCTTGCCTGACATACATTAACACTTTGTTCTTTGCCAACAGAATCTCCATTTTGCTTAGTATCCATCCCTCTTGCAGGGTGACCCACATCTCGGTTTGTTACTAAGTAGCAGTGTTAGTCAGTCATGGTCGTCCCAGTTCTGATTGCTAATGAATGAATTTCTGTGAAATGAGCTTAGTATGTGGTGCAGTTCCAGCCAAACTATCTCTGAAAATCTGCTTAGTGGTTTCTGGGGGAGCATTTTCTCTTTTATGTTAGTAATTCTTTGAATCCCTTTTTCCATGTGCATGATGATGTTATCTGAGTATAACCTATAACCTTAATTTTCATTCTGATTTCCAACATTTATAATTTATATTATTTTGAGCGAGGCCTCAAAAATAAATATAAATGAAAATGCAATTTATTTAAAAATATTTTTAAACGTTTATTTTTGAGAGAGACAGAGTGAGAGCGGGGGAGGGACAGAGAGAGAGGGAGACTCATAATCCAAAGCAGGCTCTAGGCTCTCAGCTGTCAGCACAAAGCCCTATGTGGAGCTCAAACTCACCAGCCATGAGATCATGACCTGAGCTGGAGTCCGAGGCTTAAGTGACTAAGCTACCCAGGCACCACAGGTCCATTTTTGCTGTATATATTTCAAGGCTGCATGTTGAACTACTTGCATAGAAATTCAAATTGTTATAATGTGGTGAATTGGACCTCTTAACCAGTGAGTGTTGTTTCTCTTTCTCTTTAGTAATTTTTGGGCTTTTTGGTCCATTTTGTCTGAGAGTATAGTTATACCAGATTATGTATGTTTACTCTTTCCATGGTATACCTTTTTTCTATTCTTTTATTCTGGAGCTTTCCATGACATTGTTTCCAACATGTAACCTATAAAAGCATGTTATCAGGTTTTGTTTGCAGCACAGAGCCCGACACGGGGCTCAAACCCATGAACCATGAGATCATGAGCTGAGCTGAAGCCGGATGCTTAACCGACTGAGCCACCCAGGTGCCCCAACATGTTATCAGGTTTTAAATTTTAATCCAGTTCGACAATTTTGAGGCATTTGTGTTTAATGTAATTAACTGGAATCCTTGTTTTCCTTAATATAATCTTTAATATAATTATTAGTATGTTTGGTTTAAAAACAGTCATCTAAGCACATTGTAGTTATCCCACTTGTTCTCAGTTTTTTATTCTTTTTTTTCTTTTTGCCTTGTTTTGGATGAATTTCTTGTCATTATATTTTCCCCTTCTGTTAGCATGAAAATTATGTACATCAAGACAATTATTAGTTTTCATCAGGATACTAGACATTACGTACAGCATGGAGCCTTCCTTTGTCAGATTCTCATGTTAATTAGTACTTTCACACTCTTCTCCAGTGATGCAGAAATCTTAGAACACTTCAACTTCACTTACCACTTTTCAATTTATTTTTATTTTTTTGTTTTTTAGAGAGAATGAACGAGGAAGAGCCAGAGAGAGAGGGAGAGAGAGAGTCCCAAGTAGGCTCCATGCCCAGCACAGATCCCAACAAGTCCGAGCCACTCAGGTGCCCCACCACTTTCCAACTTATTTACAATATTCTGTACTTTCGTTTCTTATGTATTTAAAAACCTCCTAAGACATTACCATTATTGCTTATAAGACAATGCTTCTGATTTTCCCAGTATGTTGGTTTTCAAACTGAAGTGCCTGTAAGGCTGCACAAAAAGCTTTGAAGATGTACTTGAGCACATGTGGTTTAAAGGAAAACAGTGCCCCAATCCTCTATTTCTGTGTGGTCTGTTGTGTGAAAGTGGTCTGCCGGATTCTCCTTCTCCTGAAGCATGGTATTGGGGTGGATCCCATTCTCCTCTTCTCGGTCAGACTCCCCCACTTACACATCACAGAATGAAGGAAAACCTTCACCACATTCAGAACCTCAGGCATTATTGGCCAGAAGAATAAATCCTCTGGGGCATCAAATAAAGGGACACTGAGTAGAGGTGCCTGGGTGGCTCAGTTGATTAAGTGTCCGACTCCTGATTTCGGTTCAGGTCGTGATCTCACTGTTTGTGAGTTCAAGCCCTGCATTGGGCTTCGGTGCTGGCAATGTGGAGACTGCTTGGGATTCTGTCTCTCCCTCTCTCTGCCCCTCCCCTGCCTGTGCTTTCCCTCTCAAAATAAACTGAAAAATAAATAAAGGGACACTTAGCAATACTACGGGTGTGTGTTACAAGGTGAGTGCCCAGCATCTGGGCCCAGAAGTACACCACTCAGACTACATTGTCTCCTCAACCCACAGGTCCTGATGCCCCAGGAGGAAAAAGGATCATGTGAAGGAGAAAGAAGTTATGGATATGGTGTCAGTTTTTATGGGATACTTTTGAGTAAAAACTGAGATTTTTTTTTTTTTCTTTTTCTAATTTATTTTCAAGAGAGTTAACATACAGCAGAGTCTTGGATTCAGGAATAAAATTTAATGATTCATCTCTTACGTATTAACACCCAGTGCTCACCTGAAAAGTGCCCTCCTTACTGCTCATCACCCATTTACCCCATTCCCCCACCTACCTCCCCTCCAGCAATCTTCGTTTTCTTCTCTGTATTTAAAAGTCTCTCTCTCTCTCAAATCACACTTCTCTTTAATAATGATTCAAAGTAGAATTTTGGTTTCTTTCTTTCTCTTTTCTTTTTAAAAAATTTTTAATGTTTTATTTATTTCTGAGAGAGAGAGGCAATGTGAGTAGGGCAGGGTCAGAGAGAGAGGGAGACACAGAATCTGAATCTGTGCTGATAGCTCAGAGCCTGACACGGGGCTCGAACCCACAAATCATGAGATCATGACCTGAGCCAAAGTCGGACGCTTAACTGACTGACGCCCCTCATTCTTTCTCTTTCTTTCTTTCTTTCCTTCTTTCTTTCTTTCTTTCTCTCTCTCTCTCTGTCTTTTTTTTTCTTTTTCTTTCTTTTCTCCTTCCTTCCATCCTTCCTTCGTTAGTTAGCATATAGTGCACTAACGAATCCAGTAGTTCATCCCCTACATATAACATCCAGTGCTTATCCCAACAAGTGTCTTCCTTAATACCCCTTTGCCCATTTAGCCCATCCCCCGCCCCACAATCCCTCTAGCAACCCTCAGTTTGTTCTCTATATTTAAGAGTCTCTTATGCTTTGTCCCTCTCCCTGTTTTTTTAGCTTTAGTTTTTTTCCACCCCTCCCTGTTTTTATATTATTTTTGCTTCCTTTCCTTTATGTCCATCTGTTTTATACTTTAATTTCTACATATGAGTGAACCCATATGATAATTGTCTTTCTCTGACTTATTTTGCTTAACATAATACATTCTAGTTCCATCCACATAGTTGCAAATGGCAAGATTTCATTCTTTTTGATTGCTGAGTAATATATATCACATCTTAATTCATTATAGAGAATAATACTCCATTTTTGTGTATATGTGTGTGTGTGTGTGTGTGTGTGTGTGTGTATCACATCTTCATTCATTCATCAGTCGGTGGACATTTGGGGTCTTTCCATAATTGGGCTATAGTCGATAGTGCTGCTATAAGCATTGGGGTACATGTGACCCTACGAATCAGTAATGCTGTATCCTTTTGATAAACACTTAGTAGTGCAATTGTTGGGTCGTAGGGGAGTTCAAAAATTTTCAATTTTTGGAGGAACCTCCATACTGTACCAGAGTGGCTTAACCAGTTTGCATTACCACCTAGCAGTGCAAAAAGGTTCCTCTTTCTCCGCATCCTCACCAAGATATGTGGTTGCCTGAGTTGTTAATTTTAGCAATTCATACTAGTGTAAGGTGGTATCTCATTGTGGTTTTGATTTGTGTTTCAATGATGATGAGTGGTATTGAGCATTTTTTCATGTGTCTTCTTTGGAGAAGTGTCTATTCATGTCTTTTGCCCATTTCTTCACTGGATTATTTGTGTTTTGGGTGTTGAGTATGATAAACTCTTTATAGATTTTAGATACTAACCCTTTATCTGATATGTCATTTGCAAATATCTTCTCCCTTTCTATTGTCTGTCTTTTAATTTTGCTGATTGTTTCCTTTGCCATGCAGAAGCTTTTTTATCTTGTCGAGGTCCCAATAGTTAATTTTTGCTTTTGTTTCCCTTGCCTCCAGAGACATGTTGAGTAAGAAGTTGCCGTGACTGAGGTCAAAGAGTTTTTGCCTGCCTTCTCCTCTAGAATTTTGATGGCTTCTCATCTTATATTTAAGTCTTTCATCCATTTTGAGTTTATTTTTGTGTATGGTATAAGAAGGAGGTCCAGGTTCATTCTTTGGCATATTGCTGTCCAGTTTTCCCAATACCGTTTGTTGGAGAGACTGTCTTTATTTCATTGGATATTCTTTCCTGCGTAGTCAGGAAATTCTTTCCTGCTTATTTGTTGGCCATACATTTGTGGGTCCATTTCTGGATTCTTTATTCTGTTCCATTGACCTAAGTGTCTGTTTTCGTGCCAGTCCATACTGTCTTGATGATTACGGCCATGTAATACAGCTTAAAGTCCAGGATTGTGATGCCTCCAGCTTTGGTTTTCTTTTCCAGGATTGCTTGGGCTATTCGGGGTCTTTTCTGGTTCCATACAAATTTTAGGGTTGTTTGTTCTAGCTCTGTGAAGAATGCTGTGTTATTTTGATAGGGATTGCATTGAATATGTAGATTGCTCTGGGTAGTATCGTCATTTTAAGAATATTTGTTCTTCCAATCCAGGAGCATGGAATGGTTTTTTCGTTTTGTGTGTGTGTGTGTGTGTGTGTGTGTGTGTGTGTGTGTCTTCTTCAATTTCTTTCATAAGCTTTGTATNGTTTTTTGTTTTGTGTGTGTGTGTGTGTGTGTGTGTGTGTGTGTGTGTGTGTGTGTCTTCTTCAATTTCTTTCATAAGCTTTGTATGGTTTTCAGTGTACAGATTTTTCAACTCTTTGGTTAGAGTCATTCCTAGGTATTTTATGGTTTTGGGTGCAATTGTAAGTGGGATCAGTTCCTTGATTTCTCTTTCTGCTGCTTCATTATTGGTGTATAAAAATGCAACTGATTCCTGTGCATTGACTTTGTATCCTGCAACTTTGCTGAATTCGTGGATCAGTTCTAGCAGGTTTTTGGTGGAATCTTTTGGGTTTTCCATATAGAGTATCATGTCGTCTGCCAAGAGTGAAAGTTTGACTTCCTCCTTATCTATTTGGATGCCTTTTATTCCTTTGTGTTGTCTGATTGCTGAAGTTAGGACTTCCAATACTATGTTGAACAACAGTGGTGAGAGTGGACATCCCTGTCGTGTTCTATTTCAGAGTCTCTCTCTCTTTTTTTATGTTTTATTTATTTCTGAGAGAGAGAGAAAGAGAGAGAGAGAGACCGCATGAGCAGGGGAGGGTCAGGGAGAGAGGGAAACACAGAATCTGAAACAGGCTCCACGCTCTGAGCTGGCTGATGTGGGGCTCAAACCCACAAACCATGAGATCATGACCTGAACTGAAGTCAGATACTTAACCAATAGAGCCACCCACGCGCCCCTGTTTCAGAGTCTCTTATGGTTTGCCTCCCTCTCTTCTGTTTTTATCTTTTCTTCCCCTCCCCTTCCCCTATGTTCATCTGTTGACTTTCTCAATTCCATATATGAGTGAAATCATGTGATATCTCTTTTTCTCTGATGTCTTATTTTCCTTAGCATAATACTCTCTAGTTCCATCCATGTTGTTGCAAATGGCAAGATTTCATTATTTTTGATTGCTGAGTAATGTTCCATTGTATATATATACCACATCTTTATCCATTTGTCAGTTGATGGACATTTGGGGTCTTTCCATATTTTGGCTATTGTTGATAGCACTGCTATAAATGCTGGGGTGCATGTGCCCCTTCGAATCAGCATTTTTGTATCCTTTGGATAAATTCCTAGTAGTAGGACAAGCCCCATTTTAAAAACGTGTTCATGTTTTCATTTTGCTTTATTTTTTTAAATTTATTTTTTAAATAAAATTTTAAACATTTATTAGCTTTTTTTGAGTATTGAGAGACAGAGAGAGACAGAGCATGAGCAGGGGAGGGGCAGGGAGAGGGGAGACGCAGAATCTGAAGCAGGTTCCAGGCTTCGAGCTATTAGTACAGAGCTCAACATGGGGCTTGAACTCACAAACCGTGAGATCATGACCTGACACTTAACCGACTGAGTCACCCAGGTGCCCCTCTGCTTTTTTTAAAAAATCAAAATATATTTTCTTATTTTTTCCAGGAATAGAATTTAGTGATTCATCACTAACATGTAATACCCAGTGCTCATCCAGGACGGAGATTTCTGAAGAGAAGTTAAGAGTAGACCCAGAAGACACAAAGCAGTTTCCCCACAGCGAGCTATTTTCAGAGAGCAGAAAAATGATCCAGGCTCAGGTGACTTTTGGTTTATTTTATTCTTTCCTCTGTTCCCTAATGGAGTTGTAGAGGCCTGTAAAAAATCAGTTCCATTAATCTGAAAAGTATATATACATATATCTTTTGCCTGTCATCTCCATATGGATGGTGTTTCTAAGTTAATGAGAAGATTGAATTTCTACATGTTATAGAAACTTCTCATTGGATGAATGGATGGATGATTGCGTGCACAGTTACAGAATATTTAGTTATTTGCATTGTCCACATTGTGCCAGAAGGACAGCCCCACTGCATATCTAGATGAAGCCTATAGAGTGGAAATAGGCAGAAAAATTTTAGCATTTCTTCCATACCATCAAAAGGACATGACTTCATTAGAGAGCAATATTATTACAGGAATCCCTGACGTTTGATGACGTGGCTGTGAACTTCACGTGGGAGGAGTGGCAGCTCCTGGCCCCTGCTCAGAAGAGCCTGTACCAGGATGTGATGTTGGAGAACTATAGGAACCTGGTGTCAGTGGGTGAGGACAGCTCCCCTGTGTCACTCAGAGGGTCCCTATCAGTGGCCTTTCCTTTCTCGGCTTCTTAAAGCTCTGGAGTATGTGTGCTGTTCTGAAATTAGATTCTCACTCCCCTCCCTGGCTCCAGAGACATGGGTATGTTCTCCCTTCACCTGAGTGCAAAACCTTTACTTTGTACAAATGTATGATATTGTGAGATATATACATATATGTATATACATGTATGCTTTTGTGTATATATATATATACACATATGTACATGCATATGTATGTATATGTACACATATATATCTTTTTTTGTCTTCATCTCTAATTTTTGCACAGAGCTCCCATAACAGTTGTGATTTCCTATGTTCTATAAGAAGATAAATGTAAAATGGGTGTCTTTTGTTATTTATATAACAAGACTCTATCAACCATATTTGGGTTTATGTTGATGAGGTGATTTTGGAAAGCCACTATATAACCTCAGGGTGGGATTTGGTTGTCAGGGGAATCAACCATGATTAGAGGGTTGCAACTTTCAATTCCACCTCACCTCTGGGGAGGAGAGAACAGCTGAAGTTTGAATCAGTCACCGTAAGCTAATGATTTAATGTAATTAATCATGCCTACTTAATGAAGCCTCCATAAAAACCCAAAAGAACAGGTTTAGAGACCTTTTGAATTGGTGAACACACAGAGGTGTGGGGAATGTGGGGTGCTCAGAGAGATTGTTGAAGCTCTCTCTGTGTCCCTTCCCACATACCTTCTACTATATATCTCTTTGATTGGGCTGTGTCTGAGTTCTATCTGTTTATAATAAATCAGTAATGTAATAAGTAAACTGTTTTCCTAAGTTCTGTGAGCTGCCCCGGCAAATTAATTAAACCTGAAAAAGGGGTCATGGAAACCACTAATCCATACTTAGTCCATCAGAAGCCCAAGAAACAACTTGGACTTGTGATTGGTATCTGAAATGCAGATGTACAGTCTTGTGGGAGCGAACCCCTAACCTGTGGATCTGAATCCGTCACCAGGTGGAGATTGTCAGAACCAATCTGAATTGTCAGACACCCAGTCCGTGTCCTTTAGTGTCACAGAATTCCTTGATGTGTGAAAACCCCACGGAGCGGGTGTCAGAAGTCAAGTACTGTAGTGGAGTATCAACAGGAGAGAAGATATGCAGGGCAGTGTTTTTCCGTTATAATGTGAAAATTGTTTTGTCTCCAACTATAACATTCTGTGGTTTTCTCAGACCTCAAGCCCAATGCTTAGTCTTCTGTCATTTCCCATGAACAGGTTTTCACCCCAGCAAACCAGATGTGCTCACCAGGTTCGATCAAGGGAAACCAGTAGGAACAGTGGAAGATGACATCCACTGTCACACCCGTTCAGGTGAGTCAGAGGACAGGAGGGGGCTAGGCTGTGCAAATCATATTCGAGTTGGTCAGATAAGAGTTACAACTGTAAGAAGGTTTGAGCATAGGTAGGCAGTGCCTCCATGCACCTCTCTCCCATCGTGCAACCTCATTTTCTTTGTAGGAGTTTAGAGAAAAATATACCCTTTACCTATTCTGGGATCTATTCCATTTTTATCTACATCTTAAGTTTTTGTTTGTCTGCATAGTTTTCTTTTTCTTAGGATTCTCTGATTTTTCCCTTCCTCTTCATACTCTTGTACCTCTCTTGCTGTAAAAATCCACTGTCCAAGGGCCTCTCTCCAAA
The DNA here is from genome assembly GCF_008692635.1 of Crocuta crocuta. Taxonomy (NCBI): domain Eukaryota; kingdom Metazoa; phylum Chordata; class Mammalia; order Carnivora; family Hyaenidae; genus Crocuta; species Crocuta crocuta. The sequence goes on along the minus strand of NW_027533260.1, from coordinate 410,997 downwards.
GAGAAAACTTTGAATTCCTCACTGTCTTCTGACTACTGTACCCCTCTGTCCCATTGGTAGTGTCGGTTTTCCTTCCTAACATCCACCCCAGCCTGGATGCTGGGTCCCTAGAGTCTGCACTGTGCCCTTGTCCTCACGCTAAAGCTCTCCCAAGGTTCTGTTTTCCATCTTCTCATCTGGTCTCCTAGTCCTTCATACTTTTCTGCATTCCAATAAGCTAAGTTTCTTCTGTTCACTAAAGAAAATTCCCGAAGTGACATCTCTTCAATGTGATCTACCAGACTTTAGGTTTGTATAATTCACTCATCCCCATGGCGACTCCTGAGTTCCCAATGACTACAAAGAACTCGCCTCCTCTTCCCTCCTAGAAAACCTCTGTAAGTTTCAGTTCTTTTTTATTCTTGGGCATCTTACATCCTGGCTGTCCAGGCATGACCTCAGATGTTCCCTACATGCAGAGCGCTCTTCTTTAAAGGAGCCAGTTGTTCCTGAATTTTAACTAAAAAGATATTTTAACATCCTCTATTCTCTGGACCCTAAGCTCCAGATCATATCTTATGCCTACTTTAATTCCTTTGTGTATTTACTAATTTTGAACTTTCTTCTTGTTCATTGTAGATGTTACACCGCTGTGTTCATTTACCTAAAACTTGCATTTTTTCCATTGTATCTGATGACACTGAATCCCAGTTAACTATATTACCTGTTGTATGACATGAAATTCCTCTTTCTGTCATCTCTATGGTGTACCATCTCGTTCACACAAAGGCAGAGTTTCATCATCTCTCCTACATTCTCCCCAATGTGTTCGATACATGTGACTGCTTCCTTCATTCATTCCTTTAAAAATTATTTTCTGGTATATTAGCAGTGTGTACTTGAGGGCAAGAACAGTAAGAAAAATGCATAGAAATAGGCCAAGAGCTTTCATTCTAAGAGAAGAAATAAGATAATCAAAATAGACACATAAATAATATGTCTAGCAGAGTGAAAAGTACTATGATAAAAGTTTAGTCACAGGGGCACCTGGGTGGTTCAGTCAGTTAAGCATCTGATTTTGGCTCAGGTCATGATCTCATGGTTCATGAATTTGAGTCCCATGTCAGGCTCACTGCTGTCAGTGCAGAGCCTGCTTTAGTTCCCCTGTTCCCCTCCCTCGTTGCCCCCCCACCCCCGTCATTATAAGTAAGTAAATATTTAAAAATAAGTAAACACTTAAATAGAGAAACTTCGTCACCATCATGGAACAGTAGGGTCTTGATCTCCTCTTTAGGAATGGAACACCCCTGATAAGGTGCCTTAGAGCCAAGAAGTAAGGGAAGTTACTAGGCTGCTGGATTGGGAGTGTTCCAAGTAGAGACCATAGCAAGTTCATTTTTTTTTAAGTTTATTTATTTTGAGAGAGAGAGATAGGTCAGGCTTGGGAGGGGCAGAGAGGGAGAGGCAAAGCGAGAATCCCAAGTAGGCTCCATGCTGTCATTGCAGAGCCCACCTCAGGGCTCAATCTCAAACGGTGAGGTTATGACCTTAGCCAAAATCAAGAGTCAGACTGAGCCCCCCAGGCGCCTGAGAGCATAGCAAGTGACACGTAATAATTATGTTTTCAAAGATTTCCTCTGCTGCGTAGACAGTAGCTGGCAGGGGCGTAAGCAGGAAAGCCATGTAGGAGGCTGTCGTACAACATGACAGATTGTCTTTGGAATGGGTGGAAGGGAAGTTTTGGTCATGTTCTGGATACAGTCAAAACGGAGGGCAGATGAGATTTGACATTTAAGTAAATATGGGCTATAAGAGGAAGGAATGGATGGAGGTTGAACGTAAGACACTGGGGGTGAAAATGGCTAAAAGGAACATTAAAACAGCATAATTGAAGAATGATTGCTTGGCCTTGGCTGTGATTTGAGGATTAGGAAATCCTTAAGGTACATTTGAGCAAGTAGATGAGAGATGTGAACAGCTCCGTGGGTAAGGAATGTTCCAAAGTAAAACTGGAAAGTTCAAAGGCCTGAGGCAGAAGTGTGGTCTCAAGAATTTAGGAAGAGTGGACAGAGCAAGACTGGAGAGAAGGTCAGTGGGGCAGTGACTGGGAGTTGGGGTAGCAGGTCACATAAGGGCCTTTCAAGGACATGTTAAGACCTTGATTTTAATCCTCATGAGATGAGAAGATATTAGGGAGTTTCAAGTAGAGGAGGCTTGACACGATGTAACTTATGTTTGAAACGATCACTTTGGCTTTTGTGCAGAAGAAGACAGGACCTGGCAGGGGAGGACTAGGAAGGCCAAGTAGAAGGCTGCTGCTGTAGAATGAGAAAGAAATTGGCTTCCATGAAGATGGAGGGCATTGGTGTTGATCCGGTTCTGGTTATGATTATAAAGAGGGCAGGTGGGATTGATCACTGAGGTGAGCGATGTTTGAGCAAGAGAGACCGATGACAGGAGGCACTGAGTTCTGTCCTGGTTAAAGGGAAGACTGGAGTTGTCATTCACTATGATGGAGGTGCTGTGTGGAGGAGGAGATCTGGGATGGGAAATCAGAAGTTCCTTTTTGGAATTTGTAGGTTACATTGAAGTGCTTGGAGCCCAGTGTGTATCATTATTGTTGCTCCCCAAGGGCAACCACGACAATAAATCCTCCAGGGAGGCCCGTTTTCCGAGTGTACCCTGATTTCCTGCACCACTCTCCATCTCCGGTGTTGCTTCCCATCTGTTTTCACAACCTGTAGCTGTATTCCTTGGTCCTTCTTTGCCCTTTCAGTGGTTTCACCCAATGGCAGTGTAGGCCCTGAACATGAGGACTCTTGTGTGTGTGTCCCCAACATGAGCATGTGCCCTGTGCACTGCAGTCATCAGTAAGGATTTGTGACGTGAAAGAGTCTGTCTCTCACCAGTTTGGATCAGGTAGCCCTCCAACCCATGGTCTACTGCTCACGGTAAATTGTGTATATTTCATAGTCTCTGCATGTTTTGCAAGGCCTCCTTTAGAAAGGAGTCAAATCTATATTTATTCATTGTGAATGATCTAACCTTGTTTTTACGGTAACTACTTTTATCCTTTGGGTTATTTATATTATCGTTTTATCTGATGTGCCAGGAACATTAAAATGTAGTTTTATTGATCCTAATTTCATAGGGTCATCACTAAGTAGACATATCAAGGTAGTTTTTAAGTAATCTTTCTTCCAAAGCAAGATGATGAATGAAGTCATTTTTCTTTTCTTTCCTAGAAATATGGAAACTTGATGACTATTTACAGGAGCACTTAAAAAATGAAATCATAGAGAATAGCCTAGAACGATGGTATGAACATAAGACATTTGAAAATACTGTTCATCAGAGCACAGCTCATTCCATGTTAAGGCAAAATCATGATATATATGGAAAATCCTTTCTCCACACTAATAATGAACAATTTCATACTAAAATTAAACCCCCTGGAAGCAGAAAACTCATCAGCACTAAGTCCCAATTCAGCAAGCATCAGAAAACACAAAAAACAGAGAAGCCTCATGTATGCAGTGAATGTGGGAAAGCCTTCAAGAGGAAGTCCTGCCTCACTGATCATCAGATCATTCATACAGGAGAGAAACCCCACAGATGTTGTCTGTGTGGGAAAGCGTTCAACAGAAAGTTCATGCTCACTGAACACCAGAAAATGCATACAGGTGAAAAACCTTACGAATGCAATGAATGTGGCAAAGCCTTCCTCAAGAAATCGCGGCTCAAAATACATCAGAGAACACATACTGGAGAGAAACCATACATTTGCAGTGAATGTGGAAAAGGCTTTATCCAGAAGGGAAATCTCATTGTACATCAGCGCATCCACACAGGAGAGAAACCTTATATATGCAGTGAATGTGGGAAAGGCTTCATCCAGAAGACCTGTCTCATAGCACATCAAAGACATCACACAGGAAAGAGTCCCTTTGTGTGTAGTGAATGTGGAAAATCCTGTTCCCAGAAGTCCGGTCTCATTAAACACCAAAAAATTCACACGGGTGAGAAACCCTTTGAATGCAGTGAGTGTGGGAAAGCCTTTACCACAAAGGAAAAGCTCATTGTCCATCAAAGAACTCACACAGGCGAGAGACCCTACGTCTGCAATGAGTGTGGGAAGGCTTTTGCCTACATGTCTTGTCTTGTTAAACATAAGAGAATACACACAAGAGAGACATGTGGAGATGCAGTCAAAGTGGAAAATCCTCCCTCAGAGAGTCACAGCTTATCACAGACTAGTGGTGCTGTGCAGGAGAAAGGCCTTGTTAACACAATGACGATGCAAATGCCTTCTGTGGCTTGTCAGATGCCATTAAACATCAGTGGACTCTTAGCAAATAGCAATGTGGTCATAGTGGGACAGCCTGCAGCCAGATGCACACCCTTGGGAGACAACAGAGGGTTTGCTCAGGACAGAAACATGAATACGGTGAATGTGTTCGTGCCTTCTGTAGTTAATTATGTCTTATTTTATGTCACAGAAAACCAGTAGGAGGAAGCTTGGAGACATTCTATGTGAGAAGGATTGAGCAAAAATTTCTAGATCGTATATGGCTGAAAAGTAGGGAATTGTATAAATGCTGAGGTTGGGACAGCCTGATCTCCTCATCCTATTAAAAAATATGCATTGATAGAGAGGCATAATCTGATGTTAACCCAAATACGTACACATCAGTTCCTCTATTGCCTGTTAAAGGAATGGAGGAAGTCTGAGTTCAACTAAGTAGAGGAAGTAAGTAAGTGAATTTTAAAAACATACAAGATAATTTGTATCTGGAATGCTGCTATGAATGAAAAATCAGGAAAGGGCTAATATTGGGTGGGTGGGATATGCAGCATGTATCAATTCAGTTTCCCCAGGCCAAGGTGAAGGATTAATTGGAAACTGGGGTATCTGCCATAAGCTCTTAAAAGTGTATTTTATACAGAAGCACTCATGAAGCAGCAGCCTTAGACAGAGTCAGTTCATTTGTTTATGGAGTATTTGTGAAATACTCCCTCTGTACTGGGTCCTGTTCCAGAAGCTGAGGATACAGTAGTGACCAAAAATAGAAAAAGCCCCTTGTTCTCCTGGAGACAGCACTGAGGTTACTGGATTACCTTTAAGTGGTACATTTACACACCAGCTCATCTAATAAGAGGGTGGAAATATCCACACTAGGTGAAGTAGTCTTGGTTTGCTCTGTTCGCTGCAAGAGAATACTGTAGCCTGGATGGCTTATAAAAAAAGAAATTTATTAAACAAAAAAGTACAAAGTTTCTACATAATGAATGTTTCAAAACTTTCTAAGTATGAGAAGTCTTGAATAAAAAATGAAAAAAATATATTTCTGTTGTGGAAGCTGCAAAGTCCAAGATGAAGGTGCTGGCAGATTTGCTGCCCATTGAAGGTCTGTTTCCTGGCTCATAGAAGGTAGTCATCTCACTGTCCTCACATAGGGGAAGGGGAAGGGTGTTCTCTGGGATGTCTTACAAGGGCACTGATCTCATTCATGAGTGTTAGTTACATCCTCTTGACCTAATCACTTCTCAAGAGCCCGCTTCCTTTTTTTAATATTTTTAAAAATGTTTATTCATTTTTGAGAGAGAGAGAATGAGCGGGGGAAGGGCAGAGAGAGAGAGGGAGTCACAAAACTCAAAGCTGTCAGCACAGAGCCCGACACAGGGCCCAAACTCAGGAACTGTTAGATCATGACCTGAGTCAAAGTTGGACACTTAACCAACTGAGCCACCCAGATGCTCCATCAAGGGCCCACTCCTTAATACGATCATATTTGGGATTAGGCTTCAGTGTATGATTTTGGGGGGGACACAGTAGTTCATAGAAGATATAGAGTATGGTAGTCCCCTCTGATATGTGGAGAATACATTCTAAGACCACCAGGGGATGCCTGAAGCTAGGATAGTACTCAACTATACAGAGTACGTTTGTTCTTTTTTTTTTTTTTTTTAATGTTTATTTTTGAGAGAGAGAGTGCAAACTGGGGAGGGTAGAGAGATGGGGATAGAGGATCCGAAGTAGGCTCTGCACTGACTGGAGCGAGTCTGATGTGGGGCTTGAATTCATGAACTGCAAGATCATGACCTGAGCCAAAGTCGGATGCTCAACCCACTGAGCCACCCAGGTGCCCCCATAGTATGTTTTTTCTTGAACATACACACCCATGATAGTCTAATTTATGAATTAGGCACAGTAAGAAATTGCCATCAATAAATAATAGTATACTTATAACAATACACTATATAAAAGTTATGTAAATGTGTTCTCTCAAAATATTTTATTGTCCTGTACTCATCCTTCTTCCTGCGATGTGAGATGATAAAATGCCTACATGATACGATGTAGGAGTTGTGACTGTTTTAGCATTAGGCTACTGTTGATGTTAGGAGGAGGATCATCTGCTTCTAGGCCACGTTTTGACTTTAGGTGACTGAAAGCCTTGAAAGTCAAGCCATGGATAGAAGGGGTGACCACTGTATTGGTTCAAGGGGTATGAGAATTCCTTGTCCAAGGAGTATATTACCTCAAGGGAGGGCAAGGACTCTTAATGGACTTTAAATGGCTTTTAGAATGTAAGTTATTTTTTTCATGTCCATGTCTTATCTCCCCAAATAGGTTAAAAATTCTTTGATAATTTTTTTTTTTGCTGTTTAAATTTTAAAGTTTTAAAAACAAACAAAAAATCAGTTCCTCAGTTGCACTAAACCAAATTTCAAATACTCCGCAACAGTATGTGACTAGTGGCCATCTCATTGGACAGCTAACTGTATGGCTAACTATATAGCTAAAAAGCATAGACTGAGAGAAGTCTATTATAATTCTCAGAAAGTTATCTTGGGGAGTTATTGGTTTATATGGTTTTATATTCCCAGCACAGAAAAAAATAAGACAAATATGTTGATTTGGAAAGTGAATGAATTAGCCAATGGACTAGTCTGAATATTTTGTCACTGAAGGAAGGAATGAGTTCTTGGAAGGCAGTTCTAAAGAATACAGACGTCTCCTTCCAAACTGAGTGTGATTAGCAACTCAGTAACTGAATATAAACCAGGCAGAGCAGAAAGGAAAATGGATTCTCAATAAATAGCATAAACAGGAGGACAGGAATCTTAGTCTCTAAGAATGGAGGAGAATATAGGAGATGAGAGGTGAGGTCCCTAAGGGGTGTCATGGAGAAGAGATTTGTTATTTATAGAACTATCACCTTTGAGAGTTGCCACCATATCAAAGTCCAGCTCCACTGTTCACTGCTGAATTGAGACATGCACTTTTTCTTCATTATTCTCTCTCCTCCTTCTGGGATTGGCCTCTCCTTATCAAGTATTTTCTTTTAATCTCATAACTATCACATAGTTACCCACCTATCCAAGTTATAAACTGAGTTCTGCCATAGGAAAAGAAACAGATTTCCCATCCTTTGGCTGTCTCAGAATTCAATATGAAACACTAGGATATTTGTATTCGCTCCTTCAGGTAGATTTTAAAGCACAAACACAATGCAGGGCACTATTCTGCACAATGAGGATACATTAGTGAGTAAAATAGGTACAGGAACTGCATTTATGGAGGGAGAGACAGTAAGTGGATTAAGTAATGGTTAGAAACCACAAATCCTATGAAGAAAGCGAAAGCCTAGAAATAGTCCTATTATAAATAGGTAGTTATAGGCGAAGCTCTATTCCCTCTTCCTTACCCCGTCCATGGGCTTTTCTGGATATAATTTGAGCTAAGACAGAACTACTGAGGAGAGTCACTATCAAAGTACTCGTAACCACATAACATTTAATAATTGTTTCTATGGATTGTTTGTGACGAGCCTCCTGCCTCCGATCCGCTGAGAAACAACGCAAACTCTTGGGTCACACCCCAACACCTCCTAAACCAGAACCTCAGGGGCTGGAGTCCAGGACTCGGCATTTTTAACCCCGGCCTGACGTACACCTAATTTTGGCGCTCTTTGTCCTAAATCCTGAGTTACTAACCACCACCGCCCTCACATACTGGGATCGATTCAGTCTGTGGCTTTCTCATTGGCACCGGACCTTTGTTGACCACACTTTTGGTGGCCTTTCTCCCCAATCGCAATCCTAATTTAGGTTCGTCCCAGCCGCTCTTTCCCTCTAGTGGGTGACGACCAGCCTCACATTGTACCAGTTTCTGGAAATCTTGTGTTCTTAAAAACCACTTTCTTCAAACACTCTTCCGCCATAAGCTTTGCGTGGGTGTCCGTTTACTGGACGCACTACTTTTTCTTAGCAGGAGTTAGCTCATTCTCTACTGCGGTATCGACACCTGAACTCCTACTCATCCGTTTGGAAACTTTTTTTTTTCTTTAACTGCAAAGTGGATAAATATACGTCCTGGTCATAAAACTTCCTGGCAAGCCCGTGGAACACAAGGTAGCCGGAACCATGTCTGCGCCTGAGGCTCCAGACTGAAAATTTACCAATCTTCTGCGAAAGTCAACGTTGAGGATATGAGATACCTTCAGAGGGTTCTCACCTTACGGGCCATTTCCTGTTTCTGGCCGCAAACCCGCCCTTTTCCTTTGAGTACGACGGATGTCCCAATATGGCCGCCCGCACGGCCACGGAGAGCGGGCGCGGACATAATACCTCGAAGGAAATACGAGAAATTCGTTGTTCGACGGTCCCCAGTGCTCGTCGGCCGCCGTATGCTGAGGAGTTCCCGAAGATCCACGTTCAGAATCTCCCCGTGGGTCTGAGGGAAACTCGGTCAGTGTGTGGTTTGTCCTTGAAAGGTTGTTTTTCTATTTTTATTTCTTCCATTTCCATTTTTATTTCTATTTGTCACGGTGGAGGTTTTGCTTCTCACAGGACGACGAGTGGACCTGCTGTAGGATGGATCCATGAAATCACTGCCGGGGCGGTCGAGGAGGGGAGAAGCGCCAAGAGGGAGGTATTTAAGGAGAACCAGGTGGCGCCCCGATTTGAGGGCTTTGAGGGGAACCAGGCAGGTGTGTTTGTGGTTGGGGTACTTCTGGGGTCATTAAGACGGTTAAGGATCTACAGGGAATCAACGACCATGTCGGCGCTGTCGAGAGTTTGGGGTTCTGCAGATCGCTCCGCATGTCGGTGGTGCGGGTGGTGCAGATCTTTACGATGATTGAAGTGTCTGGTTCCTGGGGAACTTAATTTGGGGCTCATGATGTTGGGGCCCGGGTGGGTGCTCATCACATCGGGGTGTCTCTTTGGGTTTCAGATTAATAAGGGCGTGTGTGATAGTGTTTAGTACAGAGATATTTGTGAGAGCTGACGCTTTGGAGCCAAGGACCTGGGGCTGGAGTTTGGGTTGAAGTTCTTAGCTGGACTGCTGGGGCAGAAGGCTGCGGAGCTCCGAAGAGTAGTTTGAAACCCTCTGTGGTTTGGTTTTGTTTAAAAAAAATTTTTTTTAATGTTTATTTATTATTGAGACAGAAACAAGGCACAAGTGGGGGAGGGGCAGAGAGAGAGGGAGACACAGAATCTGAAGCAGGCTCCAGGCTCTGAGCTGGCAGTCAGCACAGAGCCCGATGCGGGGCTCGAACCCACAAATCGTGAGATCATGACCTGAGCTGAATTCGGACGCTTAACCGCCTGAGGCACCCAGCCGCCCCAACATGGAGTTTTATTTACATTTATAAAATAGGGTCATCAGAAGTCACCTCAAGTGAAGCTATTTAATGTTTATTTTTATTTTTGAGAGAGACAGAGACAGCATGAGAGGGGGTGGTGCAGAGAGGTGGGGGGTGGGGGGGACACAGAATCTAAAGCAGGCTCCAGGCTCTGAGCTGTTCGCACAGAGCCCGATGCAGGACTCAAACTAACAAACCGTGAGATCATGACTTGAGCTGAAGTCAGATGCTTAACTGACTGAGCCACCCAAGCGCCCCACATGTGAAGCTACTTAATACTTTTATTCCAGGGGCGGCAAAAACTCAGCAGCACTAAGTGCCAAGTCATCAAACATCAGAAAATTTTAAAACCTCATGTATGAAGTGAATATGGAAAATGCTTCATTCAGAGGTCCTGGTTCAGTGATCACCAGAATCCTCATGCAGAACGGGAACCTCACAAATGCAGTCTATGTGGGAAAGCATTCTCCAGCAAGTTCATGCTCACTGAACACCAGAGAATGCACATACAGGAGAAAAACCTTACGGATGCACTCACTGTATGTGGCAAAGTCTTCCTCAAGAAATCACGGCTCAGTGTACATCAGAAGACACACACATGAGAGAAACTCTTTATGTGCAGTGAATGTGGAAAAGGCTTCATCCAGAAGGGAAGTCTCAGGGTACATCTGCGGATTCATACAGGAGAGAAACCTTGTATATGCAACCAGTGTGGGAAAGGCTTCAGCCAAAAGACATGTCTCATAGCATATCAGAGATTTTGCCACAGGAAAGACTCCCTTTGTGGGCAGTGACTGTGGAAAACCCTGTTCCCAGAAGACAGGTCTCATTAAACATCAAAGGACTCACACAGGAGAGAAACCCTTTGAATATGGTCAGTGTGGGAAAGTCTTTCTCAGGAAGTCACAGCTCATTCTACATCAGAGAACTCATATAGGAGAGAAAACATGTAGATGGATTGAATGTGGGAAATCTTTTCAAGGGAAGTCAGTCCTCAATAAACATCAGAAAATTCATTTAGTCAAGGTAGAAAGTTCTCCCTCAGTCACAGGTCCTCACAGACCGGTATTGTCCTGAAAGAGGAAAACCTTTTTTTTTTTTTTTTTAAATATTTTTATTTATTTCTAGGAGAGAGAGAGAGAGAGAGACAGCGTGAGCAGGGGAGGGTTAGAGAGAGAGGGAGTCACAGACTGAAACAGGCTCCAGGCTCTGAGCTGGCAGTCAGCACAGAGCCCGACGCGGGGCTCGAACCCACGAACCGCGAGATCATGACCCAAGCAAAAGTCGGACGCTTAACCGACTAAGCCACCCAGGCGCCCTGGAAAACCTTTTTAATATGGTGACTATCCATTGGCTTGTGGCTTGTCAGACACCATTTAACATCAGTGGACTTTTGGCAGTAGGAATGTAGTCATAGTGGGACAGCCTGCAGCCAGATGTATTTGTTAAATACTTTATTTGTACTGGGTCCTGTTCTCGGAGCTGAATATATAGTGGTGGCCAAAACAGAAATAGCCCCTGGTCTCCTGGAGAGAGCATGAGGTAAACTGGATCACCTTTCACTTACTTTTTTAAAGTAATTTCTCTGTTCACCATAGGGGTGGAACTCACAACCCAGAGATTAAGGATCACATGTTTTACTGGCTGAGCCAGCCAGGTGCCCCATGAATTATCTTTACATGGTACCTTTACACACCAGCTAATCGAGTAAAAAGACATAAATATCTATATTGAGTGAAACAGACATGGAGTCATTGGTTCAAGGGAATATTTTACAATTTATTGTTGAAGGAGCATGATTTTGGAGGATGGAGGAAAGACTTACTAATGGTTATTAAGATTATAGTGCACAAGTTATTTTTTATGTGTATTTCTTTTTTGGTAAAAATGCTTATTTCTTTTCTCCTTAAGGTTATAAATTCCCTGATTTTAGTGGCTTTAAATTTTGATGTTTAAAAAACTCTGAACCAGGAAGATGAAAAATCATTGCCTCAGTCACATTGACCATATCTGAAGTGCTCAACAGTCACATGTAAATAGTGGCTATAGAATTGGACAGCACTGACACTGAGCCAAAACATGATACAATGAGAGAATCTATCATCATTTCTATTACACCACAAGATTATACTGGAGAGTGGTTTCCATGATTTTATACTTCTAGCACAAAGGAAAAAACCCTAATTATATATAGAGATTTGGAAAGTCAGTGAACATATTAATGGGCTTATCAAAGTATATTTTGTCACTGAAGGGAAATACGGTTCTAAAGAATAGAATTGTCACCCCAGAGTGTTTTCATTGCGATGTGAGAGACTTAACTGTTTATAACGAGACAAAGCAGAAAAGTGGTAATAATAAAAATATTATTAGTTCTTGTGAAGAAGGGATCCCCCTACCCCTCATTTTTTGGTTTCTTCATCCTTCATCATCTTCAATTATCATTTCTTCAGTGAGGCTTTCCCTCACTTGGCCAGGTTCCCCAGTCTCTCCGTGTAAACACTTTATAGACTTGCAGTTTCATATATTTCTTGGTGGTGACTGTGAAGATAATACATAGATCATGTTTGGGGCCGATCCCTGATGTTGTCACATCAACGTACAATGATCTACAATCCAGATAACTCTCACACCTCCATTATTGATTTGTTGTGTAATAGTGATGCTGGATGAGAAAGAAAATAAGAGGTCAGTCTGGAGGGGAGAAGGACTTCATTTCAGAGCTCCCTAGTTTGAGGAGCTGTGGCCGTGCATGAGGCAGTATATTTGATGCTGTTAGTAAAATCTTTTTATTAGAATTTAGTGGATACATACTCAGTGAAAATTCTCTTAATCTCAAGCCCAAACCCCTAATATACTGAAGATTACTTTATCCATTCAAAATTTTGAAATGCTTATGTTTATGAATTTTTGCCATAAGAAGATCATATAAATACTGTGTGGAGATCACTATTTCATCCTTTCAAGACGTCATTTAAAAATACTGATAGTTTTATAGTTGGCTTTTTTTTTTCAGTTTCTTTATTTTTGAGAGAGCAGAGAGAGTGAGCAGGGGAGAATGTCCAGTAGGCTCTGCACTGTCAGCACAGAGCCTGATTCTGAGGCTCGAACTCACAGACCATGAGATCTTGAACTGAACCGAAACCAAGAGTCAGACGCTTGACCCAATGATCCACCCAGGCATCCCTATAATTGGCTTTTTAAGGGCTATAGACCTGACTTCTGTTGAAGGGATGGGTTTAGTTCATCAAACTGCCTGCTGATGTACAGTCAGGTTTTTCCTCCTTTTTGTTAGAGCGAGCTGGAGCCGGGGGGAGGGGGAGAGTGGCAGAGGATGGGAAAGGAGGCTCCCTCCAGCCTACTACTATCTACCTACTACTTACTGGAGGCAGCCTGTACCCAGGCCCCTGAGGGCGTCCATTTTTGCAGCCCCGCCCCTCCAACAGGTCACAGACCTACCTCGTCCAGACTGCGTTGTTCACTCTCATCCGCGCTGGGCCGCATTCCCAAATTTCCGCAGGACTCGGAGTCTCCATTGTTTGGTCCGCGGTCTGGCCGCCGCCTTTCCTACGTCTTGGCTTCTGCAAAGCTCGGAGCCATGGGAAGGCCTCTAGCCCGGAGCTGCCGAGGTCTTCCCCGCCGCGCGGGACCGCACTACCTCACTGCGGGAGTGGCCCGCAGTCCTCCTCACGGGCGCCGCCACCTTCCCAGAAGGCCAAGTCGAAAACCGCAGGGCCAGCGCCGCTCCGAAAGCTTATTCGTCACAGCGCTGCTAGCCGGCAGGAAGGCAGGAAAGGCAAGGAGACACCCCTAAAGCGATTTCAGTTTCTTTCGGCAGCCGCCCCGCTGGCCGCTTTGACCGTGGTCGCCAAGGTGGGCGTGGCTACTTCCGTGTTGAGGAGCACCTGGGGGCGGAACTGGGCCCCCAGGAACGTGGTGAAGGTTCCACCTCCACCTGACGCGTCGCCAACCACCGGGAGGGGGAGGGGGCGTGAGAATGGAGGTCATTTCAGAAGGGGGTCCAGGCTTTGGTAAAGAAGGTGGAATGTAGAGAAGTTTGGCGTCACGTGGGTAGGACTCTGCAGTGTCTTTGGAGTGAAGTGCGTAGGAGGCCAGTGAAGGGCCCTTCTTGGGATTTCTTTTGTTTCAGTCACTGGAGAATCTGGGCTTTCGTAACTGATCCAGAATGTATTATGGTACGTGAAATAAATGAATCTGAGAAAGACAAATACCATGTGATTTCACTCATATGTGGAATGTAAGAAATAAGACGAGCATATATGGGAAGGGGGTAGAGAAGGGAACAAACGATAAGACTCTTACTAAATTTTTCAAAAAATGTTTATTTTTGAGAGAAAGCATGATTGGTGGAGGGGCAGAGAGAGAAAGACAAACAGAATTTGAAGCAGGCTCCAGGGTCTGAGCTGTCAGCACAGAGCCTGACTCAGGGCTCAAACCCACAGACCGTGAGATCATGACCTGAGCTGAGTCATGATCTCAGCATCGGTGGGTTCGAACCTGACATTGGGCTTTCTGGTGTCAGCGCAGAGCCCACTGCAGATCCTCTGTCCCGCTCTGCCCTCTTTCTCCACCCCCCAAAAGTAAATACACTTTTTTTAAAAAATGGGGGCACCTGGGTGGCTCAGTCAGTTGAGCATTCAACTTCAGCTCAGGTCAAGATCTTTTTTTTTTCTTAATAGTTTGTTTATTTTTGAGACAGAGCATGAGTGGGGGAGGGGCACAGAGAGAGGAAATCACAGAATCTGAAGCAGGCTCCAGGCTCTGAGCTGTCAGCACAGAGCCCCGAACGCAGGGCTCGAACCCACGAACTGTGAGATCGTGACCTGAGCCGAAGTCGGACACTTAACCAACTGAGCCACCCAGGCACCCCGAGCTCAGGTCAAGATCTTGCAGTTCATGTGTTCCAGCCCCGTATTGGGGTTTGTGCTGGAAGCTCAGAGCCTGGAGCCTGCTTTGGAATCACTCAGGGTGTCCAACTGACATCTCATCTTTTTCAGTTGTGGACTGATTTTTGGGAGTATTTGAAGTGCTGAATAATGTAAGAAAGATTGCAAAATTTTTTCTGCAGAGGGCCAGATAGTAAATACTGTAGGCCCTAAGGGCTACAGTCTCGGTATCTTAACTCTCCTTTTTTCTTTATAACTTTAAAATGTAGAAATTCTTCTTAGGTACAGCCATGGACTGTAGTCGGCTGTCCCCTATGTAAGACTTGGACTTTGTAAGTGGTAGATTCTTCGCCTCCTGGGTGGACAGGGGAGTGTCTCCCCACTCGTGAGGATAAGCCTTAGTCCAAGGTGCACTTGCACAATCTGTAAAAGGTATTATGTAACAATGTCTGCATATTATGACCAAATATATTTTTCCAAGTATTCTGTAATTTTTCCTAATAGGGTACCAAAGTACCAGACCAATGGAGATCTTCAAATTGAAGCTAGGAGATAAACCATAAATGGAAAAGGAAAACCACGCTTGGAGCTTTCCAGGTAAGTGAATGAGAAGCATCCAGGTAGAAAAAAATAGAAGTAAATTCCTTGATTTGTGAGGGCCTCTCACCTCTGAAATACTGTGGAGGTGACTCATCTTCTAGTTTCTAATTTCTATTTAAATGGAACCAACAGTTATTATTCTGTTATGTTATTCATTGCTTATTTAGAGGAAAATACTCCTGTGTTCTCACCTCTGGATTTGTTCCTGATTTACTTCATCTAGTATCTTGATTTGTTTTGCTTAGATTTTTTTTTTTGTACTGAGGATTCTCAAATCTTTCCCTTTTTCATTGCCACCCATAGGGCCATTGTATGTTCCTTCTTCTTCTCTTGTATTAGGAATCCAATCTTCCATGCCTCTCTGGAAAGAGAATACTTCAGATTCATTGCTGTCTTCTGACTAGTGAACCTTCCTTCATTGGGTAATTTCCTTTCCTGACATTCAGCTCACTTTGATTACTGTGTTCCCATAACAACCTGGTCTTTTGATGTGTATGTATTCAGTTCTTTATTCTGGATGGATAAATATGTGCAAGTGTAGCAAAATATTAACTATAGAATCAGGGAGGCGGGTATATGGCTGTTCACTGTACAATTCTTTCAATTTCTGTGTATGTTTGAAAATTTTTATACTGTAATGGTAAGGGAGGAGCTAAAATTATGTAATTTTCAGAATAAATTATAGCTCCCAAATGTACTAAAATAATGGAATTCACTTAAATTTAAAAAAAAAAACAAATTCACAATCTTAGGTTTCACTTGAAATCAAACCATAAAACTCATGGATACTTAGCTGATTTCCACATATATTTACTGGATCAGATCTTCTTCTTGATTCATCTTAATTGTTACTCTTGGTTTAATTTCCCTAGTCTAAAAGATCTTAATTATACCCCAATTACCAACTATATGATATTTAAGTCCTGTGATCCAGAGACTCCAATATACAATATTTTGCTTATATTTAGTTTTCTTTCTATTCCTTGAATTCCAAGTTAGCTTCGTTTAAACCAATCTCTACAACAAGTGGAAGTCTAAATGCCCTAGTTTCTTGATCTGGAATGAGGACCCATTAATTGATGAATTCCAGATCTATGACAACTAAGGTATAAATACAGAATTCAGGAAGGATCAGGAGTATCATTGGCAAGAAGAGGGCTTAGGAAATGAAACAGGAGAAAGCCAACTATTATAGTCTGTAGTTCCATTATTTAAGGGACTTGAAATAGTGACAGTTCAGCAGTGCTCTGCTAATGGGTGCTTAGATGGTTTAGATGGTTCTCTGGCCTAATTTTATTTTTTATTTATTTATGTATTTATTTAATGTTTATTTATTTTGAGAGAGAGAGAGCACAAGTAGGAAGGTGCAGAGAGAGGGGGGGGGAGACAGAATCCCAAGCAGGCTTTGCACTGCCAGTGCAGAGCCCATAGTGGGCCTCAAACTCATGAGATCATGACTTGCGCGGAAATTAAGAGTCTTAAGAATTGGATGCCCAACCGAGCCAAGCCTAATTTTAAAATCCACATGAATTATCCTCTTTCTCGTCCCTATATGAGAATAATCTCAGCTAGACAGAAAGAGCATTGACTACAGGAATCTTCCCCATATTTTAAGAGAAGGGCACTTTTGGGAAATTAACTTGGTAGCAGTGTTACTGAATTAATAAGAGAGACAAGATTCAGGAGCAGGATATCCACTGAAAGAAATTTTGCTTTCTGACCTGCCTCTTCTAGAATTTGTTCTAAGTGAATGCTTTTACCTACTTATTTCCCTGGTTATGTGCCCCTTCTCTCTTGCTTCTGGAAGGTCCTCCCTCATTCTCTGGGCATTTCCACTTTACAAAACCTTAAAATTCAGAATGCATAAAGATGACTTGAGTCTGAGTCATCATTTTCCTGGTTTTTAACTCTCTCAGAGAGACCTTTCTCTTTAGTTAATGTTTCTGTATAGATAACCCCCAAATTTGTCTTCTAGTCAAAATCTTCCTCCACATACCTATCTCTAATCAAGTCCTTCCTGTCTACACTTAGATATCCAATAACTATCTCAAAATGTTCATGTCTCAAAATACAGACCTGATTTTCCCCACATTCAAAACCTGTCTTCCTGATGCTCCTCAACAGTATAGTCAGTACTTAGGCATTTAAGCCAAATGTCTAGGAAAACCCCACGATTCCTCCCTTTTACTAACAGCCCACATTAAATTCAACTTTGAATGTTGGCTTTTCTTTCTCCTAAATGTATCCTGAGTTCATCCACTTGACATCTCCACTGTTGCTGCTCTTGACTCAGCCACCATTATCTCTTGGCTCCCTTACTACATTAACTTCCTGTTTCCTCTTTCTCTGCCTCCTACCATCAGTATCCATGTAACAGTCAGGAATCCTTTATTTTACTTTATTTTAAAAATGTTTTTATAGTTTATATATTTTTTGAGACAGAGAGAGACAGAACATGAGCGAGAGAGGGGCAGAGAGAGAGGGAGACACAGAATCTGAAACAGGCTCCAGGCTCTGAGCTGCCAGCACAGAACCTGATGCGGAGCTCAGAACCATGAAATCATGACCTGAGCTGAAAGTCATGACCTGAGCTGAAAGTCGGAGGCTTAACGACTGAGCTACCCAGGCGCCCCAGGAATCCTTTAGAAATGTAAATCAGTTTGNTTTTTGAGACAGAGAGAGACAGAACATGAGCGAGAGAGGGGCAGAGAGAGAGGGAGACACAGAATCTGAAACAGGCTCCAGGCTCTGAGCTGCCAGCACAGAACCTGATGCAGAGCTCAGAACCATGAAATCATGACCTGAGCTGAAAGTCCTGACCTGAGCTGAAAGTCGGAGGCTTAACGACTGAGCTACCCAGGCGCCCCAGGAATCCTTTAGAAATGTAAATCAGTTTGGTGAGTTCCTTATAGATTTTGATACTAGCCCTTTATCTGATATGTCATTTGCAACTATCTTTTCCCATTCCATCAGTTGCCTATTNTAGAACTCCCCTATGACCCAGCAATAGCACTGCTAGGGATTTACCCAAAGGATACAGGAGTGCTGATGCATAGGAGCACATGTACCCCAATGTTCATAGCAGCACTCTCAACAATAGCCAAAACATGGAAAAAGCCTAAGGATCCATCAACTGATGAATGGATTAAGAAGATGTGGTTTATCTATACAACGGAATACTCCATGGCAATGAGAAAGAATGAAATCTAGCCATGTGTGCTAACGTGGATGGAACTTGAGGGTGTTATGCTGAGCGAAATAAGTCAGGCAGAGAAGCACAGCTACCATCTGTTTGCACATTTAAGAGGATTAGGAGGAACTTAATGGAGGACCGTGGGGGAGAGAAGGGGGGGGAAATATTGGGGGAGAGGGAGAGAGGCAAACCATGAGAGACTCTTGAATGCTGAGAACAAACAGGACAGGTGAGGGGAAGAGGAAGGGGGGTGATGGGCATGGAGGAGGGCACTTGTGGGGATGAGCACTGGTTGTTATATGGAAACCAACTTGACAATAAACTATTTAAAAAAAAAAAGAAATGTAAATCAGAACTTGATGCAATCTGCTCAAACCTTCCAGTGGCTTGTCACTGGTCTTAGCATCAAATTCAAATTCCTCCTTTCAAATCTACACGATCTAACTTCTGTCTACCTTTTGAACATCAACTCTTCTTTCTCCCTATATTGGAATTGCTCTCAGGGCCTACTGGTTACCTTTCTGTTTCTTGATCTGGCCCAAACCTCTCCTGTCTCCAGGCCTTTGCACTGCTGTTGTACTTAAACAAAACCTTCTGTAATTCTTTACATCCCTTGTTCCTGGTTTCTTGGCTCAACTTTTATTTTCTCATTGTTGATTACCTGTGTAAATTAACCAACTTCCATTCTTTTTCATATTCTTTGAACCACTTTTTGGTCTGCAGTTGTCTTATTTCTTTCCTTCCATTTTGTTCTCTTTTTGCCCACTGGAATGCGGAGAGTGTTTCTCTTTCATCTGTATCCCAATGCTGTTAACAATACAGGATGCGTAATATACATTCAGTAAGTATTGGTAGAAATAAGTGGCTACGTCCCCGCATCATGTTAGATGAGATGTCTCTCCAGCTTCCCTGGTCCCGTGTTAACGAGATACATTTCTGCTTCATCCTCTTTGCCTATTTTGCAAGGATCTATTCGGAGAGCAACCAAAACTTCACTAATTGGAAATTGTCTACCATTGATTCTGTATCAACTCTTTTTGGTTTGCTTTGGTTTTGGTTTCTTTTGTATGTTATGATTTTATTTCATTGCGTTTCTCCTCATGTCCAAGAAAAAAATTTACACTTAATGATTTCTTTCATATGACAGTAGAGTTGTCAGAGAGCCAGCACAAACCATGGTATTATAGAAGCAGTTTTATTCCATAACATGATTGTGAAAGAATTCATTTTTTTCCCTAGAAGTTTGAGAAGTTGGTGATCATATGCTGTGGCCTTTGGAAATCCAAAACAAGCTTAAGAATATGGAAAGAGATCATGAACACAGTTCATCTGGAAATGTTTCATCTGTACAGAAATCTTACTACTTTAAGGCAAAGTCATGATAGTTTTACATACTGAACTCTAATTTAGAATTAGTTAACCAGAATAAAAGTTGTGCAGTGAAGAACACTGATAAGCTTAACAGATAAATCATTTCCTCATATTAAGCATGAAAAATGTTACACTGGAATTAAATGCAGCAATACAGAAACACCATCAGCACCAATTTGCAATTCACTACACATCAAATTGAAAAAGGAAAGAAACATCATGAATGTATTGAATGCGGTAAAATCTTTATGAAAAAGTCTGTGCTCGCTGAACATCCCAGAACTCGTACAGAACAAAAGCCCCATGGATGCAGTGGGATACATTTCTCCAGGAAGTTTTAGCTCACTGCAGAGAACTCATCCAGGAGAAACCATGTAAACGCCTTAAATGTGGTGAAGTATTGTGTGGGAAAGCAGTGAACTGAAAGAAGAATGAAGCCCCATGGATGCAGTGAGTGTGAGAAAGCTTTCTCCAGGAAGTCTCAGCTTGGTGCACATTAGGGATTTCACACCAGAGATGCTCCTTATGTAGGCATTGGCTGTGGAAAATCGTGCTTTCAGAAGTCAGGTCTCATTAGACACCAAAGAACTCGTACAGGAGAGAAACCCTCTGAATATAGTGAATGTGGAAAAGGCTGTTCCACAAAGTCAGTACTCAGTAAACATCAGAGAATCCATACGGAGAGACACAATATGGATCTGGCAATTGTAGGAAAGCCTTCTCTCACAAGTCATGCCTCATCAAACACAAGACAACTCATAGGAGAGAGACGTGTGTAGATTCAGTCAAGGTGGAAAATTGCTTCTGTGGGAATCCGAGCTCATTGTGTGTCATAGATCCCATACAAGAGGAAAACTCATGTTAAACGGTGACTGGAAGGCCTTCTGTGGTATTCCAGACATTAAACATGAGTGCGGATAGGAATATAGTTCTTGTAGGACAACCTGTTGTTAGATGTGCACCTTGAGGAGAAAACAGAGAATCTGCACAGGAGAGAAACCTTATGGATGCTCTCAATGTGGTAGTGCCTTCAGTTACCAATTATGTCTTATTTTATGTCACAGTAAACTTGAAAGGAAAATTTGTTACACTCATTGTGGTAAAAGCCTTTTAATAAAAGTCTTAGCTTTTTATGCAGCTGAAAACTTTCACTGAGAGTACCCTAATGAAGCACTGATAATGGAAAGATAAATGTCATTAAATATCAGTGGCTCTTAGAAGGTTGAATTGTAGTGAGCTTGACCTCCAAACCATCAGTAAGTTCTCATAGGAAAAAAAAAAATTATAGGAAGACAGTTATATCAGGTCCTTAAAGCCACCTTCACATTTGATTATTCTCCAAAAGGACTGAAAAAGCTCTTAAGAGCTGCTATGCTTATGGATATAGTTTATTATAGTGAAAAGTTACAGATTAAATGAGCAAATGTAAAAAGCATGGGGCAGAATCCAGGAGAAACCAGGTATATATTTCTAGGTGTCTTTTCTCAGTGGAATTGTATGGACAGTGCTTAATTCTTTCACCACAACGTGACACCACATATAGAATATTGCCAACCAGGGAAGTTCACCTTTACCTTAGCGCCCAAGGTGTTTACTGGGGGTTAATTATGGAGGAATGGAGTAACCATATGTCTGATCTGAACTCACACTTCACACTCCTTAATTTTTTAAAAAATTCATTTCTGAGATAGAGAGAGAGACAGCATGAGCAGGGGAGGGTCAGAGAGAGAGGGAGATACAGAATCTAAAACAGGCTCCAGGTTCTGAGCTAGCTGTCATCACAGAGCCTGATGCGGGGCTCGAACCCACGAACCGCGAGCTCATGACCTGAGCCAAAGTTGGATGCTTAACCGACCGAGCCACTCAGGTGCCCCACACTCCTAAAGGTCAAACTGATAACATCTTGGCCCAGATCTGCAAATGAACAAAAACAGGTGTTTACCAAAAACATTGCTAGGATAAACTATACAGTATGGCCCAAACCCCGAGTATACAGAGACGCTCTTCTCAGGCAGTATATTCCAGGTGCTGAGAGGTTCTCTCCAAGGTGCTAGTCGAAGCTCATTCTGTTTGGGGGGGTGCCTGGGTGGCTCACTTGGTTAAGGATCTGACTCTTGATTTTGGCTCAGGTCATGATCTCATAGGTCATGGGATTGAGCCCTATGTCAGGCTCTGTGTTGACAGCGTGGAGTCCACTTGGGATTCTCTCTCTCTCTCTCTCTCTCTCTCTCTCTCAGCCCTTTCCCTGCTCATGTGCTCATGTACTCTGTCTCTTAAATAATAAATAAGCTTACAAAGGAAAGGAGCTCAGTCCTTTGGAATGCGCCAGGTTTGAACACCCCAAACCTGCCAAGTTACAGGGATGAATAGGACAAGGTTTTCAGTTACATTCTGTGGCCTCGTGTCAGACACAAGAAATGTCTGTGGGTACATTAAGTGTGTAGAATCTTTAGCAAAATGGCAGAGATCTCACAAAGGAGATAAACCTATGGTTGCGATGGATATTTGGAGACTTGTCATAAGTCTGCCCTCATTTTTCATCAGAAAATACCGCTAAATGTGTATTTTGAGATAGAATTCCTTGAACTCTTCCTCATCGCTATGTGAATGACTCATAATTCATTTGAAGATGGTTTATAGAGAGTATCACATTGTGCATATTATATCTAAGTCTTCCACTGCCTTTGGTATTTATCCTCTTATCTCAGAAGCAAGTTGCTAGGCCAGCATACGCTGAAAGGGAGAGTTTTACAGAAGAGCATGAATGCCACAAGGTGGGAATCACTGAGAGCTTTCCTGGAGCCAGCCTGCCAGAATAATGATTTTCAGGAAAGGAAAAAAAAAAAAAAAGATTCTTTGCCCAGGCTGTCATGGTTTCATACTCGAACAGTGCTTGGACAGGACCTGCGGCTTGCCTCCTTGCCTTTCTCAATCCTTCCATCCCTCTGAAAGCGGATGGTATTGGTTCTATGCTAGTGTTTCCCAGATTGACAAGTATCTTCACATTTGACCTCTGCTCCCATATTTGCTTGCCTCCAGAAGAACTCCCCTCCCCTGTGATGTTCTTCCTTCATCGTAAACATCAGAAATAGAATTTATCTCCCCTCCCCCAGAATTCCTTATGTCCTTCCTCTTTTTTATTATTCTTTTTAAAAAATTATTTATTTATTTATATTTTTAATATTTTTATTTCTTTCTAGGAGAGAGAGAGAGAGAGAGCGACAGCGTGAGCAGGGGAGG